>NC_022009.1:75168020-75180107 GCF_000317375.1 Microtus ochrogaster
GCAAGAATTCTTGACAAGTCCTTCAGTTACTCCCTCCCCAGGGCTGTGGTCTCCTGAGGCTACACTATTTACCAACAGCTGTGGCTGACATTTGCATTATCTCCAATTCTCAAAGCTTCTCAATGCAAACAGAAAGCGGATTCCCTGATAGGGCACTGCCCTGTGTCTTCGCTCATAAAATTTTGAGTTTCTTCCATTTTTTTCTAAAGGTAACCTAAGTTGGTATCTCCGCCATCTTCCACCTTGATTCAACACTACCAAGTGAGCTCAGACTACTATAAAATTAAGGACAAGAGCTAGTTCCAGGACAGGCTCCAAAGCTACAGAGAAACCTGTCTCGAAAAGAAAAGAAAAAATTAGGTAAATCCAACAGATTCTATGTGGCAGGAGCACAGGGCAAGGGGAATGGCTAAACACCTAAACCTGCAGACTGTGTATGGAATCATTAATAAATAAATAACAAAAAAAATAATGAATTAAAAAAAAAAAGATGAAACAGAGACCAAAGTAAAAACTACTGCTTTTAAGTTAGTCTGGCTGAAGCACCGGGTGTGAAGACTGGAGTGGAGGAGGCAGGACAGGGAGGGGGAGGCCAGTCAGCCCAGCAGAAGCAGCAGAACCACTGCCAGCAGGAGCGTGAGCTGCCCGGAGGGACTCTGGAAAGTCGCTGACCGCAATGCTCAGCTTAGGTGGCACACAAATGGCCAGACCTGAAACTCAATCTATCATACGTCCGATCTGTGCTTACCTATCCACTACAGAACAAGATGCAGCATGAAGGAAGACGAGAGCAATGCCCTTCTCTACTTCATGCTCAGGCCATGAAATAATACGTTTCCGTTCGACTTCTATTTTTATTTTTTTATTCATTTTATGTATGTGAGAGTTTTGGTTGCATGTATGTCTATGTAACACGTGCATGCCTGGTGGCACTGGATGGATCCCCTGGAGCTGGAGTTAGAGATGCTTATGACCACCATGTGGGTGCAGGGATTTGAACCCAGATCTGTGGAAAAGCAGTCAGTGCTCTTAACTGCCGAGTCACCTCTCAAGACCTCCACTTCAGATGGGCCAGAGGCAGAGTCAGGTGGATCTCAGTGAGTCTGAGGTCAGCCTGGCTTGCACATCAAGTTCTTGGCCAGCCAAAGTTACAGAGTCAGGATGTAAAAAAGAAAAGAGGAAAAAAAATCCAAGGTGATCTATCAGCCTTCAACTGGTGTCATTCACTCAACAACTGTACTCTGACTTTGTGGAAAAGAATCAACCCTTCCTAATCTTCCTTAAGTCCTGGTATTAACCATCCATGAAGATTTCATATGACACTAGCATTTCTGATTTTCTTCCCATGTAGCCAGAGAACCCAGCTGCAGGATGGAATATCGTTTCTTTAAGCCCTGGTTCCCTTCTCTACAGTGACTTTCTTTGGCTGCTACAAAGGACAATTGATCAAATAAACGTGTCCAAAGAGTAAAATGTCATTTAGCCTTGTGCCTCTCTAGACATCCATCAAATTGAGTTGTTCCCATCCTTAGCAGCATGCCAGCTGACACCTTCTGTATGTGCTGGTGACGCATCCTTCTGGATGGCCAAGGTCTACCCTAAGGGTCAGCCATTGAGCATTAGGACATCTTTCGTCATAGGATGGGCCATCATACTGTCTTTGAGCCTATGCTGTATTTTTAAAATAATGGAGAAAGAACCTTCCGGTCAGAAGACGTACACAGCTGAGATTCGCCATCGTGTAAATGCCGTCAGGACTGACGAGAGATGCTTCCTGCACAAGCACCTGGAACTGCTGTGCATTCTCGGACTGGGAGGAATAAAGCTTGGTCTAACTTAATGCACTTTGTCACTGACCAGTCTAAACATCTTAAAGCAGAGGGACATTTCGAGGAAAACTAGAAGTGTTCTCTCTCTGTTTCCTGCCTGAGGAATTCAACCTCACAAGGTTCTTTTTATTCCCTTCCCCAGAACCCCTCTACCTGACTTGACATTGCCCCGCTGACTTCGAATACAATGGAGACTGGTCATACGGACTTTGGAACCCAGTCTTCCCCTTTCATAAACAGAAAATGATGTGTCTCCATCCATGAAGAATGCAGCAGTATATCTCCTGTTCTTGAAAGGAAAGCTAACGTCTCGGGCTGACAGGCGGGTAATAAACATGATCAGGAGCCAAGCACACAGGGAAACATCCCAGCACCTTTCACCAGAAGACACAAACAGGCTTGATCTGTGAGACAGACCCAGGAACAAACACATGCTTTTTTCCCTTACATACAGCTAAATAAATAACCATCTTTTCAATGTTTTTCATCAGTTATCTATAAAACTAAAAAAAAAGAAAAATTCTATGTGTATGGGTATTTTGTCTACATGGGTACATGGACGTCTGCACAGCAGAAAAAGGAATTGCATCCCAGGAGACTACAATTATAGATGGTTTTGAGGCACCATCCAGATGCTAGGAATTTAACCCAGGGTCTTGGGAAGAGCAAGGTCTTAACCACTAAGCCATCTCTCCGGCCTCAAGAAAGTATTTCTGAATTTGAAGATAACCAACTATGACTCATTTACCAAATAAACCATCACATTTTTCTTTAAAGATCTATTTTCAATGTATACACATGAGGTTCTGCCTAGATGTGTATATGTGTGCATGCCTAGTGGACAGAGGACAGAAGAGGGTGTCAGATACCCTGGAAATGGAGTGACAGCTGGAAGCCACCACGTAGACAGTGGATGCAGATCATGCTCTGCTCTGCAAGAGTAGAAAATACTCCTAACCACTGAGCCATGTCTCCAGCCCCAATTCCTCATATTTCTTATAATGAATTAAAACCCCTACAAAAAATTCCAGTGTTTTTTAAAATAATCTCTGATATATGCTCTCTCTCCATATTTCCAAAAGGAAAGTGAAGCTCAGAGAGAAACAATGCCGTGTGCATGTCTGTATTGCTGATGGAAGAGCATGAAGAAATTTCATTACCCAATCCACATTCTGAGTCCTGAGCACTACGATAACAATAATAACAATAATATATTTAATGCCCACTTTTAAAGTTCATTATAAAAGTTTTATTAAAGAATGTTTACAATATTAACATCAGTCATAGTTATCAGAGACCTCAAATAACACTGAGACCTCAAATAACGTTGAGACCACAGAACTTCTCTTACATAAGAGCAACAAAAAGTAGAAAAGATTTGGTCCAGCAAGATGGTTCATTGAGTAACGGCACATTCCGTGACCTGATGACCTCAGTTTGAGCCCCAGGACCCACACAGTAGGAGGAGAAAATGATTTCCTACAAATCATCCTTTGCCTTCTAGGATGTGTAAAATAACAAAATAAGGTGGACCAAAAATTAGAAAAGAAGTTAATACACAATGAGATCCCCAACTTCAGTGAGATCAAAAAAGGTTGAATTAAAATTTCAATCAGTTAAAAATTAAGTGGTTCACATGGGTAATGCATTATAAATGTGTGTGCACACATGTGCTCACAATACACAAAATGAATGTTTTAAATTGTAAGAATGTTTCAAATGGCCCTTATATAACAACGCTAAATTACTTAACAAAGCTAAATAACCATTCACCATTTGAATCTGGCAGTAATAAAACTCTCCTTGCGCAACTATTAGACAAACATGCTCCTTGGCAAACACGAAGATGTTGTAACAGTCTGCCGCAGCACACAAGCCAGAAAGTAAAGAGCACGGGCTGCCTGCTGGAGGATTCCATGATCTCCCTGAGACTGAAGAACTAGGAAGACTCTCAAAGGAGCAGAGGCTTCTGGGAATGTGTGAGAGAGAAGGAATGAAGAGGCTTTGGGGGCACAGGGGACCATAGTGACAGACAAATGTCAGAGTGGTCCAGGCCCACAGAAGGCATCCCACCAAAGGAGCATCTTAAACAGTGTAGCCTGGGTGACACTAAAGCATACTTAGGGTCATCAGCTGTGTAATGGTCTGTCCTCTCCCTCGAAGAGAAAAGCCCCGCCCACTCCTTCCCCCATCCACTGCCTGATGTGGGAGTGATTTCTTTCTGATCTGTTGCTTTCATTGATTAATTAATAAAGAAACTGCCTAGGCCCATTTGATAGGCTAACCCTTAGGTAGGCGGAGTAGACAGAACAGAATGCTGGGAGAAAGAAAGCTGAGTCAGTGAGTTGCCATGATTCTCCCACTCCAGATAGATGCAAGTTAAGATTTTCCCTGGTAAGCCACCTCGTGGCCTACACAGATTATTAAAAATGGGTTAGATAAATATGTAAGAGCTAGCCAATAAGAGGCTGGAACTAATGGGCCAGGCAGTGTTTAAAAGAATACAGTTTCCGTGTAATTATTTTCGGGTAAAGCTGCGGGCGGCCGGGCACCAGGAACATAGCCTGCCGCTCCTATTACAACAACTGCAGAGGCAGGTGGATCTTTCCTTCTGCTTCCAACCAGAGTCTTTCTTTTCCGTCTCTCTCCCAAAGAGGTAGGTGCTGCCGTAGCTCCTCTCTTCCACACTTCTCCCCTTCCCCCCATCCTCTTTCTCTCTCTGCCTCTCTCTCTGCTCTTCTCCCTTCTTTCCTCCCCCCTTTCTCCTCCATAACCCACTAAATAAATATCCAACTTCACTCTGCATGGTGTGTCTATCCATCTGTCTCTCATGCCTCTCGAGACCCACGGGCCACTTGGAAAACAGCACCATTTTACTTTTACCATAATAAGCTGTCCCACACACTACTTGATGGGGCTTGCTAACAGGTCAAGATATTGGGCGTGTGGGAGGGAGGGAAAATACAGGAAAATGCTGAACCTTCTGTTCATTAACAATGCTGAAAAAAACAACATAACTTCTTCAAAGCTAAAGTAGGACTTGAAAAAATGGCTCAGCAGTTAAGAACTCTCAAAAAGGACCCAGGTTCAGTTCCCAGAACCTGCATGGTGGCTCACAACCATTTGTAAATCCAGTTCCAATGGTATATCCAAGGGTACCAGGCGTGCACATGGTACAAAGGCATACATGTAAGCAAAACACCCATACACAGAAAATAAAACAACTATCTTTTAAAAAGCAACAGTGGCAATCTTCCTTCCTTCCTTTTACTTATTTTTCTTTCTCCACTTGCTACTACCATTTGGTAAAGAAAGGAAAACCCTGGACCCTTCAGGGGAAGCCCTCTGAATACATCCAGTGCTCCTTCATGTCTAAGAGGCCCCTCTAGCCTGCTCACCCTCCAAAGACAGAAAGGAAGCTGGGCATAGAGATGCAGAAGGCAGGGTGGTCATGGCTACAGAAGAAAAGGATTTCTAGAGTAGGAAACCAGGAAAATCTGCCAGAAGAAAACAGAAGAAAAATCCCAAATAGCTCTGAATTTGTTTATTGCTACATAAGGTGGGGAAATCAAATCTAGTGAAATTATCCTAACATATAAATGTCACAGCATTACAAACACTTCCTGTCTTTAGAAAGACATCTTTGCTGTACTTTGTGTCAAAGTGCATTGATGACTGGTGTGGGAGGTCCTTCTGTCAGTGTGTTGCTTTTATTGGTTAATGAATAAAGAACTGGCTTGGCCTATAGCATGGGAGGAGGAAGGTGGAGTCAGAGAGAAGCCATGGAGCCACTGCCAGAGTCAGGCATGCTGAAACTTTGCTGGTAAGCCACAGCCACGTGGTGATACACAGATTAGTGAAGATGGGTTAAATTAATATGTAAGAGTTAGCCAATAAGAAGCCAGAGCTAATGGGCCAAGCAGTGATTTAATTAATATGGTTTCTATGTGATTATTTTAGGTCTAAACTAGCTAGGCAGCCGGTAACAAGTGACTGTCTTAACAATGTGTCCTCAAGCTACAAAACAATTTTTCCAAATGTGACCGTAACTGTTACATTTTTCAAAAGAAAGATACTTGTGTCAAATGTCACTGCAAAGGCCTAGTTCAGAAAAAAAGAAAATGAGAGAAAAATTGCAAAGATTAAATTTTTATGATTTATTCCATGGAAGAAAGTTGTCTATTTTTATCATCTGGGTATTCTAAGTTGAAAACGTTAGGCTATGACCATGATTTCAGTGTGAGCACAGAAGCAGAGGTTCTCAAAGTCACTGAAGAACGGCTGTTGTATGTGGGTTTGCTTGTTTGCTTTGATCAAGGAGGAGGCTAGGCCACACAGTCTAAACCTCAGAGTTACTTGAGAGAGGTCAAGGCTCCATTGGCAAATCTGGGACCTATGACAGACAGGCTTAATGATGAATTTGGCAGAAGCCACCGCCACTGTGGCAGTTTGAATGCCACTGGCCCCCATAAGTGCACAGGGAGTAGCATTATTAGGAGGTGTGGCATTGTTGGTGTAGGTATGGCCTTGTTGGAGGAAGTGTGTCACTGTGGGGAAGGGCTTTGAGGTTTCCTATGCTTAAGATACCACCCAGTATCTGAGTCCACGTCCTGTGGCCTTCTGATCAAGACATAGCCAGCATCATGTCTGCCTGCACATGTCAGGGGTCCTCCTGAATGGAGGACCAGTAGAGGCCACTGCACGAGGCTGTGAAGTTGGAGCCTGGATTGCCTTGGAGAAGCCAGAGTCGTAGGATCCCTGCCAAGGAGAGCTGCTAGCCAGACATGGAACCAGCCAAAGGAAGTATGCTGCAGTCAACACAGCTGGATGGAGTTGGAGATCGGAAGAGCATTCTGACATCAGACATGGAGGTGCGGAGTTCGAAATTTGCACAACTGGTTTTCAGTCTTGCATTGGTCCAGTATTTCCTCAATATGATCCCTTCCCTACATTTTGGAAAGGTAACCTATATCCTGTGCTGTTATATGTGGGAAATATGAGACCTGTGTTTTGAGTTTTATTTTACAGGGGATTGCAGTTAAGAGATTGCATGAATCTCAGAAGAGATTTGAACTTTAAGACATTGCTGAGACTGTGATAGACCTTTCGAACTTGAACTAAATGCATTTTGCATTATGATGCTGTGAAGAGCTTACAGGAGCCAGAGAGAGGAGTGTGGTGGTCTGAATGCCATTGGTCCCCATGAGTTCATAAGGAGTGGCACTATTAGGAGGTGTTGCTTTGTTAGCGTAGGCAAGGCCTCATTGGAGGAAGTGTGTCACTATCAGGGCAGATTTTGATGTTTCCTATCCCCAAGATATCACCCAGTGTCTGAGTTTACTTCCTGTTGCCTTCTGATCAAGATGTAGCTGGCACCGGGTCTGCCTGCAAGCAGCCATACTTCAGTCACCATGCTCCCCACCATGATCATAATGGACTGAACCTCTGATCTGTGAGCTTCCACCTCAACTAAATGTTTTCCTTTATAAGACTTGCCGTGGTGATAGTGTCTTCTTCACAGAAACAGACACAGTAAGGCAACCACCATCACTTCCACCTGAGCAAATCCCCCTTATCTGAAATTTCAGTGTTGTTGCAGAGAACAGCACTCTACAGTTGCTCCGTTAATACTGCTTAGACACAAATGAAGCCCAGAGCACTGGGTTAAACAAGCTGAAGGAACACACTTAAAGGGAGCACAACGTCACCCCACTTAAGAAGTTTCCAGTCTGTAGGGTTGGAGATATGGCTCAGATGGTGGGGTGTTTGCTTCAAAGCCTGAATCCCCAGGGCCTCAGAGCCCAACAATGGAGAGGTGGATGTGTGGGGATTAAAAGAAGATTCAAGGCCACCTGGTCTATAAGAAATCTTGTCTGTGAATTTAATTTTTGAGAAACTTTGTTTGTCTACAAACAAATCTAATTGAGAGAGAGAGAGAGAGAGAGAGAGAGAGAGAGAGAGAGAGAAAGAGATAGAGAATGCTAAAAGAGGGACATAAAAAACAAGACACAAAGAGTTTTCAGAGAGACAGATTCTACAGGACAAAATTTAGGTTAAAACTCGGGTGAGCAACAGGTCCTTGATACCACCTCTGTTAGTTCTGGCTTTCTCCAATTCTATGTATCACTTTTATACCCAACAGACAAGAAAAACTTACTTAAAACCTTCTGTTCTTAACTTATCATTAAAGGGAGGGAATTCTTGACCACTAAATAATAAAGAAGATAATGCTAAAATATAAAATACTTGGAGGAAGAGGAGAAACAGGGGGCAGAAGAGGAATAAGAGGAAGTAGAAGAAGGAGAGGGGGGAGGAAAAGGCCAACCAGGCAAAGGAGATGTAAAATTAACACAACACAAAGCAAAATAATGTGACTTCCATTCAGCCTATAATTTATTGGTCAAAGAGAACAGTATCACTGTGTGACATTTACACGCTGTTTTCATGATTTGCACAGGACTCTCACATAAATTCTAACCTGAGCCTCAAAGCAATCCTACGCCAGGTTAAGGCTGTGAACCTCTCATACAGCCAAACCCACAGGATGAATCCAACAAGCCTTTCCCCATTCTCATGTGTGGTTTCTGGCTGAAGCACAGCCGCTCTAGAGGCCAACAGAATATCTAAAACTGATGAATCCATCACAAAAAGAACTACCATTCCCATGGTGGTTTCTTGGCTCTTGCTCTGGAGGAAGCTGGCTCCCGTGATAAGAGGACAGCCCCATGGAACTTGCCAATTATATGAGAAGGGCCATGCTCCAATAATTTTAGCTCCAGCTGGTATCTGACAATCCCATGAGACACCGAGAGAGAAGCCCCTAAATTGGTGACTTACAACAATTATGACAAACCCATGACTACTGTTTCCAGCTAAGTTTCTCATGAGTTATAAAGCAATTGCAAACAGATGCATCATCTATAAAGAAAACTGCATCTAAGCTAGAACCATCCCTACCAGCAAGCTTTCGCAGGGCCAGAGGGTGCTATGCAGCCTGCTAGGAAAGATAATGCATCAAAGGTCTTTCCCAGCTATGAGCACTGTGAACTATAATATCAACTTACAGGTAAGATTGGTGCAATAGTGGTATAATTTGCAATGGGAGGAACCAACCATTCCTGGACTAGCACTGAAGCCCAATCCACAGGAGGGACTACATGCCTGATATGAAAAACATAAGCCAAAACCCAAGGCTGGGGAGGGCACAAGCCTAGAGAGAAACTCACTATTGTTGCTTAGTTAATTTGACATGGGATGTTTATACCCATATACAAATTCGATTCTCACTTTTTTGTTTCTTTGTTTCTTTCAGGACAGGGTTTCTCTCTGTAGCCCTGGCTGTCCTAGAACCCACTCTGTAGACCAGTCTGGCATCTGCCTCTGACTCGCAAGTGCTGGGACTAAAGGCGTGGACCACTACACCTAGCTGCTCGTCCTTAATCACAGAAGCATCTCTCTGCAGTAGACTGGTTAAAATTGGAAAATCAAGATATGAATGGGAGAAAGGGACCTGAAGGAAAGTGAAAGGAATGACAGAAGTGAAAGTCAGATGGGGGAGGAGGGGTCAACAGAACGTACTACAAACATGTATGAAACTGATAAAGATCAAGTCTAATAAAAATAATAGTTTACTGTAGTGAATGCCCAGTATGGAACAGTCATAAGTGAAAAGGATAAATTCACTAACAATGTCTACACGAATGATAAACAATGTTGGTATTTGTGCTGGCTAATTTAGGGCAACTCTATACAAACTACAGCCATCTGAGAGGAGGAAACCCTGACTGAGAAAATGCCTTCACACAATCAGGCTGTAAAGCATTTTCTTAGTCATTGACGGGGGAGGGCCCAGCTCACTGTGGGTGTTATCATCCCTGGCTGGTGGTCCTGAGTTCTATAAGAAGCAGACTGAACAAGCCATGTGGAGCAAGTCTATAAGCAGCTCCCCTCCATGGCCTCTGCATCAGCTCCTGCCTCCAGAATCCTGCCCTGTTCCTATTCTGACTTCCTTCCATGATGAACAGTGCTGTGTAAGCCAAATAAACCCTTCAATCCCCAGGTTTCTTTGGTCGTGGTGTTTCATCACAGCAATAGCAACCCTAACTAAAACAGTATATAAGGTAGACTTATGAAAATGAGAAAATTCTGGAGTTCAAATAACACATGACATAAAATTTTGATTACTACTTTTCACTTGTTATAATATGTATGATATTGCTATAAATTGTTACTGAAGCTCATTTTAATGAATGAATAATAATATTCAATCTAAAAAAGAAAACTAAAGCATCCCACTTTTACATATGCCATGGCTCAGGGAGTCCAACTTCCTACCATGGAGACACAAGCAGAGAAGAAAAAGAAGAAAGAGAAGAGGAGGAAGAAGAAAGGAAAAGGAGGAGAAGGAGGAAGATAAAGAATCAATCAGGCGTTCTCCAGAAACCAGGGAAGGAAAAGGCAAACAAAGGCACAGCTAGTCTCCATTCACAAGGAGTGTGAAACCAGAAAGCATACAGGCAACTCTCCTTCATCCTTTCCTCTCCATGGGCTCCTTCCTCTCAGAATAATCCTGTCTCTCTCTTTAGAAACATTCGTGAGAAACCTTGGAGAACTCTCAGTGCAGCCAGCCTCCTTGCATGGTGGTGACTTCCTTTCTTTGGTTGTATACCCTGAACGCGGACCGCTGAGTTCAAATACCTTCTATTTTTAATGTCTTTAGAACCTCATGCTGTTTCAGAAATAGCTGTACAATGTTCCCTTTTTTTCCTCACATTGGCCAACACTGTCTCTTATCTAAGTACCCACATCCTAACAGCTGTGAACATAGGGAAACAACCTAAGCATCTGCTAACATGAAAAAGGATAAGGAAAGTGTGGTATAAACATACAATGAAATATTATTCAGTGTTTATAAGTGAAGGGAAGAGAGGGGTTCTAAACAGAATACACCTATAACCCCAGCACTTGTGAAGCTGAGGGAAATGGATCGTAAGTTTAAAGCTTAGGCTACATAGCAAGACCCTGTCTCATAACAAAAAGGAAAAGCCTGTCATTTGCCATAATATGGTTATATCTGGGTTAACCCATTTTCTTAACTGAAATAAGGCAGAAACAAAAAAGAATTACTCCTTATTGCATGATCTCATTTACATGTGGAATCTTAAACACAGAGAGAAACAAAGCAATGTTAACAGAGTAGCAGGACACAAATGGGGAGGTTAAGTCAAAGAATAAAATGTAGCAAAAAATGAAAATAAACAAGTCTAGACAGCCAATGTTCACCTAAGGGCTGAAGTTAGCAACTGTATTGTATTGTACTGGGGGGTTTACTCAATGAGTAAAAGTTAACAGGTCTCTTGCTTGACCTCTCTGGCCACTTCTTATTAGCATCCTTCATCTTTATTGACTTATCCTCCAGTTTTAACACTCGAAGGTTTATTGTATTTTTAATTCTATAGCTATATATTTCCTCTGAACACTTTTATCCTTTCCTGAGTTTTCAATTACTCTCTGTTATGCCCAGATCACGGAGTCCCCTCAACCAGGAGACTGAGTCCTGTACGTAAAAGCAAAGAGCCTTTATTCTTACACAAGTCTGCAAACTCAGTCTCTCTGTGTGTCCAACATATCAAAGTAATCAGAGAGCCCCGAGCTCAGTTAGAATAGGGTTTTTATAGTAAGTAGCAAAGGTGGGGATGAAGGATGTCCATGGTTTAGGACCCCTGATTGGCTGACATTTGTCTAGAGGTGTCCTGGTGAAAAACGCTGAGTGTGTGCTGGCAGGTGATCCTATCTACAACACTTGGAATGTTAGGAATTTCCTTTGGATGGTCTGTTCCGGGGTGGTGCCTGGGTAGTCTCAGCTTATGGTCTTTCTGGCAACCAGCTATTGCCGTAAGGAAAACTCCTGAGACTCAGGCCTCTGTTGAGCTTGTCATGGCTGGGTCCTACACTCTCACATGGTAAGAACTCAAAATGCTTTCTCTGGCCTCCTCAGTCTCCTGTGACAGTCCCGGATCCTCTATCTAAATTACCTTCTATGCACCATCAGCTCCCCAGGGATATGCCCACAAGTCCTGTAACCCCAACACTGGGAAAGTGCAACTCTACACCACTGCCTCATTCCTGCCCCTCTTCTCTTACAAGTCCTCTCCCAAACAAACCTAGGGAGCATCTACATCACACACATATCCTCTCTGACCACAAACCTAGGGAGCATCTATATCACACGTCCTTTCTACCCACAAACCTAGGGAGC
>NC_022009.1:75180238-75190308 GCF_000317375.1 Microtus ochrogaster
ATATCCTCTCTGACCACATCTACATTGCATGCCCTCTCCCAGTCCTTTTGCGTTCAATCACAAATGCCAGGCAAGCTCCTGCTTCCCGGATACTTTCCCTAAACACTCTAGCTTCTCTATGGAGACTGCTATCTCCTACTGGACCTGAGTCTTCCCAGTTCCCAGCCTCCAAGTCTCAGCAGTCTGCTCTCACGGTGTCCTTTGTGGCATTCACAGTTCTTCAGTGACTCACTAGTACCTGTGGATACAAACCCTGAAATTACCCGGTCTCATTTGTGGTCCCACCTGCTGGGTCCTTCCAATACAAAGAGCTCCCAGGCATTCTTTGGCCACAGAACCACTCACACTGTTGCTTCTGGTAATGAATGCTTCTGATGCCTATCAAGCTGCCTCTGCTTTCTTTCCTTTTTTTGGGGGGGGGGGGATCTCTTTAGTTAATCCTAGCCATCCTGGAACTCACTCTGTGGACCAGGCTGACCTCAAACTTAAGAGATCTGCTTTCCTCTGCCTCCCGAGAGCTGAAATCAAAGGTGTGCACCACCATGCCAAGTTCAGTTCCTTTTTCAGGTCTGAGCCCAAAGACAACCACTACTGAAACCGTTCTTAGCATTCCAATCAGGGTCGGATTGGAATCCTGCTTGGTCCCTTTGCACACATACCAAGCTCTGTTACAGCAAACTATCTGCATAGACACCCCGAGTTTTACTACACTATAAGCTCCTTAGCTAAAGCTTCTACTTCTCATCTTTCCATCAGCAGCACTAACTGGACGTATACAGCTTGTAACCAGTGGAAGAGAGTAGGAGAAGGGATAAATGATAACTAATAGGTCAACAAAGGAGTAAGGAAATCAATCAGTTGAACTTAGTACATAAAAGCCCAAGCATAAGCATCTATTTCTGATTCCATTTAGTTATAAAGATATAGCCGGGTGGTGGTGGCGCACGCCTTTAATCCCAGCACTCAGGAGGCAGAGGCAGGCGGATCTCTGTGAGTTAGAGGCCAGCCTGGTCTACAAGAGCTAGTTCCAGGATGGGAACCAAAAAGCTACAGAGAAACCCTGTCTCAAAAATAAAAAAATAAAAAAAAAGAAAGAAAAAGAAATAGAAAAATATGGTTGCTCGCTTATTACCAATGTAACAAAGAAAATCTTATTATTGAAAGAAGCAGCAAATAAGGACCTAAGAGTTCCGAATATAGCTGGCACGGTGGCCCATTCCTTTTATCCCAGCACTTCAGAAGCAGAGGCAAGCAGATCTCTGTGAGTTCAAGGCCAGCCTGATCTACAGAATGAGTTCCAGAACAGCCAGGACCACATAGTGAGACCTCTCTTTCAAAAAGAAAAAGAAGAATTCCCAATAAATCACTCACAAAAGAGGCTAGCCCAAACCCAACTCTTTCTGTGATCCTACTCATCCCCCATAAAACAATCCGTCTCATTAAGCTGTGTGCTTGTACTGAGCCTGGCTCCTCCCTCTGTCTGCTCTCCACTGCCCCCCCTTTCTCAGCTCCCACCACCAAATCCAGATGCTATTGGAAGCTCCGCCCACTGAAGCTGCAAGCCCTGGCTCTCCTGTTAGTCAGGATGTAAACAGAGAGAAGAATCGAGACCTGGAGGAACAAGGAAACTAACTACAAGTGGCCAGCAATCTATTTTCTGGCGGCCACTGTTCTTTGCAATCTACTTTACAATCACTGAATCTCACAGCAAACGTAATACCCCATCTTACAGATGAGGAACTGTGCCCAAGATCACACAGCCCACTCTGAAATTTAAAAGGTCAGGCCTCCTACATCTGTCAATGTCCCTCAACATCAACAGGGAAGAGGATGTGCTTCAGTCACACTGGGTTATCAGAACACAAACTTCTGCAAATAGACCAACCTCTTAAATGTGAATTACACCCCCAGAGTTTATGTATATAATATCTGGGAAAGGAGTCCGGGGATAAAACACCAAGGGACAGGACAACTCACACACACACACACACACACACACACACACACACAACACACACACAAAAAAAAATCTTAGTTAACTCAAAATCTGATGCAAACCAAATTGAAGGAGCTTCCTGCGGTGCTCGCCAGTGCTGTGACAAGCGACTTCACTTTGCACCATACATGGGGTCACAGCACACAACACAGAATGCTGCTGAAGTACCTCCGCTCACATGGAAACTACTGTAGCTCAGAAACTGCTCTGTTTTCCTGCACCGTGCAGAGCTTTCTGCTCTGAGAGAAATGTAACAGCCTTTTGTTGCTGCTGCTGTTGTTGTTTGGTTTTGTTTTTCAAGACAGGGTTTCTCTGCATAGCCCTAGTCCTGACTTTCCTGTAGACCAGTCTGTCCTCAAACTCATAGATGTATGCCTGCCTCTGCCTCCTGAGTGCTGGGGTTAAAGGTGTGCACCACCACGCCCAGCTTCTAGAATAACTGATTTTAAAAATTACTGTTTGAGTTGCTGACTTGAATTCCATCCAAAGTAATTTAAAAAAAAAAAAAGGAATTGAATAGAATTTCCAACAGTTTCTGAGGTGATCCTAAACACATTTCTGCCATTTTTCACTACATATTTATATGAAGCAGCATTCTTGGCACTGATGAATATGGAATATGGACCGCTTATGAAAATGCTGAAGATGTTCTAGGTCCTGAAGTATCTAGTCTGCAGGCAAGATTTAATTCTGTATGCAAATAAATGAGAACATCTATTTCATTACCATGCAAATTTCTCTTCTGTAATAAACGGTGAAGGTATTCATATACCAAACAACTACTTTTAAAAGAATTGCTTCAGGGGCTGGAGAGATGGCTCAGCGTTAAGAGCATTGCCTGCTCTTCCAAAGGTCCTGAGTTCAATTCCCAGCAACCACATGGTGGCTCACAACCATCTGTAATGATGTCTGGTGCCCTCTTCTGGCCTGCAGGCATACACACAGAGAGAACATTGTATACATAATAAATAAATATTAAAAAAAAATTGCTTCATGGCTTATTGTAAGTACTTGTTTGATTTATATGCCTACTTTACATATTCTATATGCCAAGGGTTGTTCAAACATTTGTGAGACGAAAGGGAACGCAGATGGAGAGACTGAAGAATCTCTAGGAGTATGCATCTCCTCTAACAGCATATGAGGGTTTAAAAGGCTTTGCTACCTTAACCTGGAAATCCAGATGCTATTTGTTATTCTTTCTCTGTGAGTTTCTCTGTGAGGAAGAAGAAGAAGAAGAAGAAGAAGAAGAAGAAGAAGAAGAAGAAGAAGAAGAAGAAGAAGAAGAAGAAGAAGAAGAAGAAGAAGAAACGGTGAAAAGAAAAGAAAAAAAGCAAGAAAAGAAAATGGACTTCTAAAACCTTATCAGGTTCCTTTTTAAAATTTAAAAAAAAAATGTTATTTAGATTAGGCTAGACTAGAACTCAAAATTAGCCTGCCTCTGCCTCCTTGGTGCTTAGGATTGCAGGCATGAACCAGGACCCTGAGGTCTAGTGTTTGGCTTTTCTTTAAAACAGTTTTCCTTCTACAAAAACACAGTATAAAAACTCGCCAAGAACAGGAACTATTTCCCTTGCTAATTTGTAAGAACACCTGGGAAAATTTGCACATGTGACCAGTGCTGTCTTCTGAATAAAACATCACACTGGCTGGGCCCTGCAAACCAGCGCTCTCCATAGAAACGCCACCAACCACAGCAGGACAGCTGAAGCGCCTATAATCTACTGACAAAGCGTACTCCATAGCAAAGCAAAACCAGATGTCTGCTGTGAAGTCAGATGCCTATGGACTTGTCTTTCTCAGCTCCAAGCGTGATACCGGACACACTAAATACACAGCTTGGCTGAATATTAGACCCACAACTTGGCGAAACCATGACAGAATGGACATGAAGCATCAGCATTGTTATTATAATGCTTCTAAGTCAAAGATGTGTCTGGAATAGAAATCCCAACTTGGAGCACTCAGATAAATGTGACAGGCTGTCCATCTCACCTAGGGAATGGTGGCAGAGCTCTTTAAACATAGGACAGAAACCCTTTCCCTTGCTTCTCAAGCTGGCACCCTTAGGCCGGACTGTAGAGGATCTGAAAGCCACACTAGGTGTGGATCTTTGTTTCAGAAATTCTGGGATCAGATGCATCAGATCCACGTCAAATGCATCATGAAGATGCATAAATCAGGGAGACTTGGCACTTACAGGAGAATGGGTTCTAGGCTGCCTGGCACTGTGCAGAGGAGGATCATAAGCAAATGATAGGCAGGGCCAGAGAGATGGCTCAGCAATTAAGAGTAATGGCTGCTCTTCCAGAGGACCTGTGTTCAGTTCCCAGCACCCACAACTGTCTATAATTCCAATCCCAGGGGATCCAAAACCTCCATGAGGCATACATGGAGGCAAAGCACCAATGAATACAAAATACAAGTAAGTTTAAAAAAGAAAATGGCGACAATCAGAGAAACAGGACAGCGAGCACACAGATGCATGTCAGGCACTGTTTTATGCGATCTTCCTTTTTAGGTCCTCATTGCTCTATGTAGATAGCATCCAAATCAAGCAGCAGGGAAGCTGTAATGGGTCCCCAGTGACAGAGTCAATAGGATGCAAGGCTGCGTCTAAGATTACAGATACTACACCAGGCGTGGTGGCACACTGCTGTAATCCAAGCACTCAGGAGCCAGAAACAGGAAGGTTCCCCATTCAGGAGCAGCCACACTGGTGAAACAGTGTGGAGGCTGGGCTGAAGCTCTTTGGTGGAGGAGCTGCTGAGCAGAGTCGGGGGCCTGGGTTTGACCTCCAGCACCTCAGAAAAATAAAAGACTATAAAAGGCATGACACATCTACATGAGGATTTTAGGGAGAGCAGGGACTGGTGGTAAACAGCCAAAAGAGAAGAAAAGGAAAAAAAAAAGTACAGTTTTACCAAGAATGGTAACATACATATAATACATATATTACATTGTATATGTTTCATGCAGATAAATACCTCGGCTGTATGACCAATTAACATGTAGCTGTGGGTTCCATGTCTATACACGGTATAAAACTTTGAAAGGGTAAATACCAAAATATTAAAACTTTGAGGTGGATTTATATTAGTTTTTACTTCCATACTCTTATGAGTTAACCCGAAGTAACAGCTAAATAACTTAATTTTGATCTCAACCTATTCTCATGCCAATAAAGCAATGGGGACAAAAGTACCGAAATCCACAGCAGGCCGGCTTCAGCATCACTCTCCTAAGTACACCACCCTTGGCTGTCTCCCTGTTTTCTCAAACTAAGCCTTCTTAGAGGACAACTCAAAACGTTCCTCTCATCTGGTTTCTGTACCCGAACAACACATTCATGGCACTGGAGAATCACCATAACACTCTGCATGATGGAAATCACAACTGAAATCTACCAGGAAAGTGGGCTGGCAGCCCTGTTCTCCCACAAAACTTCAGGTCGGGCCGGGCAGGGGTGGCGCACGCCTTTAATCCCAGCACTCGGGAGGCAGAGGCAGGCGGATCTTGTGAGTTTGAGACCAGCCTGGTCTACAAGAGCTAGTTCCAGGACAGGCTCCAAAACCACAGAGAAACCCTGTCTCGAAAAAACAAACAAAAAAAAAAAAAACAAAAAAAAAAAAAAACAAAAAAAAAAAAAACAAAAAAAAACTTCAGATCGGTAAGCCACTAGACAGCAGCAGAGCGGAGTTCTTGCCCATTTATACATAATTATTCAAAACTTCCACAGAAACCTAAAAGAAGTCCATTCCCCCACCTTCACCCCCCCAAAAAGGCCCATCTTTCCCCAAAAAAGGCCCATCCCCCCACCCTCATCTCCCCCCAAAAAAGGCCATCTCCACAGTCTCGTTTCCATATGCTCTTTTGTTGGTTTATGGGATTTTGTTTGTTTTGTCTTTGAGATGGGGTCTCACTGTGGGATCCTGGCTGGACTACAACTCCCTAGGCTGGCCTCAAACTCACAGAAATACACCCAGCTATGCTGGGACCAAAGGCTGGAGCCATCACCACCCGTTCTCCAGATCCCATTTTAACCAGTGTTCATTCAACACACGCTGAAAGGGCATCATAAACAGAGCCCCTCGTTAATAAACAACCATGTCCCAGTTCCTCATGAATTGTGTGAACATCCACAACCTCACAAGGAAGCCAGGCTCACAGCTGGCCTGTGCCAGGATGGCCACTGAGGGTAAATCTAGCTTTCCTGTTTAAGTATACAGGCTTGTGTTTACTGTTCTTGCTAATAGCTAACTTACTGGATTCTGGGTAAAAGTTAACAGTGACATATGTAATGCGGGGTGGGGGGTGTTCCAACCTGAGAGAAGCTGTGTACCCCATCACCACACAGAGAAAGTGTGGTGTATAGGAGAAAGAACAAAAACGTCTCAGCCCAGGACGTCAAGGTAACTTTTTAGAAAAGTACTGAATGCTTGAGGACAAATTCTTTCTTCTGTAATTCTGAAAGGTCTCGAAAGAGTGTCCAGTATATGAAATTGCCATTATCTTTATGGGATATGTGCTTTTTCACCCCTGCTGGTAGATTTTAAAATGCAAAGATTCCCTGGAAGGGTAATCATCAAGCAAAGCCTGGATCACCTAATACCCTACTAGTGAATGCCACCTAGCAAGACAAGGGACCACAGGGGGACCACAACATCAATGTGCAAGGTTAAAGACGGTCTGAAAGGAAGTGAGTTTTCTGTCAGGGGATTTAAAAGCTGTTTAAACTTCCAGCCCACTCCATGGACTTCGGAAACCTGAAGAAACGCTTGGTCTTGGGACCAGTGACCTTCGAAGGTGGACCTCCAATTTCTGATAAAAAGTGGAATTTGGACCCAAGTTCCCTGGAGCAGTTTCACCTCGAAGAAACAGTCTAGGCTCCTTCCGCCCCTGAGCGATACTTACTTACCCTTTCTCCCGCTCTTCCTCGGTGAGAAGGGGTAAGTGGTAATATTGTACCCTCGCCCAATTTGGCCAAAATCCTAAAAGTAAAAACGACAGAGACAGGTCCTTTAAAATCCTGTGGCTCGAGCCTGAGCAGCTCCCACCAGCTGCCCACCGTGACTCCAGGAGCAGCGCTACCTCCCGGCTGCTCTCTGGGCACCCCTGGGCGGCGGGGAGAGGTCGCCTCCCCGCCCGGATCGGGACTCGGGTTCCCTAACTGAGGAGGACAGACAGAGAGGACAGCCGCGCGGCCTCGCTTGGAACACGCGCACGCACGCATGCTCGCCGCGGTCGCGCGAGTAGCGGCCGAGCGGCTCCCCGCCTCCCAGCAACGCCCCCGTGTCCCAGGCCAGCCCCGGGATCCGAGACTCCGCCCGGGACACCGAGGGTCTGCCCGAGTCCACCCGCGTGCCTCACCGCCCCGACCCGCCAGCCCATGCCCCGCGCACCCGCTGCGCAGCTCAGCCCAGGGGAAGTCCCCGCGGCACGCCACGCCCTCCGCCGCGGCACGCCACGCCCACCCCACGCGGGTTGCCCCGCCTACCGCCACAGCTAGCCCAGGCCCCACCCCCAGCTAGGCGGCAGCGGGAGACTCCGCCCCCTACGGAAATCCCGCCCCCGGAGCGCGGTTCACGGTTGACTAGCAGCCAGGAGATGGGTTATGTCAGCGGCTGCACTGAGCCGGCTGGCTGCCAGTTGCAGGTATTAGGGGCTTTAAGTCTAAGCCCGGCATCATGTTCAGGGTTAAAAGGGCAAGAAAAAGCAGCAAACCACGGGAAGCTGTGTTCAGTTTCTCCCCATAGTTGTAGGTCAGGCACCAGGACTTTGGTGTGTTGTTCGGTGGGGATTTTGTTTTTGTTTTGCTTGCACATAAGGAAACTTATTTGGCTTCCTCTAACAAGCCAAAAGAGAAGAGAAATCCAGAACAAGTGTTTTGTTTGTTTATTTGTTTGTTTTTTAAAGAAACTAGATTTTCATTTTATACTTAAATTTTTACTCTCTAATTGTACAAAATGTTAGCTGTGTTATTACAATGTACAAAGATAAACAGTGTTTACGGAAAACTGAACAGACAACAAACAAAATTGGTTGATTTTTATTCCTCCCAAATTGTACTTTTATCTTTTCTAGCTTTATCCTTCTTGGTAATGCTATCATTCTCAAGTATAAATAGTGCATTACTATAAGTACATAGTATCCTGACACTCAGAATTCAAAATTAATTCTAAAGATGGGAGAATGCAAGAGACTTAAACAGAGCCAGGTAGTGGTGGCACACGCCTTTAATCTCAGCACTCAGAGGACAGAGGCAGGGCTCTCTCTGAGTTAGAGACCTGGTCTATAGGGCAAGTTCCAGGACAGCCAGGCCTACACGGAGAAACCTGGTCTCGGAAAACCAAACAGAAAATAGCTGCACCTCCATTCTATCCCAAACAGTAACCTTGATAATTATAGAAGTCTACCAAAGAGACGGGTACAACCTAAGTACAGTTATGCTTATCAGCAGCTGAAATAATTGCTGCAAGATAAGTTTGATCCTGCCAGTGCTTACTGACCTAATTCCAAGAACATATCTTGGGGGCCACTTCTGATGACAGAGCCAATTTACAGATTGGGTTAGGTCCTAATAGTAGAGAGAATCCAAATTAAACAAGAGGGTGGTCCAGTGAGAACAGGATGGTTTGGGGTGAAATTAACATAGATAACAACAAAGACAAGTGGGGGTGGCTTTATTTGTACTGGAAAGTAAATAAGTCTACAAAAAGAGTTGCTAAGTGACTTTCTCACTAAGTTTCATCAAAAATATTTAAGAAATCAAAGCAACCCAGAAAGCCTACATCCCCTATTTTTCGCAACTGTAAGTCATTCTGGAAATGGCAAAACTCTGAGGTCAGAGCAAAGGGGACTTTTAGGACACTGATAGTATTCTGTATGATGCTATACTTAGTGTCATTATACATTTGTTAAAGCCACAGATGCAAATAGTGAGCCCTCATCTCTGACTCTGGGTGACGGTTATATGACCCTGCCATTTAACCTGCACTATGCCTCGGGACGTTAATGGGAAGGCTATACATGCATATGTGGGTGTCCTGGCATATGTGTTCAGTTTTGCTCTCCACCTAAAAACTGCTCTTTAAAAATAAAATTATAGTTTTAAAAGAAGTTAAATAAAGTCTCTGAACATCTTCTATTCTTCAAGGTCATTATAGTTGAAGCTCAAATATTTGACGTCAATGCCACCAGAGGAAACTGAGTCATATGTTCCTAAGATACAAATTTAAATTATATATATATATATATATATATATATACACACACACACACATATATATATCCCAAATACAATATACACATATATATGCATGTATGTATGTATTTAGAGAGAGAGATAGCTGGGCCCTAATGTCTTCCTTGGGGGAGGGGGTGAGAAGGCACAACATCAACAGCTCAGGCATCGGCAGTCAGGTAGAAGGTGTACAGCAGACTCAATTTATTTAACAAGGGGAAAACATATACCCACACAGCACCCATGCATTCCAATCCATTGACATCACGTGGTCGCCCCTCATTGGCTAGGCGTAATCAGAACCTGACAGCACCAGGCAGACTCCAGGTTAGCTTCTCTTGGCCTGGTAGGCCTTAACTTCACACACACACACACACACACACACACACACACACACACAAATACATATACACATACATATACATATGTATACACACAATAGAATTCCTATCTCTACACATTGGCTGTTGATAAGCAAAAATTGTAAAATATCATAGGTTTATTGTTCTCAAGCTTTTGTTTTCAAAATATTTTTATAATTAATAAACTCATGTCTGTATCTAGTGCACTCTGGTTACCCCCTCTTGTTTGCCTCTTCTTCTACTTGCTGTTCTTCTTAAAAAAAAATAATAAAAGGCAGGGGTATTCTTCTTGAACACGGGGCACAGGACAGACACACGGCGGAACAAACACAGACACGACACGGCGGCTCCCACGTGGGTCCACTTTAATGGGGGAGGGAAACACAGAAGGGCAGAGGAACGTGCGGGACACACGAGGAAAGGCAAAACAAGGGAGAGAGAGAGAGAGAGAGAGAGAGAGAGAGAGAGA
>NC_022009.1:75190588-75195383 GCF_000317375.1 Microtus ochrogaster
TAGTCCAGGGGGAGTATGGGAGTTGTAGTTTCCAAAAGAACAACACTTGCTATGTTTGTTTTGTCTAGCATCTCACAGAGTTGAACTGTACCCCTGGAACAGACCATCAGAGACTGGTAGGCTCACCAGCTTCTGTACAGTTACGTGCTGGTTTTTTGAGGACTCTGCAACCTGGGCATAACACAGCACAGCATGAATGAAAAAGGAAATAAAAAGGAAAGAAACATGACTGATCCCAGGTAAGGAGGAGGAGAAAATTTATTATAGATATGTTGGGAAGCATAGCCAGAGGCAGAGACATTTAGGAGAGTTCAGAATGGATATGAACAGACTGAGTGGGGCCATGTGGGGAAAAGAGGAGAAGGCAGAGAGGAGAGAAGTGGAGAGAGGTGAGAAAAGGGAACAGGTACAGCAGCCAAGAGGGCAAAGGCACGAAAAGAGCAGGTAACCAAAATATCCAGATTTTATAGGGAAGAGCCTCTGGGGGAAGTCCCTAGGGTGGAAAGTCCATGGTTGGGGTTGGGATATGCCAGCCACATCAAGTAACTGGTAGGGACTGAGGGATTCTGGGAGAACCTGAAGGCCAGGTCTGCTTTGTTATGTTAAATAGGCATCTCAAACTTTCATCCCCAGTTTGCAACTTGATACTTTAATTCCACGAGGTGCACTGAACCTGTTGCTGCTCTTGTTTGGAAGCAGAATCTCAGGGTCTTCTGGACCATGAAATGGAGAGGAAAACACATCCATTCTCATCACTGCTGCCTGGCTGAGTGCTCACGCACCGCAGCGTGATTGCTGATCACCTTCTCCTTTCTCTAATAGTCCTTTTACAGTACAGTTCACAGGCTGTTGCAGAACATAGTTATTGTCTTGCTTATTGCCAGAAAGAAGAAGAAAAAAACGAAACCAAACAATATAGACTACATTGCAAGCACCCAATGAGTTTCCAATTGACTTAAAAAAGAACTGCTTGGTGTTTTCTGTGTCACTGAGACATATACTTTTAAGGATTTAAACATTAATCCCTAATGCTTTGCTCCATGCAATGATAATGGGAGTTGGGTAAAAACTCCATTGAATTATAGTTGCCACATTCATGTTTTCAAAGTCTAGGTGTCTTCGGTCTATTTAAAAATCTTTCTTAGTTGGGCGGTGGTGACACGTCTTTAATCCCAGCACTTGGAAGGCAAAGGCAGATGGATCTCTGTGAATTTGAGGCCAGCCTGGACTACAGAGTGAGTTCCAGGACATGTTCCAAAGCTACAGAGAAACCCTGTCTTGAAAAATGAAAAAAAAAAATGAAACAAATAAAAATCTTACTTAATTTTGATTAGTCATGCTTTAGGATTATAGGTATAACACATGCTATTTACTTTTTGGACTCTTGGGAGGACAAGGGTGCTAGGAATGGAAACAAGTGTCGACCACTTGCTAGACTAGTGCTTTATGATGAGGTACGTAGCCAATCAACTTGTGTGTGTTTGTGTGTGTGAGTGTGTATGTGTGTGTTTCTCAGTATGATGATCCCACATGTCTATGGGTGCCTATGGAAGAAAGAAGGTGTTGGATCCCCTGGAGCTGAAGCTACAGGTAATTGTGAACTGCCGGATGTGGTATTGACAACCATACTTGGGTCCACCTAGAAGACCAGCAAGAGCTCTTAGCTGACCATCTCTCCATCCTCTACTGTGGATTCTTTTAATCTGTGTTATATATGAGAAAAATATGAATAACTCCTGTTTATCCATGACTGGTGATCCACATTATTATTTTGCTTTAGCTTTATGTCTCTTTTTAAATCTAGAAGATTACCTCCTCTACAAAAATAGAACAGAGCAAAGAAAAACAACCAACCTCAGATCACTCAAAGTCTTTTTATGTTAAGAAAATCCTTAATCAACATATTCTAAATTTCAAATTAGCCATGAGGTTTATTAGCCGTCCATTCCTTGGTCTGATATTAACATAGTAGCATATTTTGGGGATATATTTAGAAACCTTAAATAAGTAGTAAAATTGAGTCCAGCAGTTGACTATTTTCTAAGAACTGGGTTACTTAACTGAATTTTTTTTCTAAATTGGTTTTTAAATTTAATATAACAGCAAATTATTGAGGTTATAAAATATTTATATGGGCCTTATTATTCATAACTTTAGGGTTTCTCATAAATTATTGGATATTTCAGGTTTTTTGTTTGTTTTGAGGTGGGGAGTTTTTTATTTACTCTTTGGCTCTTTTGGGGGCCTATCACCCTGCTCCCAAATAAATACACATGGAGGCTTATTGTTTCTTACGAACTCCTGGCCTTAGTTTGGCTTATTATTAGAAAGCTTATTTACGGCTGTTCTTTGTTTTGTTTGTTGTTGGTGGTGTTTCGAGATAGGCTTTCCCTGTGTAGCTTTGGAGCCCCTCCTGGAACTCGCTGTGTAAACCAGGCTAACCTTGAACTCAGAGAAATCTACCTGCGTCTGTCTCCCAAGTGCTGGGATTAAAGGTGTGAGCTACCACCCCCTGGCATAGCCAGCTATTCTTAATTTAATTGATCCCATCTATCTTTTGCCTCTGGGCTTTTATCTTTCTCTATTCTATATACCTTTCTTTACTTCTTAGCCCATGACTGGCTGTGTAGGTGGGTGGCTGGGTGGCTGGGTGACTGGGTGGCTGGGTGGCTGGGTGACTGGGTGGCTGGCCCCTAGTATGTTTTCTCCATCTTTTCTCATTCCTTGATCTTGCCACACCCAGATTTCTTCTTCTATTTATTCATTCTGCCTGCCAGCCCCACCTATCCTTTCTCCTGCTTTTCTATTGGCCATTCAGCTCTTTATTAGACCAATCAAATGTTTTAGACAGGCAAAGTAGCACAGCCTCCCTCACAGAGTTAAACAAATGCAGCATAAAAGAATGCAACACATCTTTGCAGCATCAAACAAATGTTCCACAGCATAACCAAATGTAATAAATTTTCAAATGATATCCTACAACTGTGGGGTTTCTCTGTGTAGCCTTGGCTGTCCTGGAACTCACTCTGTAGACTAGGCTGGCCTCAAACTCAGAGATGCACTGACTTCTGTCTCCTCAGTGCTGTAATTAAAAGCATACCCGACCACTGCTGTCCTCATAAATTATTAATCCACATTCTGGCATGGTGCATACCATTCATCCCAGCACTTAGAAGAAAGAGGGAAGGAGTACTACCATGTTGCCTTGATCTGCTTGGCTTTTGTGTATCTCATGGCAGGAACTGGATAGAGGTGAAGGCAGTCTTTATCAGAATTAATCAATTTTCTTGTTATGTCGTCTATTTTATTTTGACAGTCTCACCAATATGAGGAAATAGAGAAAAAAATAATCATACTCATTCAAATGACTATAGTAACAGTTGGTGTTCAATTTTTCTTTCTACCTGCTCCCCCTTTTTATGGTCTTAGTCTAATTTTTTTCTCAATAAAAAATTGAACACAAGCCAGTCAAGACTCCATATACTTTATCCATGTACCCCTGTCACAGTCAAAGGTTACTAACCCATTTAGGAACAATACAGTGATGTGGGATTCCTCTCTGTATGCTGTGAATACCATTGGTTAATAAAGAAGCTGCTTTAGGTCTGTTGATAGGGCAGAACTTAGGTAGGCGGGGAAGACTAAACTGAATGCTGGGAGAAAGGAGGTGGAGTCAGAAAGAAGCCATGTAGCTTGTCCAGAGATGAACACCAGAACTTTAGTCAGTAAGTCACAGCCACGTGGCAATACACAGATTAATAGAAATGGGTTAAATTAATATGTAAAAGTTAGTCAATAAGAAGCTAGAGATAATGGGCCAAGCAATGATTTAATTAATACAGTTTCTGTGTGATTATTTCAGGGCTAAGCAACTGGAAACCAACAAGCAGACCACTCCTAACAACAATACAGGGAGTGGAGGCAGCCCTGAGTGAAGTCTTGAGTGAATGTGTATTTTGACATGGAAATGGCCATCTTGAGGACCCATAGGAAACTGGCAAAGCCATTACCCAGTTGGGCCAGGATCAAGAGAAAATGCAAAGCTCTCCTCAGTAGTCCAAATAGAGTGTTTATAAACAATTGATGGAAACCAGCAAATAGAGTTTCATTTTCCCAGACGGTCACAGCCTGAGACTGCTGCCTACTGAGACCTCCTACCAAGACTAGCGAACCCTGCCTGTGCTGTACTTACTAAACATACTGAGGGTTCAGGTTGATAAGCAGTGCAATAGAATCCCACCTGAAATCAGCTTTACTGTTCACTGTCTGTGTCTGTTCTGTTTTCATTCCTTCCTGTCCCTAGCCAGGTTTCTGGGACCCAATCTATGTGACTAGCTCATGATTCGCCATGGGCTGTCCTCATTGCCTAAGGGGAACGATCTGCTCTGTCAGTATTCTGTGTGTGCTTTCTGCTAATTATCCTTTTGTTTATCTTTTTTCCTTCATTATGTAACCCTGTTAGACTGGTCCTCAAAATGCAGGTCAGTTGACCTCAGAATTCATGAGTATTTCTCTTAGATATCAGGAACTATAGGTACATACCACTGACCTTGCTAATTTTGTTAGTCTGTCCTTTGTTCTACTAGCCTCAGCCATGAACCTAGTGTTAATCCCACAGATTCCAGGAGAAAGACCACTGACCCAAATCATCATGGCCAAATTAATGAAAGCAAGTAATTAATTAGAGCAAGCTTTTTTATTATTATTTGTGTGCATAAGCTGTCTCTTCCTAAAGATAGGTTTCAAGAGATCATGTCCAGTGGGACATGGTAAGATATGGGTTTGTTTGTTGTTG
>NC_022009.1:75196053-75196558 GCF_000317375.1 Microtus ochrogaster
ACAGCAAGGATGTTATTAATGAGAATGGAAACTAGTCAGGCAGTTTAGAGACAGGTCCTTTGATTCTTTCCTCTGGCCAGAAGTAAGAAATATCCTTGGGCCTGTCCTGGCTGCAGGTGAGAAAAGAGGCTCTGACTCTTGCCCTGATTTCTAATCATCTTTCTTCTTCTTACACATCTCAAACGAACACCACTGCCTGTGAGTGCCATTCTATGGGAAATTGAGCAGCACCTGTGTTGTTCCTTTGGAAACTACAACTCCCAGACTCCTCCTGGACTATGGATACCTGTGCGCACCGGGACATCCTTCCCAGACACCCTTGCCCTCCCCGTTAAAAAGGCAGGGCCACAGGAGGCTCTCTCTTTCGTTCGCCTTCCCTCCTGTGTCCTGCGCCCCCCCCCCTCCTCTTTTGTTCCCCTCCCCCATTAAAGTGGACCCACGTGGGAGCCGCCGTGTTGTGTCTGTGTTTGTTCCGCCGTGTGTGTCTGTCCTGTGCCCCGTGTTT
>NC_022009.1:75196888-75199014 GCF_000317375.1 Microtus ochrogaster
AAAAAAACAGAAACACTCTATTAGCCCCCTCGTGTGGATCCTCAATGGTAGCGCATTTCTGGGATCCACTTTTGCTGTTCAGTGGTCTCACTTGCATACATCTGTTAAGGTCCCACCTATGAACCTGAAATAATTTCTTTTATAAAAATACACAGCTCCTGTGGTTCATGAAATTTGTCTTTCAAATTCAAAGAAATAAGAACCTGGAGGCCCTAATTCAGAGGAAGGTTTGTAACCAAGAGCATCCTGCATACTAACTCCCCAGCCATGCCCACTGGGGAAGAGAAAACTTCCATGATTCTCAGGGAACCCCTGCTATTGTCTTGGTTCCTTCTCAGTTCTTTAAAAATAATGTCATTCTTCTGGGGATGGGGGCACATGCCTTAATCCTAGAACAGGGGAACCAGGGGCAGGTGAGTCCAGCCTGTCTACCGAGCGATATCCAGGACAGTCAGGGCCACACGGTAAAACCCTGTCTCAAAATAAATAAACAAATAATGAAATAAAATTCTCTCATTAGATCAATTAATTCATTGCATTTTTGAAAATCTTCCTACTGGACCCAAATGCAAGCGTAGCAGAAAATTTAAAATAATAAAGCAGCTTCCCCAAACCCTTCGTTCATTCTTTTCTAATGTGAGATAAAAGTAAAATCGTTGAATTTTTATATGATTTTATTTTCTTTTGTTTGCAAGAAGTTGTTAATAGGTATGCCAGGAAAAATGAATTTATCCTCATTACAAATAAATGCATGTTTTATCTTTGAACAAAGTTAAATGGATTTTTTTTTTTTAAACTGTGGGACTTTTCATGGTTTTTAATATGCTAATGTGCGTTCTGGATCTCCACAACAGGATTTAGCAAGTGACATTCCTAAGCTTATTTGATCAAGAATTCTTTGTTCTCTTGGAGCCCAATTAATTAACATCTGCCTTTGTGCGGTGCCCACTGAAGTCGTGCTGCAGACCTACAAGCTATGCGGGGGATTCTCTCTATACAGGCTAAGCATACTATGTGAGCTGTAATTACCGTTTATTTTATCACAAACTGTTCTAGAATATGGACGTGACTTTTTAACATTTTTAAAATTTAAAATAATATAGACTAAGCAAATAAGGACAAAAGAAGCAATTTCGAAAGTTTAATTTTTGTCTTCAATATACAATTCTTTATCTTCTTAGATAACATTTAATATTCTGGAACAAAACACTTGTTAATGGAGATCATTCATAAAACTGTGATGTTGACCTTGTGGTATAAAATGTCTAAACACTTTTCTTTTTCTTTTTTTATTTTTTAAGACAGGGTTTCTTTGTGCGGCCCAGGCAATCCTGAAACTCCCTCAGCAGACCAGGCTGGCTTCGCCTCTACTAGGGTTAGAAGCGTGCACCACCACGCCAGGCTCACTTTTTTTTTCTTGATAAGAGTTCTAATCAAATTGTTTCCTATCAACACTTTTAAAGACCATGATTTTTTTGGTCTTTGGGTAATGTCTGGTCCCCCAAGAAATTCCTTTTCCCAAAGTCAACCATTTAGACAAAAGTCACCATTTGGGGCCTGAAGAAAGTTCCTATTTGCAAAAAAAAAAAAAAAAAAAAAGGGTGGGGGGAGGGGTGATTCTCCTTATCTCTGGCAAGAAAAGCCCCACCCCAACCTGCAAGCCCCCTTTTGTTGGGACAGGCTACTTGTTCATTTCCCGAAATAATCACACAGAAATCTATATTAATTACAACACTGCTTGGCCTATTAGCTTATGCATATTTTTAGATAACTTTTACATCTTAAACCATTTCTACTAATCTGTGTATTGCCACATGGCTGTGGCTTACTGACAAGATTCTGGCACGTCTGTCTCTGGTGGCGGCTTCATGGCTTCTTCCTGACTCTGTCTACTTTCTCTCTATATCTCTTTCAGCCTGGCTTTACTCTGTTAAGCCATTGGTTGAAAGCAGCTACTTTATTTACCAAAGGCAATAAAACATATTCACAACATACATCACCTCCCATATCACCTTTTCTCCCTCATCTTTCCTCTGTCCTTTCTCCTCGCTTTCCCTGGAGATAGCCTTGGCAGATTGGAATAAACTTTTCCATTCTCATCCACAGAGTGGCAATTTTGGTTTCTT
>NC_022009.1:75199719-75204599 GCF_000317375.1 Microtus ochrogaster
AGTACAATATCCATATGTATAAAATATCAACAATAAAATGTGCTAGACTATTTCAATATCCTATACACGCATACATATATAAGTATATATATTCATATATTTTGGTCAGCTTTTTCTCTTTTTTCTTTAAATGAAAATTCAAGGTTAATGTTAAGTTTCAAATCCAGAGGAAACTGCTGAGGTTCCTATTTAACATATCAATGCAGACCTGGCTGCAAGGTTCTCCCAGCATCCCTCAGTCCCTAGCTGTTGCAGAGTATGGCTGGTATACCCTACTCTACCCTACTCCCTATTCTGAACTCTCCAGCTCAGGGGCTAGGCTGTCCTTCCCCCAGAGGCTCTTCCCTATATGATCCAGATGTTTTTGCTTCCTGCCCTTTTTGTACCTTTGCTCTCTTGGCTGCTGCACTAGGGCTCCATTCTCTTCTCTCCTTTCTCTTTTCCCCACATGGTCCAGCTCAGTCTGGTCATGTCCATTCTGGACTCTGCCTCTGACTAATGGTCCCCCACGTGTCTACAATAAACTTTCTCCTCCTCATGCCTAGGAGCAGCTATGTCCTTTGCTTTCCTTTTATTTTCTTTTTCCACCCAGTTAATGCTTCCTGTGAACTTGTAGAAGCCTTCCTGGAAGAGGTCACACAGGGTCAAGCTTCTTGGAGATAAACAGGCTACCACAAATCGACAGACTGATCAGAGAGGCTGAGACAGGAAACTGCAGAGGAGGAGTATACAGAGATGTAGCTGATGAAAATGGGGGCGGGATCTGCTTCTTAGGCTTAGCAGTGGGCATCTTGGTTCTTGTCCAGAAGCGAACCATGGCCTTGGTTCTGTCCTGACTGGAGGCCCAAAGTGTCAGAAGTTAGTGTGGTTTCTGCTCTGATTTCCTGTTATCTGTCTTCTCCTTTTATTCAACCCAAATGAGCCCCACCACCTAGAAACTACATTTGAGGATTTGACCAAAACTGAGAAGCCCCTGGGCACTTCATGGATAGTTTTGGTGAGTTGACCATCTTATCTCCCCACATAGTCCTGCAGCCTTTCCATAAATTCTGCAAAATGGCCCTAGACTAGCAAACTGAGATCATTCCATTTTCTGGGACCTCCCTTGCCTTCAGTCTTTCTTTTGCACACTCATATATAATTCTATAATTAAAATGCTTTGTAAACTTATCTTCACATTGCTGGCTATCCTTGCCTAGTCTAAATTCACCCTTCTACTGACTGTGAAATTCACTTTTCAAGTTTGCGAGCCAAAGACACAAGCAGGTACTAGCTTAGCGTAGCTGTGGGTCTTGTTATGTCCAGCACCTCAGCTGTGCCAAACCCATGTGCCTGAGCCTAGGAAGCCTGCACCATACCCAAGAATTCACTTCTCTCCCGTTTCATAATTTTGCAGTGAAAGAATAGGCTACATGAGGGACATAAAAGTAAATGAGACTAGAAAAAATAGATTGAGGCCAGCTCATTAGTACTAACAAGTTTAGACTTTATTCTCTAAGTAATTGGGAGCCGAGGAAAGTTGTTGAGCAGAGGGCATGAACCGTGTTTCAGAACAATTACTCCCGTGGGCCCACGGGGAATAGATGGGGCTAGAATGAGGCAGGGAGGCTAATTAGAATGTTTTAATTGTCTAGTGAGAAATGATGGATGCTTGATCGAACAGAAAAGAAGCCATAAATAGGAAATGTATCTCAGAAAAGGAAAAGGCACCTGAACTCGGTGAGAGGATCGATCGGAGGAGCATTTGGATGTAGAAATGAGAATTTCTGCTAAGAGGGCCTTAGCATGCAGACGCTCAGGCTCCTGTCTGTTCAAAGGCTCGACACCATCAGCCGTAATGTTCGCGGTTCTCTAGGCCTTTCTCTCTTAGTGGTGAATAACTTCCTCTAGAGCCTATTTCAGATACAATTGGCCAGAACTGGGTCACATGGAAATCTTTTACAGACATAGAGGCTGATAAGAAAGGCAAGAGAAGTGTCTCTGAGAAGTGTGAGCTTAGGGGAATGGTGAGAATTCATTTGGATCAGGTTATACACACCTCCTTTTTATAATATACATGTGGTCACTCAGCAACGCCTTTACCTGCAGGTTCTACGATCCTTTTATCAAATAATGCACCTGGACACCTCAGAAGTCCTCAGACATCCACCTGCTGCTACATGTATTGTGCCCCCAGTTCTGAGAAACAGTGCAGACTTCTCCTTCCTTAGTGATAACGAAATGCAGACAGTTTCCAGTTAAGTGTATCTCCAATGTATCTGGGTATGAAGAACAGAAGGGTTGATCAGGCCCAAACGGGTTTTGGGCACAGTAGGGCAAAGCCATATCCGCAAGAAAAGTTTTAGAGAGGTTTAGCTTTGTATGATGCATAATTGTACATGCCTATGAATAAAATCAAATGCATTATGGGAAAGGACATGCACAGCAGAAAAATGACATGATATAATCTGTCCATTAAAAATAGAGAATTTCCCAGGCTACACTTCAAACTTCTCTTTCTCTTGAATACCATAAAAGGAAGCCCCAACCAATTATTGAAGCTCTTGAATATTCCCACTCACGTGGCTCACTGATAACCCTGACAGTGCGTCCCTCTCTGATTTGTATTACCACTGTCTCTAAATAAAGCTATCTTGTTACCTTTGCAAATCTGTGTGACCCCTATCTTTAGTTCTTTAGATTTAGAAACCAGGAACCTAGAGATGCCCAACCCAGATTCCAACAACCAGTAACATTTCTGTTGCCTTAGACTCAGCATGGCCCACAACTCTGAGGCTAGTCACATTGTCCTTCAGGGAAAACAATTATTATCAAGAAATACATAGACATAGGCCATTCAGTGGGTAATCAATAGAGCTTGCCACAGTAACTAATTGGATAATGATTGCAATGGATTGAAGATCATTCTCCCAAATCTCCCATCTGTTAAATGAAGAAGGGAAGAAAACGAAGTATTTGTTCACTATTGGGAGGAGCTAAGATATAGTGCAGGTAGTCAACTCCTTTATTAATTCTGGTCACTTGGAGCTGGGGAAACTGGACTCAGAGGTACAACAGCAACTCAAAAATGAAAGGAAGTTTCTTACTTTTATAGATGCTAAAGTTGAATTATCTCTGGCCTCAGAAAGGAGAGATCTCTCAGTTTAGAGTGCAGGGCTCTCTGAGTTTAGAGTATTAGGAGAGGGAGTAGATAAGATATAAGACCTTAATATATAAAGCTAATTCTATTGTCCTTCCCTACTGTTAAGCAACTTAGAGAAGATACTATATAAGATATAAGTTGTGACTGATCCCTTCTAGAGGGGTGGCCTCTGTGATCTAAAACCAGATATCCAGATTCTTAGAAACAGGGTCCAGGCTGGGATAATGGATCAATGAGTAAAGTGCTCACCAAATAAGAACTGGGGACTTGGGTCTGGATCCCCAGCATATAGGTAAACACTGGGCACAGAGGCATGCACCTGTACACCGCTAGGGGTTGTAATCCACCCTGCAGTCAGTTATTCCAGGGTCACGGAGAGGCACTATCTGGAAGATAATGGGCTAAGAGAGAAGAAGGAGGCTAAGCGGGGTTCTTGTCAAAGCCTCTGTTTATTAGAGACAGGTTACAGCTTATATAGAATAAGGAGTTGGGGGGTGGGCACAGGGGCCTGGACTCTTGCCGCATGGTTCACGTTGGTCATGTGGTTCACGTTGGTCACGTAGGCCAGGAAGTCACAACTAGGAGTTGACACACCTAGTTCTCTAGATAGTTTGGAATATAGGGAGGGTTCCGCTAACAGATAGCTCTCCTTTAACAGTCAATTTGGGTGTGGGGTAGGCTCTGTCAATAGAACGATTCCTAACACAATTATGGGTGTGGAGTTCTCTGCTGACTCCCCAGGGTGATGGTTCCTGTAATAATCCTAGGAGGAAATGGCTCCTGACATGCACCTGTCACCAAAGCATTATGGGGAGGGAAGGCAGCTCCAGGCTGCATAGCAAGTTTAGATGAAACTGTGAGCTTCAGGTTCAATGAGAGACCCCATCTAAAGGAAAAAGCACGTGGTGGAGAATGATAAAAAAGAAGACACTCGTCATCGACCTCTGACCTCACATGTGCGTGCACCGGCAAGTGTTCCTACACACGTGTGCACCCACTCCCTGTCCCCTATAACAGTGTCCATCCGTACCTTGGTAGAAGAACTGAGGTCAACAGCAAATTACAAATATTTAAGGTTGATGAAAAAATGTTTCTGGAATGCAGATAGTCAACCGCATTGCTGTGGTCAAGGGTGCTGCAGTGGTAAAAACGTATCTGCTGACATCCTAAAACAGACACACTTCCGTCTGAACAGGTGTCCACTGCTGCTGTTTTGCTCTGAGTGCTGGTGGTTAAACCCAAGACCTTGTGCATGCTAAATACAGGTTCTACCTCAGAGTTACACTCTAGTCTGACTGACTGCTTTTGACAGGAAAGATTTGAGGTCGCTGGGGCACAATTATGTTTCATTTTGTTTCATTGGCAGGTAGTGTCCCTTTTGAAATGGAACAAATGGATTGACTTTGTGTATTAGAAAGGAAAACAGTACATAGATAAATTAGTATTACGATTGTTATCAGCTTTTAAGTATCTTCAATAAGCTGGGTTCAGTCACCCATCCTTAATGAGCCAATTAAATAGACCAGTTACACTGAAAAGCAGTTATATTCAGTGTGACCACAGTAGATCAGAAAGAGGAACAGAGATCTAGCAATCTTCCAACTCCGTGTTAGTGTCCTAACCTGAGTCTGCTGTAAAAGAGAAGGTGAGGGAGGCGCACAGTTCAGCAGCCTCATTCACACTGCGGTCCCACCCGTATTCCCGACCTCCGGTGCCCCATTCACACTGCGGTCCCACC
>NC_022009.1:75204709-75229617 GCF_000317375.1 Microtus ochrogaster
TCCGGTGCCCCATTCACGCTGCGGTCCCACCCGTATTGCCCACCTCCAGGGTCCTGCAAGATGGTCAGAGAAGTTGTCAGTGCTGTATGAGGAAAGCTCTTTGTTCTTTCTTACTGAGAAGCAAGATTCCCCCCTCTGGCTAGTTCAAGCTTCAGCTTTTCTCTTCTTATCCCAACATGTAATTCTTAGAGGAAACTCTAATTCTTGAGGTGTCTTGTTTTGACAGTCCATGTTGTCAGAGTGAGGGACACAAGTATCTCCTTTGATAGCCTCACTCTTTTCAGACATGCAGGCTACAGGATCACGTGATACTGAGTTAGGATGAACCCTGACTCAAGGAGTGTCCCCACAAGTGTCAAACAGGAACAAACGCAGAACTAGTTAATGTGATAAGGTCTTAGGGGTTCTATCACTGTGAAGGAACACTATGATCATGGCCACTCCTACATAGAAAAACGTTTAGTTGAGACTGATTTATAGTTCAGAGGTTTATTCTGTTATCGTCATGGTGCGAAACATGGCAGCACGCAGGCAGACATGGTGCTGGAGGGGTAGCTGAGAGTTCTACATCTGGAACAGCAGGCAACAGGAAGAGAAAGTGAGCTACCAGGACTGGCTTAAGCTTCTGAGACCAGTGACATGCTTCCTCCAACAAGGCCACGCCCACTCCAACGAGACCACGCCTCTTTACAGTGTCACTCCCTGCGGGCCCGACAGGGGCCATTTCCCCTCAAACCACCACAGTCATATTTTATTCAGTTATAAATTTTGCAATTGAATAATGGTCCAACATGAACTCAACCCCACTTCATTTTGAAGAGAAAGTAGGGAAGTCAGAAGCTCGGGAACTAACGCAAAAAGTGGAAATTGGATTGGGAAGATAGCTCTGTGATAGAACGTTTACCTAATACATAGAAGTAGAGGGTGATGGGAGTGGGAGCACAAAGAGGAAGGAGGGAAAGATAAAAAATAAAAGAAGAGAATGAGTTGGTAGGAATGGTTCGCCTGAGTTTGCTAACTGACCCTACCCTCCAGCAGAGACTGGGACTTGAGGACCCTATTCTCAGGGATCAGCCGGTTGAATGTGTTGACTAGGAGACATGAGATTGGGGGTACTAAGCAAAAATGAGGATACAGACTTTAGAATTGAGAAATGGAAGAGTAAGACATCAAAGGGGGAAGTAGATTTCGTCAATAACTAATAACAGTGTTATTAGGTTTAGTCGATCAATTCAACACATTTGTTTCTTTACAAAACCCCAGTTCTGTGCCCACGTGGAAACAATGGAAGAAAAGTTAGCGTCATTGAGAGCTAATGAAGTTAATCTCTAAGGGCCAATGAGTAGCCAAGAGACAAAGTCTGGAAAGAAGCATTAGCAGCACTTTGATTTCCCATCTGCCTCAGTAGCAAATTTAGTAACACTTTCTAAACTGCACCGTGGATAACTGTCTCCATTAGTGTTTGTTTTTAATAAGAAAAAAATAAGCACAATGTACAGTGTTACCGCTTTCTGGGTGCTCCTAATATCACTCGTTCACACTGGCCTCACATTTATCCTGCTGCATCGTTGTTAGCATTTGGTCTCCCCCTCCAGACTGTGAGCTTCTGCAGGGTGTTTTCATATCAACTATCTAGCATGGCAGTCAGCAGTTAATGGATTTATATGACAGTTATCTGATGAATTACAGCAACAATCATGGTTAAGAGCACAGGCTCTATTGAAGGACTACCCTGGAGAAATCCCAACTCTGCTTTTTATGAGCTTTGAGACAAAAAAAAAACCAAATTGGTGAGCCTGTCCGTGACTGTGATTCTGTTCCCTTATCATAAGCTAGTATGATAATCCTCTTGTCTTAGTTAAGCCATGATCATGTTAAATGGGTGGCTGAGACAAGAAATGTGTATTTCTCCTAGCTCTGAAGACTGTACCATCCAAGGCAGCAGCAGAGCCGGTGTTATCCAATTTCTGTGAGGCAGCCTCCTTCTTGCTAAATCTTTACATGCAGGGGTTTTGTCTGTCTGGTGCCTCCTGTTATAAAGCCACTAATCTCAACAATGTGGGCTCCACCTGTAAAGCACTCGGGAGGCAGAATCAGGTAGACCTCTGTGAGTTCAAGGTCTGCCTGGTCTACATAATAAATTCTTGGACAGGAAGGACTCCAGGACTATAGTCCTGTCTCAAAAAAAGGAATTACTTGTTCATGGCAAACAAGTCACATAAGAGCAAGAGCTAGGCTGTGCGTTGGTGGTCTACACCAGGGCCTTCTGTTTCTATGGTATCTGATGGAGCAATTCTAACTGACTTGATTTCCTATATTTCCTTCTCCCTAAGGCAACTGTGACATGGGAATAACTAATAGTGATATGTTCTTAGGGAAAGGTAGATCCGCTCACTAGAATAAGGTTATTTCAGATTTTTTCTTGTGTGTGGTGTAACAGGCATTCTTAGACCACAAGCCCCCAAATCATGACATGTAGATTTATTAGTTATGAACGTCCAGCCTTAGTTTAGGCTTGTCCCACCTAGTTTAGGCTTGTCCCACTGGCTCCTTTAACTTATTTTAACCTGCTTCTCTCTGTCTATGTTTTGCCTCTTGGCTTTTTATCTTTCTTTCATTTTGTCTATCTGATTTTCCTGCTCTCTCCATGTCTGTGGGTCTGTCCATGTCGGCTGCTTGGCTGGTTAGCTCCTGACATCTCCCTCTCTTTCTCTCTCCTTTTCACTCAAACATAGATTACTCCTCCTACTTATTCTCTTGTCCACAGCCCTGCCTATATCCCTGCTGTCTAGCTATTTATTATTTATGCCTAGCTTTTTATTAGGCCAATCAGGAGCCTTAGGCAGGCAAGGTGAAACAGCAACACATCACTACATAGCTTAACAGTTATTCTTCAACACAAACAAACGCAACACATTTTTACGTAGTTAAACTAAAGTTCTGTTCCACAGCAGCCCAGTTTGTGTAGCTGGAGAGTGGATGTTGAAGACTTGATGATTTTGAAATCAGTCTCCTTATTGGGACACCACAAGGCTTTCTGGACCTTCATAGCATTAAGTTTCAAAACTTAATGACACAGCTCAAGCCTTAAAAGTGTGCACTGCTCTTACTAGGGATCTGAGTTTGATTCCCAGCCCCTCCTCAGGCAGCTCAAAACTGCCTGCAACTCTAGTTCCAGGAGGTCCAATACCTTCTGGATTCCTCAGACACATGCACCCACACTTATACTCATAATGAAAAGAAATCTTCTGGAAAAAATAGTTTTAAAACTACGATGCAAACCTCTGTGTTTAACATAAGCATATCATACACCAAGCTTTGTTCCACCATCATTCTATAGATTTGCCCCCAAGGGACAGATGCCCAGGAAAAGTTTCTATACATTTTAATCATCTCTAACTTGTCGTCTGTGACAACTGGTGGTCCTGCAGTCAGAAAGAATGGGATCGCTTTTCTATTTCCTTAAGGTCACCAAGGACGGACAAGCTCAGGACATACTGTATTTGTCAGAACCACAAAGGATGACTGGGGAGGTGGCAATGACAAATTTGCTCTAGGCTCAGCTCATTTTACTGAAGAATGTGTCCCCCTCTGACATTTATCAAAAGAAATTGGATTTCATAAAAGAACGATGTCAAATAATAGTCCAAGGCTTACACTCATTCTGCCACTGTTAAAGAAGTGATGGGGGCGAAAAGAAAGGGGAGTGGGGGAAGGGAAGATGGGAGAAAACTCTTCTGGCGAGAAGCAAGTGTAAGGTCAGGCTCTATATAGAGGCTTGAATACCTTCGTGATTCAATCACCTGGTTTTTGAGAATCATCCGAGGTGTCTATCCTTTGGAGTACCTGTTTCCACAGTCTCCAGATGCAAGCAATGACAGAGTGGGCTTTTGCTGTCATTTTGCTGCACTTTGACTGTATCAGGGAGAAAAGTTAATGGAACCTGGCCAACCCCCAAAGCACCAGGAACAGTGACACGTACCCTGTGGGCCAGCAATCAATACTTCTTACAGCGATGATGAGATTTTTCTCTGGCAGAAAAGGGCATTCTGGGTCAGAAAAGTAAACAAATAGAACCAAAGTTATAAAAGAGGCATTAGAAAAACACAAGGCGGATCAAACCAAAGGAAGAATTCTAAAAAGGAGCAACAGTGAAGCTCACAGAATGCCGTGGTGAGCGACGGTGTTTGACCAGACTTCATAAAAACATGGCATTAAGTAACAAATTAAATCCCTCTCTCAGTGAGGGGTTTCTGCAGGACATCAGCAATTAGGCTGCCTTCTAGAAAAAACAGGAAACCTGATTAACAAATCCATAGAGGCAGCATAGGTAGATGGGTTTAACACTGGGCAGTGAGATGCCAACTGTTATGCAAATTGACTTTTCCCAGAATGCAGGACACTTTCCATCAAGAAGTGAAATACGTTTTAAATTTTTCACAGGATGTTCTCCGGCCTTGCCACCCCCACCCACCACACACCCATCCCCCTCCCAGGTTTGATAATAAGAGCCATGTTTCTATTCTGGTCACTGTCTGCTGAGGGACGTCTGGAGAGGAGAACAATTGAGGGGGATACTAGCCATCAAGTTCTCCTTCCTCATGCATGTGTACACATGTGTACCCATATGCATGGGAACATGCATGTACTCATACCAAACATAGGAAAGTAAACAAAAACCAAGTTCAGACTGGTCCTGGGGGCACACATCTGTAATCTCAGAACTCAGGAACCGAAGAGGATTTTGACTTCAAGACTAGCCTGGGTTACATAATGATACCTGTCTCAAAATGATCAAAACCACATAACTCAGCTTAAATTTTGCCAAATAAGCATTTAATAGTATTGTAATTTAGAATCTTTGGCTATTGGTTTTTAAGATTAAGTGTTTTGAGGAAGCTTACTGATATGAAATGCATGATTGTCTCTAACAAAGTGTATTACATCATGAAAAACACATTTAAATAAAACAAGACTCTGAATCAAGCAATAATTTCAGGAAATAAAATAAAACCTCAAACTAAATTGATTTAATTAGTGGATATTTATTATGTAGACAACACAGAAATACTGATTACTAATTTTTGGGTTTTTTTTTCTTTTTCTTTTTTGGTTTTCTGAGACAAGGTTTCTCTAAATTTTCTAGTCCTGGCTGTTCTGGAAATCAATCTGTAGACCACGCTGGCCTCAAACTCACAGAGGTCTACTTGCCCCTAACTCCTGAGTACTGGGATCAGAGGTGTGTGCCACCACCACCTTGCTAATCTATGGAGCTGGAGTTCCAGATGGTTGTGAGCTGCCATGTGGGTGCTTGGGATTAAACCCGGGTCCTCTGCAAGAGCAGCACGTACTCTTAACCACTGAGCCATCCCTCCAGTCTCCCTGGTTACTCATCTTCCTCCTGCATCAGATTCTTAAGCTCTCGTTTTGAGGAGGCTCTTTGGGTCTGTAATGAATATGCTCATTTCTGCCTCCCTCATAAGGCACTATGAATGATGTGGCAGCTGAGGAAATCTGTGCCGTGTGTTTTTCCCAGTTCTCCTCGTATACTGCATAATGCCGAGGAGTGATAGGGCACAATTATGCACACTGCAGTTTTCTCTGTGAAATGCATGTTAGCTTAAAAGATATAATGAATATGGTGTTTATACTATATTTAGGAGCCATAGTTTCAGAGAAATACACCTATGTATTTCTATTTTTTGCTATATTGCCCAGTTGACCTCAAGCTTCTAGGCTCAGGTAATATTCTTGCCTTAGCCTTCCCAATAGCTGAGATTGCAGGTGTATGTCACTACTAACACATATTTCTTTAGAACTGACTAGATATCTTTTGATTAAGTGTCCACTGAACAGCTACTAGGAGGTGAACTAATGCTAAATTCATTAATGCATAGTGTTTTTATGAGGCGGCTTGTTTGTTTCCCAGCTAACCAGCTAGCTCACACCTGAAATAACCACACAGAAACTATATTGTTTAAATCACTGCTGGCCAACTGCTTAAGTGTATTGCTAGCTAGCTCTCACATCTTGAATTAACCCATCTCCATTATTTTATATTTTACCACCAAGCTTGTGGCCTAAGGGGCCGGTGGCTGCTCCATGGCTTCTCTCCAACTCTGCCTCCTTTCTCCCAGCATTCAGTTTAGTTTTCCCTGCCTAGCTTTGCTCACAGGCTCAAGACAGTTTCTTTATTAACCAATAGTATTTACAGCATACAGAGGGGACTCCCACATCAGCATAGTAAATAAATAGCCACTTATATCTTAGTCCCTGTGTTGTTTCTTTGCGGAACTACCGTTCCCAGCGTTCTCCTGGATACGGACATATTCCCAGAAGCCTTTGCATTCCCCGTTAAAAAGTGAGAGCCGCCACGAGCTCTCTCTCTCTCTCCCCATCTTTCCTGTCGTGTCTGCACGCCTTTACCTGCCCGTTACCCCTTCCCCATTAAAAGTGCACCCACGTGGGACTGCCGCGTGTCTGTGTCTTCTTCCTCGCGTAACGTCTTTACCCTCTAACCCGCAGACAAGAAAGCCAGCCAGGAATTAAGAACAAGACCCTGGTCTATTGCTGTGAAGATACACCACAACCAAGGCAACTCTTACAAAGAGAGCATTTGATTGTGACTTGTTTACACTGTTAAAGGTTTAGTTCATTATCATGGCAGGGAACATGGGAGCAGGAATGGCAGGCATGGCGCTGGAAAAGTAGTGGAGAGCTACATCCTGCTCTGTAGGCAGAGAGAGTCTGGCATGGACTTTGAAACCTCAAAGCCTACCTCAAGTAACACACTTCCTCCAACAAAGCCACACCTCCCAATCCTTCTAATCCTGCTAAACAGCTCCACTCCCTGGTGACTAAGCATTCACATATATGACACTATGGGGCCAATCTTATTCAAACCACTACAGTTTGTCAGTAAATATAACTCAAATAAAATTAATAATTCAAACATAATTTGTGCAGTTTATCAATTACTAATATATTATTGTGGAGTTAACTAATTTAAAATCATATAGGCTTCCTTTTGGGGCAGAGCTTTTGGTAGATATACAACATAATATTTTTAGAACTTTCCTCTTGATCTCCACTACCTCTGGTTTAGGTCACTAAGATTATTTCTGCCACTCATGCTTCCTAGCATCCAGTGAGGCAGGTAATGACTACCCTGGGCTAATGAGGGGTAATCTATGGCACAGAGAAGATGCCTGACTGCAGCTTGCCTAGGGAGTCCAAGCCATCGTGCAGACTGATTCCTTAGAGAACATTTTCACAGAGCTTTCAGGACTGTCATATATTCAAAACTATCCCACAGAAACAAATAAACTCATACACACATCCATCTTAGCCTGTTCAGGGTGATATAGCCGAAATCCCATATGCTGTGTGAACCGGGTGCATCTTCTCACCTATTTTCCCGACTCCTGGCCATCAGGTGGTACCTTCTGTGTTCTCCCAGAGTAATCCCCACAGGTCTTTTTAAACTTAAGATTTTTAGAATTGTTTGCACGTGTCTAAGTGTTGAGGGTATGCACATATGCCTGGGTTCACATGGAGGTCAGAGGTCTCAGATCCCCCTGGAACTGGAGTTACGCACCATCGTGGGTCCCCCAATGTGGGTTCAGGAAACAGAACTTGGGTCCTTTGCAAGCTGAGCCATCTGTCCGGTCTGAAGTCTGTTTTATGAGAGCACCAGTCTCTTTCCCAAGGGCTCTGCCCCCAGGACCCCCTCAAAGTCCCACCACCTCCTCACACCCTCACAGAAAATGGGTTTGGGATTTAGCATATCAAGTTTGGGGCAGATACAAATATTTGGTTCCTAACAAAAATCTGTCATTGAAATCATGTACATAGACTAGATAACACAACAGTTATTGACAGTTTCAAATTCATTTGCTGTTTAACATGTATGATTTCCAACAGCTTGTCATTTACCCAAACGTTAATGCAAGTGGAAGTGGGTGTATTGCAGATGACATAACAGCAACTACAAACACACACAAGGAGGCTGTTCACACCTCCCACAGCAGTGTGCTCAGCTTTGTCATTGAAATGGCTGAGGGTCAGGCTCTACCTATTAGCTCCACCAGTGAATGTCAGCTACACGCTAAGAACACTAGAATGGGCACTAAATGCTATTGGAGATTCTACCTCCCAGAACAACCTCAGCAAACATTTATCTGCCAGGAGTGGATCATAGGTGCAGACACCTTTAAGGCCAGAGGACTAATCGATGGCACTTTCTAAACTAATCATTCCTGAGAAAATACTTTCCCATCTTCTGGGTTGATCACAGCACCTAAGGAGTTAAATGCTACCTCTGCTGGCATCCCTCTTATCGGCTCCCCTCCCTTTTAGAGAAACTGATTTCTGAATAATTTCTCTTGTACATGCCTTTTAAAGGTGTGTAATTAACTGGTAACAGGTTGTTAGGTGGCTGATGAGGTGTGAACCAGCCTCTAATTTGTTTTCTTTATTTACAACTTGCCTTGCACTTGAAGATGACAGCCTGGTGTTTTTCATTCCCGGCTTCCTTCACCAGATTAAAAAGCGATTTGTGAAGCCATTTTTAATCCCTCAAATCCCATTAAAAAGGAATATCCAGGGGAGTCTTCATCAAGGCCTAATAGACTCTAAAATGTGATCCCATTCCAGCCCTTCTACAGTGGCCCTATTCCAGCTGTTTGTGCAGGGTTTCCCTCCAGTGAATTGAACTCAGCCCAGCAATGACCTGCAACTTCTGAGACAGCCTCCATGTTGGTACCAGCTTTGTTGCAAACGTTTGCAGCTAGTATACTTTATTGTTTGCGAATTTATCATATAATCCAAACCCATACTTTATTATAAAAATATTATTAATTTATTAGTACCAAAACTGTGTGCCTTGCCTTCTATTTAATAAATTAATCACTTTGAGAAGAAATTAAAATAGCCATAATGGAATGAGAATTGCTACTCTCTGCCCCAGAAAAAAAAATCCCACAAGGGGAGGATTCTGAATATGTCACCAAAACAAAAATGGCTAGGTGTAGATTTCATGTACAACTGGGAGGAGGAACTGGGAACCAAGGAATATTTGGAATTATTAGATGAGCGTGAAATGACAGGTGAAAATAGAAACTGTCCCTGCATTTAAAAAAAACCATAAAGAAATATTAAGCTATAAGCTATTCAAAAATGTGCATGGAATTCCCACAACCATCGTATAGACAGCTACTTTGTAGCAAAGCTCAGTATGAGTAGAACTGGACCTCTAACTTATCAAAACCTACAGAGCCACCTACAGCTACGAAGGGTCTGGAATACTTAATTTTTTAACTTTATGTGTTTGTGGTCTTTGCCTGTGTGTATGTGTGTGTATATATATACATGTGTGTGTTTGGTAGCCTCAGAAATCAGAAGAGGGTGTTGGATCCCTTAGAACTGAAGCTACAGTCAGCTGTGGTAGAGCTGCTGGACATTGAACCCAGGTCTCCTGCGAGAGAAACAAGTCCCATAACTGCAGAGCCCTCTCTTCAGCGCCCAGTATGCTATTTTTGGTAGCATAGGTAGGTATATTTTTCTCTATGAGAATGTTTTGTGACACTATTTCTGGGGACATGTGGACAAACGTCTAATCACCCCAGGTAGGGAACCAAGGATACTCCAAAGTAAGGATACTATTAGAGTCCTTCTTGGTGAACCCATGGGTTTGTTAAGATCACACTTGGGAGGCATGGGCTCACCTCAGATAAGGAACCAAGGACACACCAAAGTAAGGATACTATCAGAATCCTTCGTAATGAACTCATGAGCTTATTAAGATCACGTATGGGAGCATGGGTAAGGTGTTACTGGAGCAGAGATGCCTCGGGCAGCTGCATCATAAAGAGTTCATGTCAGCATAAGGGATGACTCTTCAAATCTGGAACCCTGGGCCTCACTGCATGACTCAACAGGTTTGAGTATTTTCCAGAAAGCTCCCTTGGTTTGAGCACCTTCCATACAGCTCAGCTTGTCTGAGAATGTCTCTTGCAGACCTCATTGCTTATATAAGATCTAGTACATTAGGTCAATATTAGGGAGTTCCTGAAACTTCTGAGTTGCTTACTTCCTGAGTCTTAAGGAGTTTCTTGAAGGACTGAATGTTTCACTTACATTTAGAATGTCTTGAGTTTCAACAATTTTGCCTCAGAGATGGAACATTTTATTTCTAAGGAAATTGCTACCCAACAGAGCATCAGAACTAGAAATTGTGACCATTTTTGTGTGTGTGTGATTTTAATAGCAGTGCTTACTTACTGAGTTCTTCACACAAATTATGCATTGTTTTAGGTCCTTTGTTTTGTTAGCTTGGAGAATTTTCACAGTGAGTTTATGAATGGTATTATTAGGCTTCTTATTTTATAGACAAAGCCAATGATGCTTAGTTTCACTGTTAAATGTAATTTGCCCAAAGTTACCAACTGCTGGGAAAACTAAAAACAAATTTGCCTGTCAACAGAAAACTTTTCCTCCAGATAGGAGAGGAAGAAAATAGTTTTATGTTTAGATAACCACTAAGCCAGAATGTGACCCCGTTGTAGGCAACACATCAGGCATTTGCAAAGAGAAAGAAATCTTAACCTTTTATATAACCAAGCAGATAAAGCCCATTACACACAGGTTTTTAAGATGAATGGTTGTAGTCTTCAAGTAAAGACTTATTAGCAATACCTGTCACACACAGGGTTCATCCTCACTTCCTGTGGTAATACAGTGATCGTCTACTGGCTGTATTCAAAGCTTGAAAGTTTCTCATCTCTAGATGAGGTAGTTTGGATGTTTGTGCAAGATGCTGACCAAAGCTGTGTCCAGACCTTCCAACAGAATCTTCCAGATAGAACTCCTGCTTCAGGTTGATGGCTCTCAGGAGCCTAGAGACAGGCATTCCTGGGCCTGACCCCTGACAAAAGGATTTGCATTCATTTCAAGAAAGGGGAAGTTCTTATCCTCAAAAGTTTACTAAGGAAAAGGCATGCAGGGAAATCCCTTCCCTTATCTTTAACAAGGAGGATTAGATAAAATAGTCCTCTTAGTTTTCCTGTAATTTACCTCTTGTTTTTCATTATTGGTGCTCTAGGTTGAACCGCGGGGTCAAAGGCTGAGCAGGCGCTGTGCCGCTCTACTCCTGAGCTCCTTCTGTGGCTCTGTTCATGTTGTTAAGGTAAAAATGTGCTTTAAGGAAATAAGAAAATGGTTTATTCTGAGTCAAATATGAGTGACCTGAGAGGTCATGACCCAGGGGACACCGAGTCAAGTTACCCTGAGTTATGAGTCAGGTCTCAGGATGTGGACTTTTATAATTACAGAACAGAGGGAAGACATGAGTCAATACATTTAACAGATGCTCTGGTCAGCCTGGTCTACAGAGTGAGTTCCAGGGTAGCCAGAGAATCCCTGTCTGAGAAAACAAAAACAAACAAAGAAAGGAATACCCTGAAGGGGCGGATTAGGAAATCCCTTCCCAGGTTTCAGAGGCTGTCTACAGCATTTTCAGCTTTGGAGCTGATGGAGAACTGGAGCTGCTCTTGAGCGAATTTTATCTGAAATTCATCAGGATGGTAAGTGAGATATACAGACTGATAGTAATGACTGTCAAAGGGGTTGACAACTAGGGCTAGGGAAGTAACTCAGAGGTTAAAAGCATTTGCTGTTGCTCTTCCAGGGGACTTGAGTCCTAGCATCCATATCAAATGTAGCTCACAGCAGCCTGTAACTACAGCTGATGGGGGGGGGGGGACACCCAGTGCTTTCAGAGGTACATGTATCTGGTATACACACACACACATACACACACACATACACAAAGAGACAGGCACACATACACACAGAGACAGAGAAAGAGAAGGAGGGAGAGACAGAGGGAGAGAGGGAGAGGGAGGAAGGGAGAGAGAGAGATACATGCTCTTACAGAGAGAGAGAGAGAGAGAGAGAGAGAGGAGGGGGGAGGTAGGAAAAGAGGGAGGGAGAGAGACAAAGAGAGACAGAAAGAGACACAGACACATACACAGAGACAGAGAGAGAGGAAAGGAGAAAGAGAGACATGGAGGGAGAGAGACACAGAGAGACAGACACACACATACACAGAGACAGAGAGAGGAAGGGAGAGAAACAGAGAAGTAGGGAGAGACATACACACACTAATAAGATCTGAGAAATTAGGAAGTGGGTGGGGCACTAAAGGATCCTGCAGCTCATTTTGCTGTTGATCTACAATACTCTTCATGAGCAGGGTGTTTTCCTCAAGCACTCTGTGATGTCCTTAACACACATGCGGATTCTTCAGAGGACTTCATTTCCAATCTGTATATGCTTTCCCAGTAGTTAATCAATGGGGCAATTAGGATTTAAGTCTAGATAGTTTTATTTTAATTTTTTTTTAAAAAAAATCATATAGCATACTCCTTCAGGTAATACTCTTCTTGGCTTAGCACAAAGTGAGGAGCTGAGGGAGTTCCTATAGTCAGTCAACAGATATCCATTGACTCTACAGTGCCGTACATTCTCTAGGCCTGAAGGACACAATTATGAATAGAGTGTCTAGGTGGACAGCCCTATGCTGTCGAAACAAAATTTCAAATTTATCAAAACTGTAGGATGAGAGCAATGAAGAGCACAGGGTATTTTGAGAACATATTGCAGAGAGAATCTGGGCTAGTCTATGAGGTCCTCAAGAATATTTAGGTTAAAAATGGGAGTTCTGATGAACAAGAGAGGAAAACAATAAAGGCAGACCATGAGAAGCTGGACGGATGGCAAAACTCATAGAGTAAGCACAGAGTGTTTTACATTTGCATAAATCCCAGTCAAATTTCTAGGTAGCTTTGAAAAATATTTCTTTATCTCACTCACCGCCTTATTTCCTCTTTTTCTGGGGTGGGCCCTGAGATGCTCCCCTGATTTTAAAATTTACTCTAGAATAGTACCTTATGTGACCTGCTCTCCACTCTCCTTGTTCTGCTAGTCTAACGTCTCATGTGTTTTGTGGGTAGTAAACTGCGTGAGTTTACTCCCACCAGCACTGGAACAAAATCAGGCAAAATTTGAAAGAATGCAGACAGCCCAGCCCAACTCTTCCAGTTTTAACCCGGCGACATTTGAAAACAAAGTAGTCTTCATTTGTTGGTTAGTGTCGCTTGGTAAACTGTGTTCTTTTCTAGAAAACATTGGATGTGTGGCTGCTATAAAATAATACTGTAACACTTCAGTCGTATCACAATGAAGTTCCAAAATGGAAGAGCCAAAGTGAGATAAAACATGTAGTTATTATCTTAGTTCCCGAAGGGCCTGAAAAGAGGGAGTCAGGACCAGGCATGGTGGAAACTCTCTCATCCTACATCCCTGTTCAATGACATATTGACCATTCTTCTCATTGTATCAGAAAAGAGAGGAATTGGTCTCCCCCTAGATCTTTAAATCATTACCAGCTCCAACTTCCCTAAGCCTGTCCTACCATGGGGCTGGTATATAACCTTCTGCCACAGTGTAACTGATACAGATAGAAGGGACAATCTGCCCCTTTGTATGTGGCTCAGGGCTTGAAGTCAGTAACGCAAAAGCACCCAAGGCCTGGTCACATGACTTGTCATAGTTACTGCAATCGTCACATGTGGTTAATCAAAGGATCCGACTTCCCCTTCCTCAACAACGTTGAGTTCACAGAAGTGCAGTCCTAGCTCCAAGTCCTCTGGGCTCCAGGTCCTTCCCAGAGTGAACACTTCTGCTTTCTCAAACACTTTCTCTTCCAGATAAAATTTGCTTGTATAACCATCTATAAATTCTTTTATTGACAAGAACATTGCTCAAAGGTCCTGAACGCCTCAGTAGACTTCCCTTGGGGTACCTTCAAGCCACTTTTATATAAAGATGCTGACTTTACTAAAAACAACAGAAGGTTATTTCTTACAGCACCTAGAAACCTCTGTCTTTCCACTGTGATCTTATATGGAGAAGGGAGCCTCTTGGGCATCTTTTATAAAGGTAGTAAACCTCTTGCTGCAGGGTTTGTCCTCCGGAACTCATCTTTCAAAGTCCCCATCTCCTAAGCCCATCCATCACCTTGGGGGTGGTGAAGATGGGTCTGAGGGCAACACACATTAAATTCACTGCAGCTGTGAATTTTCTTCAATAAATAATGAAACAAACATTATAGGACTAACGGAAAAATAATGAGTAAGGATGTCAAAATATTTGACTAGTTAGCAGTGCTTAACCTTAGCAGCTAGTATTTAGCAGAGATCGGAATATTAAATACTGTATTAATTGAAGTGATCTAGATTCAGAGGTTGGAATGCTGCTCATTGGTGGAATGTTTGCCTAGCTATGTAAAGTACTGAGTTTGAATCTCAGTTCCTCCAAAAAAAAAAAAAAAAAACCATAAAACTTATTTTTCTCCCCCAAATTAAATTTAATATAATCTCTGCAGTTTAAAGTTCTTTACACCATTTCCTGCATTGCTGGATATGTGAATACATTTTTAATTGAGCGAGACTATCTTTAGAGTTCATTTTTTACCGGTTGTCCTGATAATTATTTGAGGCAAGGGCACATGCAGAGAAGATCAAAAGACCAATCAATACAAATAGCATTGTCCCCTTTGACCTACTCCTCCTAGGACAGCTCTGAGACTGGCTAAGCACAGCTGGCTGTGATGACACACACTTTAATCCCAGCATCCTGGAGGCTGTGTGGTACACGTCTTTAATCTTAGCGAGCACTCATGAGGCAGAGTCCAATCTCTGAGTTTGAGACCAACAGAGCTGGTTCTAGGATAGCCAGAGCTAAACAGGGAATCCTTACCTTAGCTAAACTCTGGACAGACCCAGACACAAACTCCTTAGGCAGCAAAGTGTGTAAATTGCTCTTAGGGAAGCCACTGGTGGGTGTTCAAAACTGAATCTTCAAGAATGAATACGCACTAAATGTGTCTGTTCTGTTCTACCAAACTGTTTCATTTCGTTTTGTTTTGTTTTTCAAGACAGGGTTTCCCTGTGTATCCACAGCTAATCTGGATCTTGCTTTGTAGCCAGCCTGGTCTTGAACTCACGTATTTGCCTGCCTCTGCCTCCCAAGTGCTGGGATTAAAGGTGCGTGCTACCACCATTCCCGGCTTCCTACAAATCTTTTTATTTCACAAGTTCAGACTCCTGCTTGACAAATGATAGTTCACTCCTGTACCCCAAAGGTTGTTTACTTTTGTACCCCAAAGAGACAAACACCACTCATGCAGAGGCATGATAACATTTTACATCTTTGTGAAAGGACCCTAAAACTTCTTACCATCCCCAGAGGCTAGACCCTGCCCTCTCCATTCCTATAAATTCCCCTGATGCCAGACACTGTCTTGAGCTTTTATTTCATGCTGTCTTCCTGAAAGTCGGTCCATAACAAAAAGCCTTTTCTTCTTGTAAAATCCTAGTGAGCACTATAAAACCAGCAGCCGTTCACATCAGGCAGTAAGGTCTTGCTCAGCATCCATATGCAAAAGAGACTTGGGGAAATAGCTGTGGGCTAGAGCTTCCCACGAACACTTCTGTGGTAGAATTAGCAAAGAATAACCTATATCTGTAGCATGAATAACAAAAACCCAAAGACAGATATTGGGGTTCAACCTGAAAACCAGACAAGCAAAGACAAGCCACTAGAGAAGCCTTATGTCTACCAAGGTTGAGCAACCACAGACTAAGCAGACAAAGCCTCTCTCTCCTTTCATTTTATATTCCCTCTAGTGCTGGGATTAGAGCCTGTGACTCCCTAGTACTGGGGTTAAAGAAGGGAGGCACCACCACTCGGATTTTTTTCTGCATTGATCTTGTGTAGCCCAGGGTGGTCTTGAACTCATAGAGATCCAACTCCCTTTGTCCCCTAAATTTTGGGATTAAAAGTTTGTACCACCACTGCCTGACCTCTAGTGGCTTAGCTTTGCCTTCTGATCTTTAGGTAAGCTTTTTTTATTGAATCATAAATAAAATATTACTATTTATTTCTGTCTTAGTAAGAGTTTCTATTGCTCTGAATAGACACCATGACCATGGCAACTCTTTACAGGAAACGTTTAATTGGGGTGGCTCACAGTTCAGAGGTTCAGTCCGTTATCATCATGGCGGGAGTTGGCGCCATGCAGGCAGATATGTTGCTGGACAGCTACTCCATGTTGATATGCAGGCAACAGGAAGTAATCTGAACACTCAGAGAAGCTTGAGCAAAGGAGTTCTCAAAGTCATACTACCATTATGTCAGCCCCATTTCTGGAGCATCTTAGCTATTAGTTGAGGATATAATTTTTTTCTTTAAGGAATCTAAACAATTGTGTGAGTCCATAGCCATACATACAGACATCTGGGTTTATGTGAGAAAGTGGGCATTTGTAGTAGGAGCTGCGGGCTGTGTTCCTGCCACCCCAGCTCCTGGTCGCCTGGCTAGCTTTAAACCCGAAATAACAACCTGTCTCTACACCGGGGATTGCCCAAACACACACTGTGCCACTGCAGTTCCAGCCTGCCTCTTACTGATTGGAAAGAGTGCTTCAAAGTGCTGCAAGAAGTGTCTTAACTTCTAATTTTGAAATCTCATTTTCAAAGATGATCTTGTTTGTCTTAAACAATCTGGAATCATGTTGGACATAAGGAAATGCATTGATTAATCAACAAAATTGCACCATTAATTTCATGAAGCCTCAAGGCCTTGTTTCTGCTTCCATATTAGTCCTCCTCCACATGGAACCATCACAATGTTCATTCTGCTCATTAATTTCCAGGAGGAACAAGGGATGGAATCCCAGTGTACTGCCTGGTGTCCACTCCCAAAGAGAAATATCATACGCTCTCTGTGTGTTTGTGTGTGTGTGTGTGTGCATGCGTGCATGCATGTGTATTTGTGTGTATGTATGTGTGCTTGTGTGTATGTGTGCATGCATGCATGCGTGTGTGTGTGTGTGTGTGTGTGTGTGTGGTGGCAGTGGTGGTGGCAATCTTTAAAACTCACATCCTTTCAATCTAATATATTTTCTTAGGAAAGGAACCCCAACTTTTAAGTCTCTAATCTAGTGCCACAATAATAGGTCAGTTAGTATATTGCTTGCCATGCAAGCATGAGTTCCTAAGAATTCATGTGAAAAGCTGGGTATAGTGATGTGTGCTTGTAATTCCACTGCTGTGGAAACAGAAACATGAAGGTCTCTGTGCTTGCAGGCCAGGCAGCTCAGGCTGCAATAAAGACCTGAAGAAATCCTGCGTCAAAAATCAAGGTGAATGTCTTCTGAGGAAGTTGACCTCTGGTTTCCACATGTATGGACACACACATGCATTTCATAAGCACACAGGTACACATACAGCCATACATATATACTTAAACCCATATAAACATGCACATATGCACTCAGACAGAGACAGACAGACACACACACACACACACACACACATACACACACAAACCAAGCTTTTAATCTATGAGAATAAAACCTCAGAGCTGGGGATATTAAATTGGAGGATGTGGGGTTTGGCAAGAACAGATGGAAAGGGATGAAAGACAGGACATTATAATGTTGTGTGCATACAGAGATTAGTACACCTGTGTACACACATGGATAGCACTCCTGTGTGCACACACAGATTAGTATACCTGCCTACACACATGTTAGTACACCTGCCTACACACAGATTAGTATACCTGCATGCACACACAGATTAGTACACCTGTGTACACACACGGATAGCACTCCTGTGTGCACACACAGATTAGTATACCTGCCTACACACATGTTAGTACACCTGCCTACACACAGATTAGTACACCTTCATGCACACACAGATTAGTACACCTGCATGCACACACACAGATTAGTACACCTGCATTCATACACAGATTAGTACACCTAAATGCACACACACAGATTAGTACACCAGCATGCAAACACAGATTAGTACACCTGTGTACACACAGAGATTAGTAACCTGAATGCACACGCACAGATTAATACACTTGTATACACCCTTCACAACCTCCAAAGACTCTGTGAGTCTCATCCATTTTACTATTGTTCTGTACTTTTGATGCATTTTATTTATTTTTTTAACAAAGTTTTTTCATCTCACCCTACTCCCACCCCCTGATTTTACTCTTTTGGCCAAACTTTTATATCCATGTAGCTTTCTGATACTGTTATTACAGGCCCTCTTAAAAACTCTGTCCTGGTCTGCATGGATTTTCAACAGCTGGACTACCAGGATAACAGATATGTGGACAAATGACAAGAACTCATCTCAGCTTAACACATTCCGTGTCACGGCAGATGTGCCGAGAACATTCATAGTGCATTTAAAACCCGCAAAATATTTTATCAAAACAGCCACCTGCCTTTGCCCAAATGCAAAAAAAAAGAAAGAACAAGAAATTATCAAAACAGCCACCTGCCTTTGCCCAAATGCAAAAAAAAAGAAAGAACAAGAAATTATCAAAACAGCCACCTGCCTTTTCCCCCCAAAAAAAAAACAAGAAAAGATGAAGGCATCAGAAATGTGAGGGTGTACTCTATGCTTGTCATTTATCTCAGACCACTGAAGAACAACTTCAATCCATCTTCTCCCAGGAAGGATGTTTGTAAATTGCATCAGAATGATTCTGGACTATCAGGAAGGCTGGTCTGCCTGGACCGCTGGCAGCAGCTAGCACAGCTCTCATTTGTAATGTCATGTTGGTTTCCTATCATTTAATATGTCATCCAAAGTGGGGACGGCTAGAAAGCTGGGCTGCCAGCAACATGCGCTCACCCCTCTCCTCACAGAGGCATTGGTGAAGGGAGATGATGGCCATGAACTGCCTGAGTAGGAAGAAGAGGTGTGCATTTGTCACCGAGTGCTCATCCTGTCTGCTTCTTAACATCTGCTCGACTTTCATTTTTGGTTTCGTGTTTTTGTGGGGCTTTTATGTTTCTTGTTATTTATTTTTTATTTTTGTTTCTTGGTATTTTTTTTTTGTGTGAGAGAGAAAGAACATAAAACTGGTGGATAGGGAGGTGAGGAGAATCTGGGAGAAGTCAGGAGAAAAAAACAGATCAAAATATATTGTTTGAAAATTTTTTAATTAAAAATTTCTGCTAACAGTGTCTTTTAGCTATCACTCTCCATACTATTCCGGTTGTACACATTCAGATTTTAAAGGAAGCATAGTCAGACTATTTTAATGATTTCAGAGTAAATTTAAATTCTATTCCTTGTGTAGTTTAGAAAAGAATATCTATTCTCTGCAAGACCCTCCACACTCTGCCAAGAGTCCTCAAGAAGAAAGAACACAGTTTCCATTAATTTTTAAACAAACAGATGACTGTTCACTTATTTTGTTGTCCAATATAAAAAATGTATAAACCAGGCCAAAAATATCAACGTAAAATGCTTTCAATTCTAACATTATTTATATCTCCATATTAATTAATAATATATTCCAAGGCATAAAATTTTCCTAGAGATTATAATAATTCTTCAATACTTGAGTCCTTTATTCTGTTGTTATTTTTGCTTTATTTGTTGGCAGTTACTTAAATTGGAAGGAAGTTAAAGATTTTTTTTAAAGATGGTTTATTTTACTGGGCAGTGGTGGCACATAACTTTAATCCTAGCACTCAGGAGGCAGAGGCAGGGGGATCTCTGTGAGTTCGAGGCCAGATTGTTCTACAGAGCTAGTTCCAAGACAGCGAAGACTACAGAGAGAAACACTGTCTCGAAAAACAAAAAACAACAACAAATATGTGTTTTTATTATTGTTTTAAATTTTTTTTCTTTTTTTGGTTTTCATGACTAGTTCAAGCTAGCCTTGAACTCACACAGATCTGCCTGCCTCTGGCTTCTGATAGCTGGGATTAAAGGCATGTGCTTCCATACCCTGCCAGATTTGTTTGTTTTTATTTTGTGTGTATGGATGCTCTATCTGCATCTACATACATGCGTATGTGCACATGTATGTGTACCTCGTGCATACCTGCATACCTAGTGCCTGAGGAGGCCAGGGGAAGATGTTAACTATCCTGAAATGTGGAGTTAGGGATGATGGTAAGCTGCCCTCATGTAAATGATGGGAACCAAACACTGCAAGAGTAACAAGTGCTCTTAACGCTGAGTCATCTCTCCAGCCCCTTTTATTTTGTAATTTTTTAAGCTGTATTTTATATGCATGATTGCTTTGCCTGCAGCTATGGCTGTGCCCCATCTGCATCCCTGGTTTCTGTAGAGGCTAAGAGAGGGGGTCAGATTCCCTAGAACCGGAGTTATAGAGCCACCATGCAGGTGCTGGGATCCAAACTCAGGTCCTCTGCAAGAGCAGCCGGTGCTCTTACTTGCTGAGCCATCTCTCCATCTTCAAGTTTAAGATATTTAAACAGATGGGTTTAGGACATAACTCAGTGGTAGGATTCTGGCCTGCCATATGGAGCTCCTGTGTTTGATCCCCCAGCACGTGCGTGCATGCACACGCATGAAAGAGAAAGAATTAATTCATTTAAAACACATAGATAGGAGTCAATAAAATTTCTCTAGCATGGTGCTCAATACTTCTTGCTAAGAGAAAACTAATTTTTAAAAATCATCTTTTTTAAAAAAAATCATCTTTTTTCTTTTTCTTCTTGTTTTGTATTTGTTTGTTTTGTTTTTGTATTTATTTATTATTTATTTATTTGAGACAGAGTCTCGCTATGTAGCTCTGGCTGTCCTGGATCTCACTATTTAGTACACAGACCAGGTCGGCCTCACACTCACAGAGATCCTCCTGCCTCTACCTCCTAAGTGCTGGGATCAGAGTCGCACAGCTATAGGCAGCTACATCAGCTTTTTAAATAGGCGTTCCGGGGCGGAGAACAGAGGTCAGTGACGTGTCAGAGACCAGCTGACACTCAGGGCTAGAAATATCCAAGTCACCCAAGAAATTACTGACCAAGCCATGGCACTCTAGTTCAGCCGAAGCCTTTCTGTAAGCTGGCCCACTACTCTTTTCAGAAGGGTGTGGCTTTCTTCGAGGACAATTTGATATGCTCTATCAAATTACTTTTTTTTAAAAGTAGAATTCAGGAATTCAGATAATGTTTACCTGAACGATACTCCGGCAGCAAAGTTTTGTATTAGGCTTGACTCATACGAACAAGAGTGATTGAAATATTGCCGTTTTTAAGGTTGGTGGTGGTGGGGGGGAGGGGAGGGGGAGAGACTAAGGGAGTGGAGTCAAGAGCTCTCCAGGATAGAACAAGTCAATTAATTAAATAGACTGGGTGTCATGGATGGTAGAGTTGAACAACTCTGAGGTAAATTCACTACCAAAACTCACATTTTGAGGAAGGAAACTGAGATCAAAGACAATGCGTGAGTTGGGGGTAATCCTGCCTGCCCTCAGTACTAGCCGCGCAGCTCACCCATTGAGCCAAAGGAAAGAAAGAAACTGTGCTAACCCCGAAAATGCGTCCTCCACTGAGAGCCAGAGCCGCCCTTCCACCTCCAGAAACATTCCGTCCCGGGGGAAATGTTACTGCCTTCAGTCAGAAACTCTTCACGAAAAAAGAAAAGGTAACTTTTTAAATCCTTCCCAGGCAAGAAGATTTTATTGGTTTTTATTTCTATACTTTACACTTAAATATTTTTCTCTTCGGAGAGAAATTGCGTCTTAAATATAAAGTAATACTTCTGGATGTACAATTGGCTTTTTTTCAAAATCCCCTCTTTGCCACCACTTTAAACAAGTCAGAAGATAAGCATCTGACATTTCTATAGTAACTAACATTTTAGATTAAGGCAACAAGTCCTGTTCCACTATAATTCAACTACCAGTGTTTTCAGAGATACAGCTTATCAGATGGGTTCAAACTCCTGGAAAGGTTAATGCTTCATGAGGAAACCAAGCTCTCCACCCCACGCGGGAGAGGGAGGCTTTAGGGAAGGTTCCATTGCAGTGGATTCCAGGCTTCTGTGAAAGGAAGGGCCGAGAGCCCGGGTCTCCCCCTCCGCTGTGGTGCCTGTGCGAAGCTGTGGAGGATGAGTAAGGTTAAATGTGCCAGGTTTCTGCATTTGTCCCTCGGGGCTCCATACTGTCGTCTGAAGGAGGTGGAGCTGGTTGATTCGGGCTGCCAGGCAGCAACAACCAGCTAAGGCTGTTGCGTGGGTAGTCAGTTTGCCTACAGTTGTCAGCACGGGGGGAACACTATCTCTGCTACTGTTTCTTGTTTTCCTTCTGGCCGCGGGACTTCCCAAGTAACAGCAAACCTTGCCATGAATTGGTTCAGCATCTAAAGGGGCTTGCCACCATGACCGGGAACCCAAGTTTGATCTCCAGAACGTACAAATTATACTCTGACCTCTGCACACCCCCTCCCTGTACAAACAATAAAATATAAAATAATAAAACAAATAAAAAAATTAAATGTAAAAATATTTTTAAATCCTTTCAGACAGAGACTGGTAAATACAACCTGCATCCTAAAGTCAAAAGTCAACTACAGATTCTCATAATTCTTGCTTGTCCTACATTACACACATACAAAATAGCACATCTTGAAAAGTTTAAAGAAAATCACACTATTTTCAACCAAACAATGTTCTGCCATGCTTTAGATTTTAAGGTAACTAGTGTACACACAGCTCTATACCCTGACATATCCTGGTTTCAAAATATTGAAAATCCTCATGATCATCAGAAAAACAAAACCTCATGATAAAATACCAACATCAAGAAATTAAATGTTTTTGAAATGTAGTTGTTGGGTTGAATGAGAGGGTGACTGAGGAGAAAGAGGTAAGAAAGGGCATAGAACGTCTCAACGAACCTAAGTAAACAGTATTGTTAGTGGACAGTTTCTTGCCCCATTTTTTTTAAAATGTTTGGTTCTCTAGAGGAATCTTTAAAACTCAGAATGACTAACTACCCCAATAAAAATGAAAACCGTGAGGAGTGGATGTGGGAGGAGATGGGGGAATGGGTATGATTAAAATACATTGCATGTGTATATGAAAGTCTCAAAAATTAATAAAAATATCATGTTAAAAACAAAGCTAATATCACAATAGCTGGTCCTTATTGAGATTAGTAAAATTTACTTCTAAACGTGTCTGTGGGGTCTTTTCCAGAGATGATTAACAAGGGGTAAGAGCCAATCTGAACGCTGCAGCACCAACACCCGACAGACTGTGGGTTCGGGTGGAATAGAAGAAGGGGCAGCCTACTAGTGCAGCTACTGTCCCTGCCTCCCAGCTTCCCTAAAGAGCAATTCCAGCTCTTCCCTGATGCTCTTCCCTCATAGGTCCAGAAACCCTGGAGCTCGCCAGTCATAGCCTGCAGCCTCTGAAACTCAGGACCCTTCCTTGCTTTAAACAGCATCTCCCAGGTGTTTGCCATTGCAATGAAAACCAACACAGTCTCCACCCGCTGTGAACTATGCTCTTGCTCTATGCTGAGAACCTGCAGATGATCCACCTTCATCCTCTGACGTCATTCTGTCATGGTAACACCGTTATCTTCACTGCTGAAGAGCACAGACACATGGACATCAGGGCTACTCCTTACAGTCTGTTGTTCAGATCATCTACACTGAGAATCATCCGAGACCCTTATTAAATATTCGTGATCTACTGGCTTTTTGGAACACATTCCCTATGGTGGGATGCCTTGCTCAACTTTGATGCAGTGGGCTACCAGTCAGTCCTGCCTCAACTGAATGTACCAGCCTTTGTGACCCTGCATGGGAAGCTGTACCCTTTTGGAGGAGTGGGAGAAGGGATGTGAGGGGGAATTGTAGAATAAAAAAATAATAAAATTTTTAAAAAATTAATAAATTAAAAAAATTCATGTTCTGGTGCCCCTAACAGTTAGGCAGTCTAACACAGAGCCTTGAGATAGAAATTTGGGTTTTACTTTTAAAAGTCATAAGTATGAGCCAAGTATGATATGTATAAAGCGTCAGGATAAATCTCATCATTTTATACACTCAAATCAATAAAAAGATATTCCCCTCTCCCAAACCTGCAAAGTGCTTCAGGTGACTCTGGTGTGCAAGGAAGTCTGAACACCAACTGTGAGTATTCATTTTTAACATAAATTTTATACACGGTTTTAAGTAGAAATAAAATGGGCCATGAATCCACTCTTGGCATAAAACTGGAAATGTGTGATAGGTGATTCAAGCAAAGCAGAAGGAAGTAAAAGCCAAGCAAGCGCCTTGCTGCACACACCATTACCAGCACACACGTGTGCACACACACATAAAAACTCCCTGGCCCCTGCTGTGTTTCCTGTTGTCCCTCAAAGAATGCCAGCATTTATATGCCTGTACTTCGTGCTCATCACAGAAAGCATGTAATACTATGTCTACAACCGTGCTTTTCTCTTTAAGCAAAAATATAATTCAAGCTCTCTGTACATGGGGAATAGAAGGTTCTATATTTTCCTTTTATATGGCCTGAAGTAATTCATTGACAATATTCCCTAAGGTTTAGTTACTATCTTCAATTGTTTATAATCACTAAACAGTAATGCCATGGACAGTCTTGTGTGTCTGCCGTGGCTGTGCTTTCTCTTTCAGAGTCTAGGTCAGGGATTCAGATTACTCAGATAGAGATATCTGCGCTTCCCTGACAGTGATGGAAGGGGAATTTGAAGCAAGGATGGTTTACATGCAAGAGGCTCACTTATGGACTCATAACCTCAGGTGGAACAGAGACAAATAAAACAGAGTGTAACAAATTTAGTAGAATTGTAGGAAAGCAGAATTGGAAGCGATTCCAAACCCAAAATATCATCGAGTGACAGCTTAGCAGAGGAGGAGACTGGAGGAGACAGTGAACGGGGAGAGTCTGAACCAGAAGATGGTGAATGGAGAGACAGTGAACGGGGAGACGGTAAAGGAGGGGGAGACAGTGAAT
>NC_022009.1:75229868-75235337 GCF_000317375.1 Microtus ochrogaster
GGGGAGACAGTGAATGGGGGAGACAGTGAATGGGGGAGACAGTGAATGGGGAGACGGTAAAGGAGGGGGAGACCGTGAACGGGGAGACAGTGAATGGGGAAATGGTAAAGGAGGGGGAGACAGAGAATGGATAGACAGTGAAGGGGGTGCAGTGAGCGGGGAGACAGTGAATGGGGGAGACAGTGAACAGGGAGACAGTGAATGGGGGAGACAGTAAACGGGGAGACGGTAAAGGAAGGGGAGACAGTGAACGGGGAAACAATGATTATTTCACACATCAAAGCTTCTTGGTGTAGGGTTAGTTTGATCACTCAGTAACAGTTGCTAGGCACTGGGTCAGATTTGAGGATTTAAGGAAGACATGGTTCTTATCCTTACTGAGCTTACTGTCCTTGGACCTATAAGGCATAAAATAATCCATTTCTTTAAAAAAAATAAACATATCAAAATGATATTCCTGAAAACCTCCAGGGTGTTTTTAAAAAAAAAGGTATCTAAGGCAGAAGGACATACTGCAAATCACAGAAGCATGTATACATGTATTTAAAGACCCATATCTATCACCGTGCACAAAACTCAAGTCCAAATGGATCAAAGACCTCAACATAAAGCCTACCACACTGAATCTCAGAGAAGAAAAAGTGGAAAATACACTTGAATGCATTGGCACAGGAGACCACTTACTAAGTATAACCCCAGTTACACAGACACTGAGAAAAACAGCTAATAAATGGGACCTCCTGAAACTGAAAAGCTTCTGTAAAGCAAAGGACACAGTCAACAAAATAAAATGGCAGCCTACAGAATGGGAAAAGATCTTCACCAACTCCACATCAGATGTAGGAATGATTTCCAAAATATACAATGAACTCAAGAAATTTTAATCAAAAGAACAAATAATCCAAAAAAATGGAGTACAGACATAAGCAGAGAACTCTCAACAGAGGAATCTAAAGTGGCTGAAAGATAATTTTAAGGAAATGCTCAACATCCCTACCTATCAGAGAAATGCAAATCAAAACAACTCTGAGATTCCATTTTATACCTGTAAGAATGGCCAAGATCAAAAACACTGATGACAACTTATGCTGGGGAGATTGTGGGGTAAAGGGAACACTTCTGCATTGCTGGTGGGAATGCAAGCTGGTACAGCCTCTTTGGATATCAGTATGGTGATTTCTAAGAAAATTAGGAAATAACCTACCTCAAGACCCAGCAATACCACTTTTGGGTATATATCCAAAGGATGCTCAATTGTACCACAGGACATGTGCTCAACTATGTTCAAAGCGGCATTGTTTGTCATAGCCAGAACCTGGAAACAATCTAAATGCCCTTTGACCGAAGAATGGATAAAAAAAAATGTGGTACATTTACACAATGGAGTGGTACACAGCAAAATAAAATAATTACATTTTGAAATTTGCAGAGAAATGGATGGAGCTAGAAAACATCACACTGAGCAAGGTAACCCAGACCCAAAAAGACAAATATCATACGTACTCACTCATAAGTGGCTTTTAAATATAAAGCAAAGAAAACCAGCTCACAATTCACAATCCCAGAGAACCTAGACAACAATGAGGACCCTAAAAGAGACATACATGGTTCTAATCTACATGGGAAGTAGAAAAAGACAAGATCTACTCAGTAAATTGGGAGCCTGGGGACCATGGGAGAGGGTAGTAGGGGAGGGGAGCAGAGAAAAATGTATAGCTCAATAAAATCAACAAAAAAAAGAATTTTTTTCAGTGGGTAGAGTGCTTTGTGTGTTCAAGACCGTGGGTTTAATCCCCAGCATCTCCCTGCTTCACCCACAGCTTGTGAAGTTGAGTGGGGTCATTCCAAATGGCAAGATCCTGGTGGGCCACAGCATCTGTGGTCATAGACTGGAGTACAGAAGAGTAACTAACCTCTGTCCATGTATACATGGCTCAGTAATAAAATAAAATATAAATAATAGGAAAAAATTAAGTTGAGTGTGGAGGCACATACCTAAAATTCCAGAACTCTGACAGTGGAGTCACCAGGGTCAGAAGTTTAAGGTCATCCTTGGCAACACAGGGAATTCAAAGCAAGCCTGGGCTTCATAAGACCCTGTCTCAAAAACAAATAAACAAGTGGGAAAAATCGGATAAAATATCTATATCCGACATGGATGTTTAGGCATGACTACATAATGAAACAATCAGATACTTCTGCCTAACTGGTAATCTTTGCTAGTGTCTCAGTGACACATGTATGCAGCATACTGCCAGAAAGCAAGGCCACATTTTGGAAGAGAGTTCAACTTGGCTGCAATGTTTGTCAAGGTTCTGTATTAACTATGTCGGATCAGTTTTTTTATTAAAAAATTTTAATGTATGAATTTATTTATTTGTGTGTGTGTGTGTGTGTGTGTGTGTGTGCGCACGCACGCACATGTGTGTCCCAGGACTGGTGTGGAGGTCAGAGTGCCTTTGAAAGATTCAGTCCATTTTTTTTACTATCTGGATCTCAAGGACCGAGCTTAGGTCGTCAGACTTGGTGGCAAGCACCTTTACCTGCTGGGCCATCTTGCTAGCTCCTTAGCTTGACTTGTTGATGAAGCAGCAGAGCGTTGAAAGACAGACAAGAGGAGAAAGGGGACACCAACAGGGCACAGAGAAAGGAGAGGCGGCAAGAGTGACCTTGGCTTTTGACGGTAGCCTCTGGGAGCTGGTGTTGGAAACTTGAGCAGTGTGTTCTGGCTGGTGTGCAGGTCATCCTGAAACTTCACCAAAGGGTATAGAGAGAAATCATCCCAAAGAAACATTAGCTCCCCTTGGACTTTATTCCCATTAGTCATGAGCAATCTTGCTTTCCCATAAACGTTGACAGGATCACCTTTAGACTGGCCCTGTCCAAATTATCTCACATTCCAAAGCGATGGCAATAACCTTAATGAGGTTGTACAAAGTAGCGTTGGAGAGAATTGTAAGATAATGAGTGGATATAAAAATAGCTGACTTTAAAAACATGCTTCCTTTCATGTGACGCTGCGATCGAAATAATCAAATGCATCATTTGAATCACAGATGTTTTCTTTTTAAATTACAAAAATGTATTATCTAATAATATTTAGCAGTCAGAGGCTTGCTAATCATCATTGCCGTAAGAGAAATGATGTATTTAAGTAATACTATTGGGATAAAATTCCCTCTCCGTTTCTCCCTCTCTATTTTCTTTTACCCTAGAGTGTCCCATTAGGTTTTCAAGTCATACCCATCAACTCTTCAATTGCCCATTCGGCTAAAGAGCCAGCTCCCAGGAATCAGAACCAGGAGACTATATACCACACGTTTAGAGTCTCATAAATATCTGAAACGCAGTTGATGGTTGCTAGGCTGCAGCTGAATTCCCTTTCCCCCTATCCCATTGTATTACAATTTGGGCCTGTTTGGCTGTTGGCTCGCCCCCCCCCCTTTTAATCCCAAGGGAAACACTTTGGATAATTGAACTGTGGTGTTGCACGGTACCTAAGTCTAAGGCAATGACTTTAAGGTATTCTATTTCCTTTCATATCTTCACACAAGCGCATGAAGAGAATTCTCGGGCCAGCCATACCACTGACAAAGTTAAAAAGAATGAAAATGAATGAGGCCCAAAAGCTGCTGTCTTTGGTCCCAATGTGGCTTAACTTCAAGACCCCTAGAGGAGAGGGCACCGCACTAAATCAGTTCAGCTGGTAGCATCTACAGCAGGTAAAGCAAGCGTCAACACAGAGGCCTTGAAGCACTGTGTTCTTCAGCTGAATAACATCCTGAAAGCCCCTTCTTGCTGTGATATCAACCCTGACTGTGGGTATCTAGAGCAGGATCTGAAATCTACAGGTTTAGGAAAATGGTAGACTACAGCCCAGAGGCCATGTCCAACCAAACCTGTTCTGTAAATAACTTTTACTGGAAGAGAGTCAGGCTGGTCTTTCTGCTATGTTTATTAGTGTTTCATCCTGTAGTGAGTTGAGAAGGTGCGACCCAGACTGTGAGAAAAGCCACAACACTGCCTGGCCATTCATAGTAAGCATTTGCTCAGCCTTGTTCTAGAATATTATGTTGGGAAGCCCCAGGTAGTCTCAGCAGGTGAGAATCCGTCCCTCTGAAATGACATCTCTCCAATACCTGGAGAGAAGGAAGCTACAAGTTTCTCAGCCAGGCTTTATCTCCTTCTTGGAAGTCAGAGCAGTGAAAGATGTAAGAAGTTCTGCATAAGCAGCTGCCCAACAATCTTCACAAGCCTTGGGAGGGCAGAGGGTGGTAGCTCAGAAGCTGGGACCAAGGATGAAGGAGATGATGTCAGAGAAAAGAGACGGCTTAGAGCTGGCAAGTGGGTGAAAGTGCGTCCTGCACAAACCTCTGGCCTTAGTCTCTTGAACCCCAAAGTGTAAAACAACTGGATTCGCTAAGGTTCCCTCTGACCTTGACCAAATGTGTGCAGTGTTGTAAAAGTACCTGTACCTGAGCTCACATGTACATATTACACACACACACACACACACACACACACACACACACACACACACACACACTCCCTAAACAAATAATAAATTAAGAGGGCAGGAGAGATGGACCCAAGGACTCTGGTTCCCAGCACCCATGACTGGTGGCTTACAACCTGTAACTCTAGCTCCAGGGGCATCTGATGTCCCTGGGCTTCCTGGGCACCCTCATACAAATGTACATACCCATTGTCTTAGCTATGGTTCTGTTGTAAAGAGACACCGCGACCAAGGAAAGTCTTAACAAAAGAAAGCTTTTTTTTTTTTTTGAACATGATGCTTTTATTTGTGTGTTTAATGGCTGGGAGGAAAATTGTTGTGCTATACAGGAAGCAGATATGTAGATCTTTGTTTCGGAAACCAACTGTTTTCCACAGCAGTTGTAACATTCTACATGGTCACAGCATTCTACATTCATTCATTTTTCATTTTTACTTTCATAGGTATTTAGTGATATCTCAAAGTAGTCAAAATTTGCATAATTTGATGATGATATTGAATATATTTCCATGGCTTTGTTTAATATCTGTATATTATTCATCTAGAATCTGAAACAAAACATTTAAGCCACTCCAAAAGAAAGCTTTTAACTGGAGAGCTTGCTCGTAGTTTCAGAGAGTTAGTCCATTAAGGAAAGAGACAGACATGGCTCCGGAGCAGTAGCTGTGAGCTTTACATCCTGATCCATAGGTAGGAGGCACAAAAGGAGGCTCAGCCTGACTTGGGCTCTTGAAACCACTTCCAGTAGGCCACACCTACTCCAGCAAGGCCACACCCACTCTAGTAAGGTCACACCCATTTCAGCAAGGCCACACCTACTCCGGCCAGCCTGCACCTCCTAATCCTTCTAGAATACTGGTTCTCAACTTTCCTAATGCTTTGCCCCCTTAATGCAGTTCTTCATGTTGTGGTGACCCCCAACTGTAAAAGTATTTTCGTTGATACTTCCTGAC
>NC_022009.1:75235632-75237628 GCF_000317375.1 Microtus ochrogaster
CCTTGGCCTCTATAGGGCTATTGACCCAGACATGGCTCTCAGCAACATCTGGAGCTGATGACACCATGGTCCTGGGTGGTAGCTCAGGTCACCCAGATCTATATGGCCCCAGCTGCAGCACAGCCCCTAGACTCCAATAAGGCCACAGGCTGGGGCCCAGATCCCGGACCTCTGTGGGCCCTAGTGGCAACATGGGCCACTGACTACTATACAGACCCTGGCTGCAGCAGGACCACGGACTCAGGCATGGTCCTTGGCAGTAGCCTGGGTCTGGATGAAGCTAACTCTTTTATGAATTTATTAAAGTTCAGGAAGCCAGACATTATTGTAAAGAAGTCACCTCCCGGTGTTTGGTAATATCCCTAGGAGGTCTGCTCTTTTCTGAATGAAGGAGGGGGTGGGAGTTGGATTTGGGGGAGAGGGGAAGTAGAGGGAAGAGTGGGACTGGGGAAAGGGGGGAATCTATAGTCAAGATGTGATTAATATATGAGAGAAGAATAAAACAAAGAACTCTTCCTTGAGGAAGAGCTTCTTGTCTGCATCTTCCCTGTGCATGGATACCCATTCACTCAGAGTCCCCCCACCACGCACAGCTTCCATTCTGGGGACAAAGGCGCTTTGGGATGCAGATCCTAGAGTCAGAGCATTTTTATCTGGTAGTCAGCAGTAATATCTTTCAAGAGAGATTAAATGTGGCACTTGAAAATTGGTGAAGAGAGTCTTTTCACTAGCCCTTGTCTGCTAAGGGCATATTTCTATACCTTACAGACTCAGAATACAACCTTATAAGGAAAAGTGGGGGGGAAAACCCCAAAGTGTCTAAAGATTTTGAGAATATGGCATTAGAGATACTTGTGGTTAAAATTTAAAAATCTGGAATTATGTTAAGACACAAATGATCCACTGGTGAACAAATTAATAAAATAAAGTCTGCGAGTAATGGAGTGGTCGCCATGCCTGAGGAAGAAACGGCCAAGTAAGTTGACTCCCATCCTTGCTGCCCCAATGAAGGACAAGCAATAAGCACAATATATCCCGACTTCAGGACATGTCTGACAGCATTTTTCATGACATTTCTTCTCAGTGGGCTGGGAACGCACAGCCTGGATCACGACGCTGTCAAGTGGCTGAAGGGTGGCAATCAAAGAGCAGCTATCAGTGACTTCTTGTCATCCTGAGGACATTTATCAAGTAGTGTCTGTCCATCCAGAAGGCTTGGCTACGGACCGGGGTTCTCCAGAGGATGATGGAAGGGAGAGGGGGCTCAATGAATTTGCTGATAACACCAGTCTGAGCAGCTGCGTACACCTGGCAGGACAGGAATAGCTGTCAATGACCTTGATTAAGCCGGGCAGGTAGTGAGAGACACTCTCAGAGCCAGGATGCCAGGCCAAGACACAGTGGGCAGACTTTCTGTGCCGGGAGGCTAAGAGTATGCTGCAGTCAAATTCGGCGGTGTTTTACTTTCAACAGTTTCTGAAGCACTATAATTAATTAACAGCCCTCCGTGGTGCCAAGCGGTGCACAGCTACTTTATTATACTAGTTTCTGCATTTGCAAAATGGAGGCCCAAAGACCTATCCCCACAACATTCTGAAATTCAAATAACCTTGGACAGCATTTGATAGATGCAGGTGCTGAGTATTAGCGGCTCCTCCTGTTTGCCCACCCTTGTGGACCAGCACTGCGAAAGAAAAGTCCTGATAACGACACAGAAATTCAAAAGGAAAGGAAAAACAAACAAAAATCCTCTAAAAAAAACCCAAACAAACAAAAATATTGGCCTTAAGTCTCAAAATCCCCTCTGATGAATCACACATTAGTTCTTAATTAATATTTTACCCATCAATTAAAGCACCGCTGAAAGGAAGGTTCCAAATTACACCGGTGGCTATAAGAACTTTAGGAAACCCACCTTCAGTCATTATGGAAGGGAGAGAATTGCTTCTGCTTCGTGTGTGCATCCTACAAAGGATGGACCTCCTGTGTGGATGCT
>NC_022009.1:75237903-75239076 GCF_000317375.1 Microtus ochrogaster
TGTGTGGATGCTTCTGCTTCGTGTGTGCATCCTACAAAGGATGGACCTCCTGTGTGGATGCTCCTGTGTGGATGCTTCTGCTTCGTGTGTGCATCTACAAAGGATGGACCTCCTGTGTGGATGCTCGGCAGCTGCCTGTCGTATTTGCCTTGTGAGTTTCCAGAAGGAACGGATATAAGCTCAGTACAGAATAATATCTTAAGGGCAAGTGTTCCGGACCCCTTGGAGGGTTCGACATTCCTCTGGGAAGGAGCCTGGAGGAGGCAGCCAGACACAGCACCTGAAACGCAGACTGGCTCTGCAGTCCCCCTCTGGGTCTAGAGAGGGCAAGTCGGGAGAGGCCCTAAGTCGGATCCTCTTGGTAATAGAAGCTGACAGATCCTGAGACTTGGGGCAGTGGGCTGTCTGGCTGAGTAATGAGAAATCCAGCTGGTGTCCTTGCTCAATCTCTTTGAAAAGCCAGTGAAAATATGTCCTTAGAGGCAAATTCTCTGGCGAATGAGGATGAGGTAGAAATGTTTCTTCTCCAAATTCTGTAAATCCACCCATAATAAACAAAGGCCCAGAGTACAGAACACCTCTTCCCTCACCCACACTCAGCCCATTGTTTTTTGTTTGTTTGTTTGTTTGGGTTTTTTTTGTTTGCTTGCTTGATTGCTTTTGTTTTGTTGTTGTTGTTGTTGTTTTGTTTTGTTTTTGAGACAGGTTTCACTGGCCTGGAACTCACTCACTATCTAGGTCAGGGTGGTCTCAAACTCACAGAGATCTGCCTGCCTCTGCCTCAAAGGGCTTGCCTTATTATGCCTGGCCATAGCTCATTGCTTTTATTTCATCCAAATAAGTGACTTGGATAGGGGGCTTACCTAGTGTCTTAGGGTTTCTGTTGCTGTGAAGGGATACCATGACCACAGAAACCCTTATAAAGAAAACATTTAACTGAGGTGACAACTTACAGTTTCAGAGGTTCAGTCCATTATCATCAAGGTGGGGAGCATGGTGGTATGCAGGCAGACATGGGGCTGGCTACAACTTGATCAGAAGGCAACAGGGAGCTGGGTGGTGGTGGCGCACACCTTTAATCCCAGCACTTGGGAGGCAGAGGCAGGTGGATCTCTGTGAGTTTGAGGTCACCCTGGTCTATAAGAGCTAGTTCCAGGACAGCTAGGACTGTTA
>NC_022009.1:75240856-75243724 GCF_000317375.1 Microtus ochrogaster
TTTAAAAAAGATAATGGGAGTTCAGTAGAAAGGTAGTAATTGGGAGTTTTCCATAAATAGGGTATTTTATTTTATTTCTTTAGAAAAGGTCCTGTGTATTCCAAGCTGGTCTTGCATTTATTATGTAGCTATAACAAGGATGACCTGGAACTGATCTCTCAACCCTCCCACCCTTCAAGTGCTAAGAATACAGGCCAGGCTGCATCATGCCCAAAGTATTCAGTGCTGGAGTTCCAGCACAGGCTTCCTGCATACAAAGTAAACAGTCTCCCAATTAAGTCACATCCTCATCCTTCAAAAAAATATTGGTTGTGTGAGAACTCTCCATTGCCCATGCTAAAGGCTTGGCCTTTGCTCTGTAGACTGAGCTGAAATTGGAATTACTTCAAGTACTTTAAAAATCAGCCCCCAGAGGGTTGGAGAGATTGCTCAGCAGTTAAGAGTTCTGGTTGCCCTTCCAGAGGACCCACATGGAGGTTCACAACTGTCTGTAATTCAAACTCTGGGGGATCTGAAGCCCTCTTCTGGTCTCTACATTCCATGTACATGTTATGTACATGGTACACAGACATACATGAGGACACTCCAGAAAGATACATGACAATAAACAGGAATTACTGGTGAAAAGTTCTGCTCTGCCCCTGAATCTAGGCGTCTTGTGCACATCAAGCACATGACCTATCACTGTGCCACATCCCCAGCTTCTTCCCCATGAGTTTTGGTTTGGGCTGTTGTGGTTTGGATAGGGATGGCCTCCACAGGCTCATAGATTTGAAAGCTTGGTCACCAGGGTGTGGCACTATTAGGAAGTGGGACCTTGTTGGAGGGAGTGTGTCATTGGGAGTGGGCTTTGAGATTTCAGAAACTCAAGACCCACCTAGTCTCTCCTCTCTGCCTGGTGCCTGGGTGATAGCAAGTAGAACTCTCAGCTACTCTCCAGCACCATGTCTGCCTGCATGCGGCAATGCTTCCACCATGACGACAATGGGCTAAAACTTCGAACTGTAAGCCAGCCCCCATGAAATGTTTTTTTTTAAGAGTTGTCGTGATCATGGTGTCCCTTCACTGCAATAGAAACTCTACCAAGACAGCTGTTATTCCCAGAATCTAAAAAATAGTTGCAGTGATGTATTAGTCTAGAGGAATGTAACCAAGAGGAAGCGTATACATGGATGTTTACTGCAGGCATGGATTGTCACGGTTCTAGAGGCAGAGTGGGGTGAATGCTGCAGTGTGGTTTGATAGGCTATGGGGTTCAGGGAAGACTTAGAGTCTATTTTTCTAAAATGTTCAACTGATTAAATAAAGTTCTGCCCCATTGTGTATAATACACAAGCTACTCAAAGTTCACTAATCCTAGAAAATGCTCCTTTACAGAAATATCAAGCATAGTGTTGGAGCTCAGACAAATTGATACTAAAATTGGCTGTCACATGAAGGTTGCTCCATATATATCTCTGTTTTATTTCTTCATTTACTTTAGGATCCCTTAGATGAGAGGTTGTGGGAAAGGTGGTGACAGATACATGGATGACTTGTTTTTTATATAATAAAGCTGTTATGATGTGCTGCTGGCTTGTCCTTCCACTTAGGTACCCTGTCCCTTTAAGAGACTAGTCCCTCCCACTCCCCCCTTCTGCCAAGACAAGGATCTTCCACCTCTTCCAGCCTGAGCTTTCTCTTTTCCTGTCCCTCTTTGGAAGATGTTACTGCTGCCTCTCCTCCCCACCACTCTCTTCTCTCCCCCTCCCCTGCCATGCTCCCCCCCCACCTTCCACCCCCACCTCTCTGTCTCTCTCTCTCCCTCTCTCCCTTCCCTTCCATAGCCCACTAAATAAACTCTATACCCAAACTCTCTCTGTATGTCTAACATCCGCCGTTATCTCCCACCTGCTGCTGCCTGGCTCGGGTCACCTGCTTTTTTAAAGAACAACAAAAGCCATAAGGACATGATGAATGACAGTCAACATTACTTTAATCATTAAATAATTTTGTTATGTTGGAGAAATAATGCTAAATTCCTGTCAGTTAAATAAATTAATTTGTATTTAATTATTTGCATGCTTAAAAAATATTAGTGTGATTGTGGAAGGTCTTGTAACTTGAACTCTTCTTTCTTTTTTTCAATTTATTTATTTTTGCTTTATGTGTATGGTTGTTTTACCTACATGTATTTATGTGTACGATTTGTGTGTCTAGTGCTTTTGGAGGCCAGGAGGGGGCATTGGATCCCCTGGAACAGGGGTTACAAATGATTGCCAGCTACCATGTGGGTGCTCTGAACCAAACCAGGTTCTCCGCAAGTGTTCTTAATTGCTCAGGCATTTCTTCTAATAGCAACAAGTCTGGAGGAGGAGATCTAAAAGAATATGGCCTTTGATTGGTAAGTGTAAAGAACATCAATGCTGTACATGACTTTTCTGAACGTAGAGGAATGTACAAAACTACAAGCATTGGGCAAACATCTCAAGTCTCACAATAAGTTCCTCAAAGAGGCTTGCAATCTCAGAACTGATCAATACAAGCTACATAGAATTGGAGATCACTATAAAACGTGTTAATTCTCACAGCAAAAAATACACAATATGTATGGGTATGTGCTTTTGTGTATGGGTCTGGTGGGCAGAAATTGACACACATGGTATGTGTACATGGTGAATATTTGCCTTCTTTCTTAACAGAAGCAAACTAGTATTTTGTAGGTCATTCTTAATCCCAGCCACTGAGAATAAGACAACTACCACAGTTCAGAGCCAAATCTGAAGCAAACTTTAAGTAAAAACTGGTCAGATGGATGGGCTCTGGCAAGGGCCATCTTCAGGTTTCCAGAAGATGGCCTGAATCAAGGTTTAGAGCTTAAATATTTCC
>NC_022009.1:75243914-75253408 GCF_000317375.1 Microtus ochrogaster
TTCCTGCCTATGAACCTCCTGCCCACCTGTAACCAAGCACATCCCTCAGGTGCAGATAACCCAAACAAACTTGTTTAGTGGGATGAAAAACATGTGACTTGTTACCTCCCATAAACAATATCCTCCAGAATTTCAAAAATGTCTGTCCTCAGGCAAGGGGCTTGCAGATCAGAGGCCTTTTTGCTTCTGGATCGCCAAGGCATAGAAATTAAAACTTAAACTGTAACTTTGACTCTCACATCATATCACACTGCGGCATTGTGGGATAAGATGTATCACCATTTAATGTGTCAGCTTAGATGTGGAAGTCCATAAAAGCCTGACAATAAATGTCTAAAACGAAAAAGTAACCCTGCGAGTTCACCTAATGCCACCGCCTGTATTTTCCCAGCCCTTTGGGACCGTGTCCAACAAAGCTTCTCCTTTATCAAGTAAAAAAGAGTAACCTTTTAATAGATTTGATACTGAATATTCTCTTTCTTATATAGCTCCAGAAAGAATCATCAAAATAGGAGGCCAGGAAAAAGCCAGCAAGAACAAAGCTAGCCCATCAGATTGACAGTAGAGGCTCTAATGTACATCTCTATTTTTTTTTGTCAGATCCCTGATGTATTGTAATTCACATATGAATCGAGGTCATTTTGCCCTTTTAGATTAAAATGAAGTTGGAATCCATCTCTGTCCTCTGTCCTGTGCTAAGCATAAGGCTTTATGCTTTTACAGAATTCTTAGACCTTGTGTTCCCGTGGACAAATGCATTCAGAGTTCCTACTTCTACTGTCCTCCTGGTTCTGACCCTCTGTAACAGTCAGGGTTTCCTAGAGAAACAGAACCACCTGGATGGATGGATGGATAGACAGACAAATGAGAGGGACTGAATCCCAGCTGTAGATGCTGAGAAGTTCCCTCCTGTACCACATGCAAGCTGTAGCACTTGGGGCATCATTAAGAGCAGCTTGGGTCAAGTCTGACAGCCGTAGAAACAGGTCCTGAAGCAATACCATCAGAGACAATGATCTGAGAACCCAGACGGATGCCTGTCTATTGTATCTCAACCACTGGACTGTGCCTGCTCCCAGGGGGCCAGCAGTGGGGACCTTCCTGACCCAGTCCAGTCCTTCAAATGTTAATCTCTTCCAGAAACACCCTGGGAGGCATAGCCAGAATGCCTGCTTCCCCTGCTACTGTGGGTGTCTCTTATTCCAGCCAAAGAGACATCCAAACAGAACCAGCACAGCTCAGTCCTTCCTCCTGTTCTCTGCTTGGCTGAGCCCTGCCCTAGAGGGTGACTGTCCTCGACATTTCTTTTTGAGAAAACATACAGATGAGAAATTGGGGTGTGTAGTGGGGTTTATTGACGTTCAGGGAAAGGAGAGTGGTTAGATCATAGCAAATGGACAACTTATAAACACTCGTGTGAGTGTGTGTGTGTGTGTGTGTGTGTGTGTGTCAGGCTCTCGTCCCGTGCCATGGCTTTTATTCCCTTTGCATTTGTCACCTGTACCGTTCCTCCTTCCCCACCTCATCCTGCATTTCTGTCACTTCTCTCTGAGCGCCGTCCAGTCTTATTGCAGATGACACCCTCAGGGCCTCAGCTTCTCTCTAAAAGGCATCAAGGCAGTGGCAATACTGCCAGCTATTAAAATAGATTTCTCATCTGTGTCTGACAAGGTGACTTTGGAAGTCCTGATTCCCGCTCACTCCTCGCCTCCCCCTTTTTCAATGCAGATCTTCATGGGCCAAGCTATGGAAAGAGTTCCCACAGTACTTGGTGATTTCATCTTTTTCTGGACTCTCTAAGCATTTCCTACTAAAGTGAATGTCTTCTTTAAAATCCTGCCATGAAATTCGTTTCCCTCCAAGCAGATCACTGTGTAAACTTTGTGTAATAAGAAGCAATTAAAATGTCTGTGTAGATTTTATAAATAGACTTTTATTTCAAAAAAATATTGCTGCTTCTTTGGTGGAAAGTTCTCTGCTTGTGTTATTGAAATTATTCGATATCTAGGAAACTAGAAAGCTGTGTCTGTATCATATTAGAACATGGCAGAGATACCAAAGTGTAGAAGAAAGACGCTTGAACACAAACGCCTCTCCCTAGAGCAGGACTGTGCGGATACCTTCCTCTGCGGTCACTAACAATTAGTTGAGGGTACATCCGAAAACCTTCATTTAATAAGTACCTTAAAATACCCCCTTTCCTTGGAACAGGAGGTACATTTTAGGAAGTGACTTGCGGAACGTTTTGCCCAGATGGAGCTGTTTTCAGAGATTTCATTTCTTTTATTTTTAAGGGGAGGGTCCCCTTTAAGGGTTTATTGCATACCACCATTAAATTGTGCAGTGATTAAATTCCTTAGTCCCCCTGACCGGGCTCTGAGGTGGCCATCATTTTCCTCAGTCACACTTATGAGAACACTGAGGCTTAAAGAAGTTGACTCGCTCATCCGTGATCAAAAGGCGTTGGCACACTCACGTTTGTCAGACAGGACCCTGGCAAGGAGTGCTTGGCTCACTGAAACATGGCAGCTGTGCGGGCTTAATGAAGGAGCTGTTTCTTTATTAAGATGTGGGCAGGATTAGCAGCAGCAGCAAGGGGCAGGACCGCACACAGGGCTAGGAACAGTGGGAGCCATATCCCCTAAAGACCTCAGGAACAAAGGAGGAACGCTCACTGAATCAGGGAGAGACCTGTAGTCGGTCACTGGAGGAGCCATATGCTACAGAGGCTGGAGTTTTAGGTGGAGGAGAGAAGGCACTGCCAAACTGCTGCCTGAGGGACCGGAGAATGACAGAACAAATTGTTTGAGCGATTTGTCTTATTATCTGATTCCCTACAAATATGTCCCATTGACACAACCCAAAGGCAATGGAACAAAACCCTGGCTGACAATCGAAAACTGTGAGTCTCCTTGGGCAAAGAATAGGAGAGGCAAAATGGGGCCCAGAGAAGACACCAAGACTGTCCAGTACCAGTTATTTCTACAGAGCCTGAGTCCTTGACCACCACATCATACCTTACAGAGAAACTGAGGCTTCCCAGAAAATGGACTCCTCTGTATAAATAAGACAGAGTGGACGGAGGAGGAGTTAGCAGTGTTGCACTCTGGGAAATCTGCTGACACAGGAGTGGCCCTGTTCGGCTTTACTCTGGAGAAGTATTACAGTTCTGGTCAGCTTCCATGTGTACCAATTCTGCTCCAGCAAGTGGAAGTTTCCCCAGCGAAAGTGTTATGGTTCTGCCCTGGTCCATCTCTGCTCCAGCTCTGCTCCGCAAGAATTATTACAGCTCCAGCTAAAGAAAGTTGTTGAGATTTTTGGGGAGGTAGGAATCCAGGAGAGTGGCTTTACATATGCAGTATGAAAGGTATTGTTGTAAGTTCCCCTTTCATACTGCATATGTAAAGCGGCCCTCAACCCCGTGAGGGTGTTGCAGAGTAACGGCCACAGAAGGGCATTTGATGCATGGACAACTGCAGAAACCTTCAAAGCACAAGACAGCTCATTTCCAGTTCCTCTACTGGGGACGATGGGGCTCTGGCTTTGTATTAAGCATCCTTTGTTATTTTGCTTCAGAAATGATTTTTGAGTTTGAAGTCGCAGGATTTTAGATGAGAAGGATGTTGGAGCTAGTTAAGGGGTGACTATGTGAGAACCCTGCTTCTCACCGAGTGCCCACCTGCTGGGTGGCTGATTAGACAAAGGCCACAGGAAGAGGACAAGACAACCAGCCTCCTGGGGCGGGGGATTTGGCTTCACCGCAGTTGGCATCTGTTTATTTCTTATCTGTAGGCACTTTCCCCAAGGGAGGGGAGGCAAGTGTGTCACCCTGCTGGAGGAACAGAGCCAGAAAACCTGTGGGTGACTGCTGATTTTCTCTAAAGGTTGGGAAACCTATATGTCATTTCTCTTGGAAACTGAAGGCCCAGGCTAACGGTTAAAGCAGGTGTTTTAGCTCTGTTGCCTAACTAAGAATAGCGTTTGTTGTTATCAACCACAGGCAGGTAGGTCAGCCCCTGCTAATTGTCTCACACTCTTCTCATAGACACTTTTTGATTTAATTCAGTTGAAGGCCACAAAACCCTGACATTTTAAGACTTTAATTACTACCAAAGCTCTATTTCATTCAAACGCAGGCATACCAATCAGGCTGCAAGCTTCAGAATACTCGAGGTGGTTTAGAGAAGGCACGGTGGCTCCCTTCTTTCAGGAGCGGGGAAGGGAGGTGACTCCAGGTTGGTGGAGGGGTTGGCTCAGGCCTCCAGGCTCCTCTCCACCTTCCACTCCACCTCCTTTCCACATTAGCTTTCCAAGAGCTCTGGGTGTCACTTCCTCACACGACCAAGTCTCCTCTGTATGACTTCCCCTTCCTAGAGCAAGGGAAACTACTTCCCAGATGGTCCCAGCAGAGATGCCGCCTAAATCTTCTGCCAAGAGCTGTGTCCCTGGGCTAACCTCAGGAGAAGAAACTGGAGTGACCTTTCTTGGTCTTTGACTGCTCTAGGCTGAGTTCCTGTTGTCTGGGGCATCTTAGCATCAAAGCTGCAGAATCAGCGCCACTCAGAGGAGCAGGAAGAAAAAGACTATTATGTAGACAAGCAATAGTCTGCATCACAAGATGAGACATGCTTCAAGCATTGGACATAGGGTGGCGGTGACAAGACGGATTCTAGAGGTCAGTGACCCTGACTCTACATGAGGCTCAGGGATCTCTAATTTTCCTCCATTTTCTTCCTCTTTCAGGTCCCCTACCTTCCCTCCATTCCTCTTTCTCTGTGCAGTGCTAGGGACTGCCCAGGGCCCTGAATACTTTATGGAGGGGACTGCATTACTGACCCCAGCGTGTATGTTTTCACAGCTCCCAGATACGTAGGAACTGAGGGATCTACTGACCTCAGTTTGAGATACTGCCAGAGGGAAGTGGCAATAAGGATTTCTGAGAAAAATAGCTTTTAAATTCTTCTGGCAATCTATTAATAATGATCAACACTGAGCTAGAGATACAGTTTAATAGTAGAGTACTGACTGAGCATGTCCGAGACCTTGTGTGACCCCAGCAAGTGTATGAGTGCGTACACACACACACACACACACACACATAGTTTTTATAAGTTATTTTAGTGTTTTATATGTAAGTATGCTTTCTCTGCATGTGTGTATGCATCACATATGTGATTGGTACCCACAGAGATCAGAATAGGGCATTAGTTCTCCTGAAACCGGGGTCACAGAAAGTTATGAGCTGCCATGTGGGTGCTGGGAATTGGATGTGGATCCTCTGGAGAAGCAGTCAGTATTCTAAACTACTGAGCCACATCTCCAGCCCAAACACCACTCTTACCAAGTTATGACTGATGAACACATGTACATCTACTGTAAGTGTTGGGGTCCAACCCCAACATAAACTATCTGGACTAGTGTGAAGGCGCAGGAATAATTGAGACAACTTGCATGGCTTTATCTGGAGGGAGATCCTCAGTGATCCCTCATGAAATCCTGAGTTCACATCCTGAAAATTCCTGTTTATTCTCCAAACAGCCTTATATAACAAAACGTAAACCAAGGGGGAAATTCATCAGGTAACCAGGTGAATGTCTCTGGTCACGCCTACACCTTTGACCACACCTTTCTATGCCCATTTTGTCATGTCTCCCTATCTTCCTGCTCTGTCCAACTCTGTCGCGTAGGCCTGAATTAGCATCTCCATCCCAGGCATCCTCCAAATTTCAAAGGAGCAGAACATCATCCTGACCTTTTGTTAGGGTAGCGACAGCCTGTCTGGAAGGCTACATGACCACCTCAGGTGCAAACTATGGTTTGAGAGCCTGGCTGCCACACCATGTAGAAATATGGGCCTACATGTAAGTAAATAAATATTCTTAAGAAACCTGAGGAAGACTGCCTAAACAGGGCCAGCAGGGTCACATTTCAATGGACTTACAACTCCTTCCAAAGGTCAGAAACCCCTAGAGTTCTGGGGTCCCAACTCTGGCTCTAGACTTTCTAAGTTCAGATCCAGTTTCCCTCAGTTCGTAGCCATGTGAGTCTGAATTCTTAAATGTCAGTCTCATTGGATACAGCACAGATAATAAGAGAATCAGAATAAAGCCTGCGTCAAAGGTAGGTAGAGGAATGAGATGATGCGCAGGACTGCTTAGCCCATGACTGCTCCTGGCCTAGCCTCCTAGCCTGTAATAACTGCAGCCTGGGCAGATGGAGCCCGATGGTCTCTTCACCTCCCCAACCCTAGATCTTTTCATGATTGTCCCCTGTGCCCTGTTAATAGGTACTGATTCCACAGAGGGAAAACGTGCGAAGCGATGCTATGCATTTCCTAATTCTTAGTGGTCTTCCTCAAAGAGCAAAACTCCATCACTGAAGATACTATTGCCTGGTGTCAGGGTCTGGGAACACGTCTTTACTTAAATTACTAGTTTTCCGGAATGGGGAGGTGAAGTGTGCGTGTGTGTGTTGCTGAGGATTAGGTCAGGGTCTTTGCACACACTAAGCATAACATGTATCACTAAGCTACATTCCAAACCAGTATTAGAAGTACAAAATGCTTCACACACGTATCAGTTTGCTTTTCTGATGTAAGATAAAACTCTGACCAAAATCAATTTAGGAGAGGAAAGGGTTTATTTAATCTTCTAATTCCCGGGGCATAATCCTTCCTTGTGGGAAGTCAGGGAAAGAGCTCAAGGCAGGATTAGAAGCAAAGACCATGAAGGAATGTTTTCTTATGTAGCCCAAACCCAAGTCCACAGGGATGGCACTACCTGCAGTGGGCCAGGCCCTTTAACATCAATTGAGAAAATGCCACCTCAGACTTGCTCACAGAACTCTCTGACAGAGGCAGTTCCTCAACTGAGGGTCCTTTCCCCAGGTGATTCTAGTTTGTGTCAAGTTGAAAAACAACAAAAACAAAAGAGCCACAGCACAGCGACATGTGTGTGTGTGTCTGCATGTGTGTACACGCAAGCATATGTGTGTTGTCAGTAATTGAATCCAGGCTTCATAAATGTTAGGCAAACACTTCCTCACTGAGTTACAGCAAGGGTTTTTTTTAATGCTTTATTATTATTTTTAATTGTTTTTATTGAGCTATATAGTTTTCTCTGTTCCCTTCCCTTCCCCTTCATCTCCCCTCACCTCCCTCCCCTTCTAGCCTCTCCCATGGTCCCCAGGCTCCCAACTTATTCAGCACATCTTGTCTTTTTCTACTTCCCATGTAGATTAGATCCATGTATGTCTCTCTTAGGGTCTTCTTTGTTGTCTAGGTTCCCTGGGATTGTGAATTGTAGACTGGTTTGTTTTTGTACAGCAAGGTTTTTAAACAAGATATTTGTCCTTGTAGGTATTATTTTAATTTCTATATGCAACTAAATTAATTATGATAAAAATACATCAAAATGTGATTGCTTTTATCTAATAGTTTGATGTGGGAAATCAGAATCAATGGGAACAGTCTAATACAGTGCATTCGTAAGGACGCGGAAAAACTAAAGGCAACTGTGTATTCAGGTAACCCTTGCCACTGTTAAATTGCTAGTTCCAGGTATGAGTTTGGAAACCAAATGGCCAGGAGATTTGGCTGACATTGTTAAGGTCAGACAAATCTACTGGCCATTGCTATGAGGCTACAGTTTCATTCCCAAATATAACAGGCACCCAGAGAATATTAGTAGAATTGGGCTTCTAATATTTTAATGGAAATTTCTTCAGGAAGATGTTAAATATGGTGAAACTTTAAGTTCTAAACTAGTGCTACTCAATACCTTTCCACAATGATGGACAAATGCTATATTCTTGGTTTTTTTTCTATTATTAGTCACTAGATACACATGGCAAACAGACACTCAAAATGTAGCTAAGATGACTCAGAAACTGAACTTTTAACTTAATTTAATATAAGGAGCCATGTGTGCTTAATAACTTTATGTTGGATAGTAACATTCTCATCTACAGTGTTTTCTAGCAGATGGGCAAATGTATAGCAGCAGATTTCCAGAGCTTTACATTTTTTAAAAAAATAAACTCTCCAACCATCTCTTATTCCTTTGACTCCAATTTCCTCCCTTGACTCCATTCCACAGTCAGTGAGTGGTTAGCTCCCGGCTCCAAACCTTCTTTACTGATGAAAAAGTAACCTTGCACTGACAATGAAGAGGGAGCTGATAGCCTTGATGTGAATTTTGCCTGCAAGAGAAAACAAAGGAAGGGCAATAAAAACAAGAGAATGCCTTGATTTGTTCCCTAGTGACTAAATACGTTTCGTGCTTCTTAAGACACCAAATCTATCGAGCCTTGTGCCAAGCGATGGAGGAGGAGTTCAGAAAGGAATAAACTGACCCTTGTTTATCCCTCTCTGAACTTTTTATGCTTATGTTTTTATGTTTATGGTTGCAGGGGTGGGTAGAGAGGGTGTCTCTTAGTCTTTTGAATGGGAGAGAGGTGGGAATTATGGGAAGAGTGGGTGGCATCTAAGCTGGCACCGTAAGTTTAGATGCAAGAGATATTAGGAGGAGAACTGGGAGAGACGGCACGTTTGTGCTGGAAGGACGGCTTGAGCCTTCCACTTGAAAGCATCTTGTTTAACACAGAGGTTATTTTGAGCTACAGGCAACTGAGACTCAGATAGCAGAACAGTTTCCTGCACCCTCCTCTTTCTCCTAAAAGCAGAATACACCGTTCCAGAAGCAGAGGTGTCACCCCTTGTCTTTTGGGCAGGAAGGATGAAGTTTGGTCAGCAAAGACAGTTTCAGGCCCTTGTTTACACAGAAGCAGTGTTTGAGGCAGAGTCCACTTTCCCGCCTTTCCCCAGCTGCCATCCTATTCTTTCTCTTCTCGTGTCTCTAAAACTGCGCTGTCCTCCATGGAGATGCAGCATGAGCCTGGATCTACGGCCGCTTCTTTGAGAATTACACATCCCGGGCATGTATGAGGAACCCACGCCCATACACTTGTGTTTGCTTATCTTATATTAATCTGCCTTTGTTATAGGGGCCTATCCTAGCTATACATGGGAAGAATAAAGAAGAAATTACTCCCCCCTCCCTGAAATACTGAAGTCCCAGAAGCAAGAAAGAATGTCTTTATCAGCAGACTGCAAACAGTGTCCCTGAAGAGCAAGGCAAAGGAAAATGCTGGGGTGGGGATCAAGCTCCTACACACCCATCAGGGAACAGACCGGGGATCTCACCAGGCCAGACTTACTCTGAGAACAGAGGCCACATCAACAGATAGAAATCAAAATAGCATGAAGTCAAAACAGTAGGCCGCTGCTGGAACCCACAGGGGAAAATATTAAGAAGACAAATTAAGTCAGGGATGGTAATGCCTCCAGATAATCCTTTATTGTATAAGATTGTTTTGGCTATCCTGGGTTTTTTGTTTTTCCATAAAGTTGATTATTGTCTTCTCCAGATCTGTGAAGAATTTTGATGGGATTTTGATGGGGATTGCATTGAATCTATAGATTGCTTTTGGTAGAA
>NC_022009.1:75255623-75278688 GCF_000317375.1 Microtus ochrogaster
ATAAATAAATTAAAAAAAAAGAAGACAAATTAAAATTCCCTCAAATTGGAATTTTTCAAGATTGATTTATTTATTATGTATATAATGTTCTGCCTACACACCAGAAGAGGGCACCAGATCTCTCATTACAGACGGTGTGAGCCACTAAGTGGTTGCTGGGAATTGAACTCAGGTCTTCTGGAACAGCAGTCAAAGCTCTTAACCTTTGAGCCATCTCTCCAGTCCCCTCAAAGTGGACTTTTTAAAGTGATCACTAAATGGTTGAGAAAAATGTAACCATCAGTCCTGAAATTTGTAGGGTATGAACCTGGCTCTCAGCTCTTGCTGGTCAATGGCACAGCCCCTTTGGAAACTGACTAGGGAGTTTAAATCACATACGTTCAATGAAGTGCACATCTACTGACCTATTCCTGGTGTTCACATTTTAAGGGAATCATCCAGAAAAGGAAAAACAATACATGTCTGAAGTTGTCATTGCAATTTAAAATATTTATGTTGCATTGTGAAATAGTTAAATGGAGAGCTAGGTCCTACTTTTAAATATCATGAAGAAATATCTCTGATGTTCATATATTTGCAGCCATGTGAGGACCCATGAATCGTGGGGGAAATCAGACAAATTCAAGTAGATGTGTATGTTTCAACACAACTGTGTGAGATCTCCAAAGTATCAAAGTAAAGAAACCCAGAGTTTGTTCAGGTCGAAGTGAAGTCACCATTAGCTCCAATGTGTGATCATCGACTGCATCCTCGACTGGAAAAGATATGCTGGAAAGGACACTGTTGAGAAAATTGTTGAGGCTGCCATGGACTGTAGATTAGATAACAGATTTGTATTGATGATGAGCTTCTTGCATTGAATCATCATGATGCACGTGTAGAAGAGAAAATTTGCTACTAAGAAATACACTAACATATTTAGTGACAAAGAAACATGATGACTAAAACCCACTCACTCCCAGAAAGCAAAGTTGATCACGAGATGCAGAAAGGGCATTTAGATTTAAAATACAGGTTATTTGAGGTTGGGGCGTTACTCATTAGCAGAGAACTTGGCTCGTAAGCCTGGGCTCCTGGGTTTGATGCAAGCACTGAAATGCACACACTGATTGCTCACAGGAACCACAATGTACATGCCTCTCAAGCCTGTTGACTGTGAGGCTGAGGCACGAGCATTGCTTGAAGTCTAGGAATTGGAGGTCACTTTCTTTTAAAACAAAATGTTCACTACTTAATAATTTTAAAAATTAGACGTAGTTCTTCTGATAGACTCCTTAAGAAGATGCTGGCAACATGGTCTTTCTGAGAAAACATGCTCACCTTTTAAAGTTGGATACATTTTTAAGCTAAGTAGTACCTCCCTTCCCTTTAGAAAGTGTGCTCTTTATGTGTGTACTTCCTGCTGTATTATCTCTTTACATCACATCATATTTTCCTTCTTTTTTTGGTTTCTTTGAGACAGGGTTTTTCGGCGTAGCCTTGGCTGTCCTAGAACTCACTCTGTAGACCAGGCTGCCCTCAAACTCACAGAGATACTGCTACCCAAGTACTGGAATTACAAGTGTGTGCCGCCACCACCCAGAACATCTTATTTTCTTAAGTGTATGTAATTTATAAGGAAGCCTTAAATCACTAATACAATTTGAAGGACATTAGCCATAAATAAAAGACACCACATAAATAAATACAAGGGAAAGCTAAACTTTATCTTTAAATTTTATCTGCTGTGATAGCTCTCCTCATTCTTTATTATAAAAGGAGATATTGTCCCGTTCCAGAAAGATGGCTAAGACCTACAACAAACTGAGATATTTATCTTGATATAATCAGAAGGATTCAAAAGGAACAGGAACAAAAGAAGTGTTATTATTTTTTTTTCATTGTGATTCAATATGTACTTACTGTAGTTTCTGTGGCGCTACCTAAAAATATCAGGATATCAAATCTGGCTGAAGCACAACCTTACCCCTTCCCAAACCGGTTGTTAATATTGGCTCTCTTCCTCTCTTAAATCCGTGTGGAAACGCTGTCTCTTCACGAGATTTAGCTAGGGGATAGGAATGAAAAATGAAATGTCTTCCTTTGCTAAATGCTAACCTAGGTTCCACCTTTGGGGAAATTCCCGGCTGGCCTGTTTTATAATATATCTGCAAGCTATTTTTGCAGAGTGGATTTTCTGATCCACTTGGCCTATATTTCTATGTGTATATATATCAGGCTTCTGTGTCTTGAAACTAGCTGCGTTGATTCCCCTCTGCAATACGTTTTGAACTCAGCCTGGCCTCTCAGGGCCAAGCCTGCAATAGCATCACTGGATGTGACACCTGGAAAGAACTGGGCAGGAGCCAAGGCCAACACTCCCACAGAACACCCTTGGCCTTGAGCTTGAGAGCAGGCTAGGCTGATCCCTGCCCATTTCTGGCAAACGTTTCAAGCCAGAATTCAGCTCCTTACTACAGGACAAAGATGGCAGTCATCAATGGGATACGGGCAGTATGAGCACCCTCTGGGTAGTGTGAGCACCTTTTGGGTTTGGACTGAGGACCTGGCTTAGAATCGGTAGTCCCATAGACATTATTTGGTCAGGAAGGCTGAGCTTGACTCCAGAGAAGCTACACAGTTGCCCCCACCCCCCACGAGGCTATGAATATCACCCAGGGATACTTGACATTCCCATAAACACCTCATCCCCAAAGACATTTATTTATTCATTTCTTTGTTTCAAGGTGTCAGTACCTCCCTGTTCCCCAGGATGGCTTTGAACTGACTTCAAGTGATCCCTTCCTCTAAGCCTTATGAAGAATTTGCACCAATGTTCAATGCACAACTGCATCAGTATTCCACAAATGGTTACCGGGCACAATCAGGGTTGAGAACCAAGAAATCGTCCACCGTGCCCCCACTTGAGCTTCACGGGCAGGGCCAGAGTTCTGGACATATATTAATTGCCAACATCACTGTCCAAACTGGTGACCTGGGAATAGCACCTCTCCTGTCAGAATGCTGTATAGGCAGCCATGCTGATGACCCAGAAATGTAATAATTTATAGGTTAATGAGTGAAAGAAGATTGTGTGAAAAGATTCCTTGCAAATTTTTAGCTGACTTCACAGAACAAGGGTTTATTTGTTAAACGCTTTGATCTCCCTGGCTCTTATCTATGGGTTTATCTGGTTCCCTGTCTTCTCCATTCCTCTTCTTCCCTGTGGTCTTTAGCTGAAGCGTTATTTTTACATTTAAAAGGTAGGATATAGTCCATGTGTGTGTAGAAGCGAGCACCTCTCTAATCCTTGCATCTATGATAATTTCTCATTTTCAAGTGCCTTAACTGCGGAGAACTTAAAGCTGTTGCTGAAGCAATATTTATGCAGAGGCTAGACAGAACATTGAATTCAAATGGATTCCAAAATGTTATTGTAATAAAACCCACATCAGTTATGCAGAGTTAAACTTGAAAGTATCTTTGCTTCCTCTGTAAAAGAGCAATTAATTCACAGGAAAGGACACCCCACTTTCCTTAAGGCAAGTGGGAGCATCGTGGTGTGGTTTGTAATTCTGACAGAGTCAGCACACCATCTCCGCCCACGGGTTAAAAGCTCTACGTGCTGACTCTGAGTGACAGGAACAAATGCCATTCCAACCACAGCACAGCACGCAGAGGACTTCTGGCTGTAAAGCAGGCCCCCTCCCTGCTGGAGAACTGCAGAGTTTAATTAAAGTCTGCAAAACACGGGAAGGACCTTATATGGAAATCGGAATGTAATTACTGAAGATTACTGTGACAAGAAAATGCTAGTCAAAATTACTGGGAGAAAAAGTAGAATGCCATTGGTAAACCTTACGATTTAGCCTGAATATTATATCGGGCTTTGGGCACGCTGGAGGAAAAGGGGTTACCTTCAGCAGAATGATCTAGAAATTCAAGGTATTATTAAGTTTCATGGCTCAGTTTAATTTTGCTTAAATTCATACCAATGGTGCCGATCGGTCGACTGCACTAAAGCCAATTGTTGCAGAGATTAAAGTTTGGGATTTGCTTCAGTGTAAAAGTCAGTATAAAAGAAGCCTGGCTTTTCTATGACGTCCAGGCATCAGAGCCACAGGACGGAAGTCTTCCTTTCTGCACAGAGCCCTTGGGTGCCACAGTGGAGATGCACATCTCCTTTGTGGGATGACTTCTTGAGAAACTCCAGCACTGCCGCTTATGTTCTGCATTTTATTAGTTTTGTATGTTTTTCTGTAGCAGAACATCTGAACCGAGCTTGTTTATCTGATAGCATAATTTCATAACCATGTAATTTGTCGTCGTATTTTTCCCCAGTACATCTTTTGGCACAATGTTAAATTTATTCATCTCATTTCAGGGCTAATGGATTCAAATTATTATTCTAAGTAATTCATCGAAGCCGTTCTTTGCATATTCTGGCTGCAGCTTACCTTAGCAGTTACTACAGGGCTCAAGACGTCAACATCCAGGAATTGAGCAGTTCACCTCTGAGCTGAGCTTGTGCCTCTCCTACAGGCCTAATCCACCACAGACCCTCTTACTTCCTGTACATACATGAATACATCATACATACACACATATATTATACACACATACATACATACCATGCATACATACATAGGAAAATTAGGTGGAATACTAATAAAGAAAGTACCTGGAATGACCTCAGACCTCCACACTTGAAGCTGCAAACACATGCACGCATACATAAAAACATGTAAATACACCAAGCATGCACGCAAACACACACACACACCACACAAATCACATATACATATGCACACATGTGGCCTCTGGGGAAGCTGTGTGCCAAATCCCCCCAATGAGGGTCTCTTTGGAAAGAGAGAAGGGAAAGATTGACCTCTCTCGTTTTATGGCTGGTTTTGGGGAGAAGGAGTCTAGCTTCTGTCACCCAGCTGGAGGAAGCTGAATTCTGATTTCTATGACATACTTTAGGCGAGTGCTGTGTGTTACATACATAAAGCACGAGTATGGCCCTCTCTTAGGAAGGGTCATGCGCTATCCTGCACACATTTGCTGCACTTGTATGTGACTGACAGCATCACACAGACACAAGCATGTGGATAATGCCTGTAGTGGCTGAATGAAAACGGCCCCTAAAGGTTTATAGGGAGTGGCATGATTTGACTGGATTAGGAGGTGTGGCCTGGTTGGAGTAGGTGTGGCCTTGTTAGAGGAAGTGTGTCACTAGGTCTTTGAGGTTTCAAACGCTCAAGCCAGGCCCAGTGGCTATCTCTCCCAGCTGCCTGCTGATCCAGATGTAGAACTCTCAGCCACCTCCCTAGCTCCATGTCTGCCTGCATGCCACCATGTTTCCCGCCATGACAATAACAGACTAAATCTCTGAACTGTAAGCCCTCATTAAATGTCTTCCTTTCTAAGCGCTGCTGCGGTCATGCTGTCTCTTCAGCAATAGAAACCCTAGCTAAGACAATGCCTCACACTGGCCAAGTGGTAGCAGCTGCATCACCAGCAATCTTCCTGCTCTGTTCAGTCTCGTCCACTGGCCCGTCATTGGCCAATGACGTGAGTGGCTCAGACTGTGCAGTTTTCCCCGAGCCATTGTGACATTTCCAAAGACTTCTATTTCACATAACGCTTTGAATGAAAAAAATGTGCTATGCTTTTCTATACAAACCTATCTTACGTTTGAGGAGTGTTCCTCTAGAACCATGGAAATGGGCGAAGGAGACTATGCGATCCCCCACCTCAACATTATAACCTCCTCCCCATGTACCTTAAAACAAGGATGCCCTGCTTGGTGGCTTCTGAGTGACATGATGCATGGTGGGCAGCAGTTAGCAAACCTTAGCTGAAGAGAGAGTCCCGCTCGATTAAGGGTTAGAGAGTCAGAGTGGACCGTCTATGGGAGGACCCACCTGTGTGCTGTTGCCATGGAAATGTACATGGCTGGGATTCCAATTTGATTGATAGCACTCACCCTTTCCAGATTGGAAGCACTAATTAAATATCAAAGGGACTAAATTGTGAAGAGTGAATCGTTTCTTAATTAAAGGGACCAGGCAATTGAATGGACCAATTAGGTGGTCTGGTTAGAATGACCTCACTGAATCCTCTGAACAGACCTTCCTGCTCACATTTCTTGCTCTTGCCTGGGCTCTGGAATGAGAAGACACCTACATCTTCTCTGGTCCTTCATCATTTGCCTTCTCCTTCCTACTTTCTCTTCACCCTTTAGTTCTTATCCAGCTTCTGTCTTCACCACACACAATATTTTTAATAATATTTTTGCCATTATGTATGTAGCACCAATATCCCATCTACATTGAATCTACATTGATTTTATTTCATTACTGTACACAAAACACAGATTTTATGTGACTATTCTTCTACTGGGATTGATCACGCCTGTATGGAAATAAAAGAAAGAATAGATTGGGCTCTCCAGAAGGAGAGAGTCCTTGAAGGATACCAGAATCCTTGAGGGACTAGAGATTGGGTAGACACGGCCCAGGGGACTTGGGCGGGCAGAAGAGGGCTGGGCTGAAGGATTCCACCTGCCGCAGTTCTCCTGCAGTCTCACAGTGCTCAACCTCTGTCGGTTTGCTGCTCTTCTCAGAAGTTGCCTGGATCCTAACTGTTCACAGGTGTCACCATCAAGTTAACTTTCCGGTCTGAAGTTTCTCACTCCACATGAGGCATTTAGGTCATTAACCCTTCAACTTCTTATCTTCAACTATCCAGGATCTGTCATGAGCCAAAGTTCACCACAAAAATAAAGAAAACGTTATGGGGCCTCTATGCTATTCGGTACGCAGCTTTATCTGTACAGAGTGGAAGTCTTGGCCTCTGGCTGCCTCCAACAACCCCTTCTCTCTGTTAGACCACAGATTTATCCCCTTAAGACACTGCTCACTCTGACAGACCAAATCTCACAGCCTGAAGAAATCAGCCATATCCCCACCCTGACCCCCATCCCCATCCCCTCCCCTTGCAGGGATAGAGACTTAAGAAGCTGCCCGGTGTTGGTTTTAACAGATCCTAATATATGCTACTTTCCGGTATCTGCCTCCTCTGTTTTCTTTGCCACTAGACTAACTCACACTAAATCACATGGTGTATTCTTTACTACTCTTTCGCTGTGAAGAGACACAATAACCAAGGTAACTTATGAAAGGAAACATTTAAGGCTTGCTTTGTGTTTCTAAGGGTGAGTCCATGCTCATCACAGTGTCGAGCTTGGCAGTAGACAGGCAGGAATGGGACCCAAGCAGTAGCTGAGAGCTTCACCCTGCTCTGTAGGCACACACAGGTAGAGAATAGGCCTGGTATGGGCTTTTGAATTTGAAAACGCACAGCCAGTAACACACCTCCTCCAACAAGACCACACCTCCTAATCCTTCTAATCCTATCAAATAGTTCCACTCCCTGGTGACTAAGCATTCAAATATACTAGCCTGTGGGGGCCATTCTCATTGAAACTACAACCCTAAGGAAGCATGTCTTTTCTTTTAAGGTCTTATATTGTTTTTGTTTTGATTTGGTTTCTTTTTGTTTGTTTTTGTTTGTTTTGAGACAGTATCTCTCTGTGTAGCTTTGGAGCCTGTCGTGGAACTTGCTTTGTAGACCAGGCTGACCTCGAACTCACAGAGATTCACCTGCTGCTGCCTGCCAAGTGCTGGGATTAAAGGCGTGCACCAACTGTCTAGCTATTGTTGTAGCACAAATAATAAAAACCCAGAGACAGATATTGGAGTTGAACCTGAAGATCAGAAAAGCAAAGCAGCCAGCCACTGACTCTTACCTCTACCTCAGACCAAAATGGCGATTCTACCTCCTGCCTCTCCGCATCCTCAGAATGAGACTGAGCCTGAGAGATGTCTCATCCGTTTTATATTCCTCTCTAGGACTGGGATTAAAGGAGTTCACCGTATATATTATATTGTTTTTAACACGATGTACTGTTTCCTTTCTAATGGCCTCCCACCTCAAGGCCCTTTCTCCTAGTAAAGCTAATTCCTGAAGGCTGATTGTGTGTCCACTGCTTTCCTTCCCTGGACCAGTCTGATGCTCCTTCCTCTAATGGTCTCCTGATGAGCACCTGCTGTGAGCTGAGAGGCTCTGTCCTCTGGAAGGAGGTGCTGATACGTGCCAGGGTGAATACTAGGAACTGTCCCTGCACTTGGTGTTAGCTTTTAAAAATGAATAACTTTTTTTTCAAGACAGATCTTATACTGTAGCCCAGGCTGGCCTGCTACTCATTATATAGACCATTCTGACCTTGAACCTTCAACAATTCACCTACCTCTGCTTCTTGAGTTCTTGGATTTCAGGTGTGAGTGTCACCATGCCAACCTGTCCCTTGGATGACTGGCTTATTCTATGTTAGTTGCTTTTGCTTTGTCGATGGGGGTTCACAGTTTTTCACTTACCTGCAGCAAGGGATTCTTTTTCTTTTTTTTTTTCTTCTTTTTTTGGCTTTCCAACCCTTCTAATCACCTACAACCTCTGCCTTTTCAAGCTGCCTCTCTAAAAGTCATGTGACTGGGATCTGGGCCCAACAGCGAGCTGTGGCCTCTTTTAAATTTTACATGATCTATCTGTTAATCTTTATAACAACCCTGAGAAACAGTTACCACAATCCTTATCTGATGGATGTAAAAATCTTAAATGTCCAGTGGTGGAAATTCATTCAGTCACCAAGTCCCTCACCCCTGCTCAGCAAAGCCTCTGGGAGCCTGCTGGAATTTTCTCAGGAGTCTGCATCAGGGCTCAGCACCAGGGCAGTTTGGCTTTGAAATTCCTATTTATTGCACATCTTGTGGGGGGGAAATCACATTAGTTGTACCCAGGCTTCATTTTCAGGGTTGGCTCACTAGGGCCATCTCACTGGAGACAGCAGATAGGTTTCCTCTGCACGCCAGTGCCAAACAGTGAGCAGAAGCTGCGAGGAGTTCTGCACTGGAGGATGCCCAGGGACCTGGCAGGAGAAGGTGATTAATTAGAAATGGCTCCCCTGGGCCCTGGAGCAGGAACTCTTTCCCAGCCTGATGAGAGCTTTTCTGGAACCACTCATGAGTTCAATCATTTTCCAGCCCGCATACACATGCCCTGGAAATCCTCTTTTTATTCTTGGCTTTGTTGTTGTTTTTTGTTTTTGTGTGTTTGTGTGGGCGGGGGCAGCCAGGTTTTAAATTTTGAATCTGACTGTGTGAATATGCTGGAAAACTTGATTCCCTTTGTTGATAAAATCCAGAATTATCTGTATATCTGAGATATAATCAGATAAACTTATTCAAGAACTGCACAGAAGACATACCAGTAGGGCTAGAGGAATTAAATTATTAGATTTGTAATCTATTAAAAACCAAATTTCATAGAACATATAATAACATTTCATCAATATTTGTGCTTATGATGCTAATTCCAAAATTGTTTGCCTCTTTCCAGTCTCTGTCAACTGCACAATCCATTGTCAGTTCCACTGCTAAAACTCCTAAGTTTGAAGGAGTAAAAACCAAAACAAATAAAAGCAGCAACAAAACTGAACTGAGACTGTGTGTCTTAAGAATCTCATTGTTTAACTCACCGGCTGCGGCTTAGTGAGAGTGATTTTAGATCTGCATATGGCTTTTCAATTTTTCTTCCTTTACAAAAATAAAGCAGGCTCCACGTATAGTTTACAGAGGCTGCAACGTGCTATGAGACAGCGATATTTTCTAATATTCTACAAAGAAAACATTGGAAATTATCCTTGAATGAAATTTTAAAAAGATAAGCACTAGATATATTTGCTAAAAATGGTAAAAGTATGTACATAGTAAAATTACAATTAAAATTCTTAACTGCAGTGGTTGTTTTTTCCTGATTCCAAAGTCCTAAACACAATTTAAGAGAAGAAAGTTCTGTGGTCTTTTTCATCCAATGGAGGCACGCAGACCTAGAATGGTCTATGCTGGGCATTGGCATACTGATTCTTGGTTTGAGAAAAAAAACAGTGGATACTGGCAATCAGATTTGTCTGGTCCAGATTGCAGACAGAGCTTTGAGAGTGTTGCTCTGCACCAGACCCTCAAGTGCAGGCACATGAAAGGAGCGCACGCAAGTCCTGCGGCGGTCTCCAGAGACTCGCCATTTTAATTGCGTTGATCTTACTTCCTGAGGTTAAATACAATTGTTCCCCAAGTAATATATCATTTTTATTGAGGTTAATGTTGAGTCAAGATGTAATTTCAGCGGCTTCTTCTTATTTGATCTGTTTCCCCAAGCACGGGATGGTACTCATTGTTCACATGAAATTCCAAACCAGCGTCTCCCGCCACTCTTCAGAGCTGAATCTACTTTAAATAGACAATGGGTTCAAGACTAAAGGATGTGCTGCTAAAGTAAAGAAAGTTCTGGAGGCTTCCATCCTCAGTATGGCAGACTTGGTGACAAGACATTGTGTGGGCCTCACACTCCCTGATACAGTTCTCAAGGAGGGTTGAACTCTGGCTTTCTCCTCGAAGGCGGGCAGGTTTTGAAAGCTTTGTCACTAGAGCTCAGCAGAAGTGACATAAAATGGCCTCTGACTCTAGGACATGAGATGCCACACAACTTGCTTGCTGGGATATTTGTTCTTGGAGCAGCTACCATGGAGAAGCCTCACCCGACAGAGGTCTCCATGCTGCAGACACTCCCGGCCAAGACCAGCTCCCAAACAGCCCACAAATGCACCAAGAGTGACTGATGAAGCATCCAGGTGACTTGAGTCATATCCTCAGCTCCAATGCTCAAAACTTATTTTAATTTTTATTTTATCTGTATGGATATTCCACTTGCGAGTATGTCTGTGTACCACTTCCGTGTTGGTGCCCAAAGAGCCAGAGGAAGACATCAGGTCCCCTGGAATTGGAGTTTGAGCTGCCATGTGCCTACTGGGAACTGAACCCCAGTACTCTGGGGGAGCACTCAGTGATCTTAACTGCTGAGCCATCTCTCCAGACCCTGTTCAAAGCTTCTCAGCTGAGATCCAGTACGGTGAAAAAGATATCAGCTATGTTACCATGAGTATATTATCAAAGTTTCTCACCCAGAGAATCATGAGCATAATTGATGGTGATTGTTTATGCTTCTGAGTGGGTTTTTGAACATGGGGGGCAGGGGTTGAGACAGTGTCTCCTTATATAGTCCTGACTTCTCTGAAACTCACTTGTAGACCTGGCCTCGAGCTCCCTGAGATCTGCCTGCCTCTGACTCCTGGGTCCTGGGAATAAGGGCTCTCCCTGCCATGCCCTGTTAACTAGAACACTGAATGGCGCTTGACAGAGAGAAACTTTATAATATTTTTTTAGATGAAAATAAATATGTTGCATTGATTTTAGGGCCAAGCACTGGTAGAAGCTTCATAGACATAGAGGAACATGAAGTAAGGTATTAAAAGAAATTAAGAGGCCGGGCGATGGTGGCGCACGCCTTTAATCCCAGCACTCGGGAGGCAGAGGCAGGTGGATCTCTGTGAGTTCGAGACCAGCCTGGTCTACAGAGCTAGTTCCAGGACAGGCTCCAAAGCCACAGAGAAACCCTGTCTCAAAAAACCAAAAATAAAATAAAATAAAATAAAATAAATTAAGAGAAGTATTAGGGGAAGGTGGAGAGAAAAGGCCCCTTTCTAGTTTCCATAGAAAGGTAACCTGTGAGGCTGTAGAAAATAGAGCTGAGTAATAATGAGCCCATTTATCTAGAAAGAGAGATTTCTTCTTTTTTATCCCTTTTCATGTAGACACTCCTCAGAGTCTTCTCTGGGGCTAGAGGCTGACCTGCTAAGCATGTTACTAACTGAGTGATACTCAGGTCTTAGAGAAGATTTCTATGCCGAAGAGTGAAGGTCCCTCCTGGATTTGACTGCTAGTCTCCAATAAAATGTAATGGACCTCAAGATCCTAAACCTCAACCTTGAGCCCAGTATTGTCAAAGGACAGGGCTTTTGTGGGTCTTGGCAGTCAGTGCCCTGCCATTCCCCACGTGGGGGCATCATTAATGCCTGTGGCATGTCTGGCAACTGGCAATCTGAAGACCTGGTTACTGTTTTCTTGTTGAGAGGTGGAGTACCGCAGGCCGAGGGTTCATAGTCCCCATCCCAGAGACGGCAGATGCCCAGACATAATATCCAGTGTGATGACATTGGGGCCCATGACTTTTGCATTTGGATTGATTGCTATCCTTATATATAAAAAAGCAGAGAGTGCAACTCCCTCAGCATCCAGAGGATATGATGGCCACACCACAGTGGGGAGGCCAGGTAACTACAGCCTGTAGGTAAAACCTATCCCCCGGAACCTGGATATCTTGGGCATCCCACCTTTAGAGCCATGAACAAAAAACTGTATTGGTAGAGCCACTCACTCACTTGCTGTTCAAGACAGATGAAGTTGCTGTGGTAACAGTTTCTACTTCCTCAAGCTTCATGCCAGGCACCCAGAGATTGTCTAAGTCTGGGGCACAAATGGAAGGAACAGCACAGAAGATGAAAGCTATTGGTAGACAAATACAAAAGAGAGAAAAAAGGGCCAAGCAATCTATTACAAAAACATACTTAGCAATACAGCTGCCTAACCTGGAGTAGGAGAAAACTTCCCTGTGCCTTGAGCACTTCTCCTGAATCTATTTAAGAGTGAACCAAAGGCCTCAAATGGACACTTTATTCTTATTTACCTCTTTCCCTTTTAAAAGTGGAAGAATTGAGTTTTGTACTGAAAGTGCTTCTGCAAACATACGGAACATTCCTTAAACTCAACCGACTTCCCTCTAGAAACGTGTGAAGCACCAGCGGCACAAAGAGAGACAGTGCAAGGAGGACCACGGTTCTCTGTCCACCCGGGGAAGACGGCATCGCGAGTCTAAGGAGGGCAGAAGACAAAGAAGATTGTGCTTGAGTGTGTTGAGCCCAAACGGAGATGTAAGAGAATGCCGGCTACTAAGAGATTTGAACTGGGAGTGAAAAGAGAACGAGCCAAGTGATCCAGTTCTACACTGATTTTCTTACAAATACAATTAACTCACTAGGTTACAGTTACTTCAAAAATCTGTAAAATTGAAACAGAAGAAAAAAATCCTCAAAATTTGCAAGTCAGAAAATTTCAAGATTACAAAGTTGAATTTCTCATTAAATCCTGGAACTCCATATCTAAAAGCCCTTCTCTGCTTCCTGACTGAAACAACCCATGAGGGGGAGGGGAGGATTTTCTCAGCCACTTCTTTCTCAGTCATTAGCTACCCTGTTGAATGGTTCCAAGGGTGTTAAGGAGGCAGGTGAAGTGACGTCTTCCTTGAAGGATGCAGTCACAGAATGAAGGGAGGATCCCTCCCACACAGCAGGAGTCCATGGATGGCAGGATCAAGTGTATAAAATGAATGGAACCGACTTCCATCAAGAAGCTTGTCCATGGAGGAAGCAGGCAGAAAGAGCGCTATACGCAGACACAGACGTAAGAGCAAAGGGAACAGTGTTTTTCCCTGCTTGGTGTTGCTGCAGATGGGGCTCTCTGAGCTTACTTAGATGCTGAAGGAAGAGTCAGTAGAGCTGGGTGGGATGATCCTGAATCAAACGAGGATTAATGATGTAGCAAACTGTCTGAAAAGAAATGAAGGATCAAGAGTACAGATCTTGGCAGGAGGAGAGACACTCTTTCCCAGTGAGACAGGGGGAGCCAGGCAGTGAACAGCGTGAAATCCAGGAGGATGGGGCAGACATTTAATTCTTATTTGCTGGTCTTTAGCTTCCTGTCATGTATAAGGGAAGGTCATCAATAACAACGGGCTTAAGGAGTTCCAGGAAATAGTCTTCTTTATGTGAGTGGTATTTTCTTTAAAACTATATCCTCTGAGATTAACAGTTTTTATTATCAACTATGAAAGCACAAAAGACTATATCAATCATTCTGACACGATCCTTGGGTAACGACATGAAATTCATTACACAAGTTGTTTTTCTCCAAGAGATTTGCTTCTCTCCTTTGAATCACCATTTGGATTACTATTATTGTACTACTCATATTGGATGTGGGGAGCTCAGCTGATAGAGGCTCAGCGCAATGGTTACCTGCAGGTTCCTAAAAGGCCTGGACCTTAGCTGGAGTCTTGCTATTTCATCATTGACTCTCATAAATGATTTCATTGTCATCAGATTACGTAATGATCTGTCCCCACTAGAGACTTTTAGAGAAACTGGCTCTGTCTTGCTCCAAACCTTTATTACCAAGTGAGATGGAGATGTTTAAAGCTACAAGTTCGCTAACATAAAAGCTGATACGATTATGACCTAAAAGATACTGTGGTGCTGGTTAAAGGAGCAAGTCACAAAACAATCCCACACCAGTTTGGAATTATGATTAATAAAAGGGTTATTTATTTAAAGAGAAAAACTTAATGTTTCAATATTGGTGTAGTTCTGTTTTTCTATATTTTAACTCAGAAATTTTTAACAAGACGTCACTTTAAAGGTGTTTCCTTGTGAGTTAACAACAAGATTGTTGTTATTACTATTTGCTGTGACTTTTGCTAAAGTTCACTGTAAGAAAACACTTACTGACTGCAATTTAAGAGGAATCTATTCTCCCCATTTCCACAACCATTATGAATGGGCGCTGACATACGGAAAGAATAGATATTTTTGTATGTTTGCAATGTTTGTTTTAGCTAATCAGGACTGGGCAATAAAAATTAACACATTTGTGAATTTAATACCATTAAGATTACCTTCAAATGATCTCAAAAGTTTTACACACACACACACACACACACACACACACACACACACACATTGTAGTAAATCTAAACAAAGAAATGGAATTTTGAAAGGAAATCCTGCAGTCCTACATCCATTGCCAGAAGAATGTATGTCCTTCTATGCTTTAGGAAGAGTCAGAAAGGGGTTGCTTGTGGTACTGGATACAAAAATTTATTATAAAACTATTCAACACAGCAAGATGTTGGGACAGGCAGCAGTTCAGTGAAATAGACTTGATCATGGAGATTAATCTATTCAAATAGGAAGCCGTGAAGTTATTGTCTCCTCTTATCCCTAGAGAACGTGTCCTATGACCCTCAGTGCATCGGAGATAATAATAACCCCTTTGCATATCATTATTTCACACTTACGATAAAGTTCAATTTTTAAGCTAGATCCAGTATGAGATTAACAAAGATAACTAGTAATATGGCCAGATGTGGTAGCACATGCCTGAAACCCAGCACTCAGGAGGCTGAAGTAGGAGGAGGGCCATGAGTTCAAGAGTTTGGGCTGTGTAGCAAGTACTGGACTGTTCAAGGCCACATGAGATCCTGTTGCAAACAAAGCAAAAATCAAACTATTAATAAACTAGAACAATTATAATATGCTATAACAAAAGATATATAACCATGATCTGTCAGAAGAACAGTATTGGGTCACACTCATCTCTTTTCTTGGAATAACGTGAGACTATATGATGTCTATGTCAGGAAAGGAAGTGAGGTGACGGGCCAGAGTGGGTCCAGTGACAGCATTTGATCGCTGCATCAGGGCTCCTAAGCAAGAGTCAAACCAGTTATCTAGGTAGGTATGCTTGAGAAGAGGAAGCCCCACATTGGATGCCAGTCTGTTGTAGATTATAATAAAATAGTCCCACACTAGCTCAGAATGGAGTATAATAAAGGTCTCTTCATTTAGGGGTAGACTCACAGATCAGCAGTTCTCTGCTGATCTATGGGGAACAGGAACCGAATCCAGCAGCCAAAGGGCCATGCACGTTTTTACATCCGTGTGTGTATAGAGTACAAATGGCCACACCCAAAGTGGGCCAGTATCTTAAGGCTATTGGCTGAAGGAGTTCCCACAGCAAGGAAGAGTCACTTTCTGAGTGGATGGATTAGGACAGCGCACTTCTTAGAATCAAGCATAATGTAAAATCGTTTCTTTTGGATTCTTTCCATTTAATATTTTTAACCACAGTTGGCTGGGAAAAGAAGTCCCATAAAGCAATGCCGTGGATACGGAGAACTATCGTCTTTAACTGAACTAGCACTATACATGAACAAGCCACGGAAGGCATCCTCAGGGGTTGAGAAACTGCTTAATCAGGAACGTATTTGTGAAGACTTGTTTGAATCCCCAGAACTCATATAAATGCAGGAGCCACCTACAACCCTAATACTCAGAAGTGGAAAGAGACTAGCTGAACTGAAGACATCAGGTTCAATTGAGAGACCCTGTCTCAACAAATAGGAAAGTAATTATACCAGGATTTTTCTTTTGGGCCACCAACCAGCTCCCAAATCATAATACAAGGATTTTTTATTAGTTGGGAATGCTTGACCTAGCTCAGACATGTTTCTGGCTAGCTCTTTTAACTTAAATTTACCTGTTTCTCTTATCTACCTTTTGCCTTGGGCTTTTTACCTTTCTTTCGGTATGTCTTGCTTTCCTGCTACCTCTATGTCTGGCTGGCTGGCAGCTGCCTGGCTTCTGGCCCTGGGGATGACCCTCTTTTTTCTCCTAATGCTCTTCTTTCTTCTTTCTTCCATTCTTCTCGAGCCAAGACTTCTTTTTATTCTCTCTGCCCACCAGCCCCACCTACTCCTCTCCTGCCTAGCTATTGACCATTCAGCTTTTTATTAGACCAGTCAGGTGCCTTAGGAAGTCAGGGTGAAATAAATGTATCACAGTTTTCCATAATTAAAACGTGCAGCCTAAACAAATGGAGCACATCTTTGCCTACTTCCACATTCCACAACAAGTAATCAAGGAAGATATCTGACATCAACCTCTGGCCTCCACAGGCACGTGCACACACATGCACAATCACATGCACATGCACACAAACACACATGCACAAACCATAAATAAGAGATGAGAAGAAGAAAGGAACCATCAATAAATGAGACTAAGGATAGAGCATGGAATTATAACTTTGCTCCACCATATTCAAAGATCCAGATGAATCAAATATTACATTGTGAGAGGGCTTGAATCGTTTTGAACAAAAGCTCTCTACCCAAATATTGAGGAAGATTTCCTTAAACAAAAGAAAACAAATCCCCCTGTGACCCATTATATAACCTCAGATTTGACCAAAATGGAAAAACAATTATCAAAAGCATCCTAAAGAGACTGGAAAAGACAAGTTACAAACTACAAGAAATACGTAATACATTAACATGATAAGTTAGTATGTAAAATATGTAAATTAATCTTATAATCAATAAGAAAAAGGATTTTCAACTCTATAGAAAAAGGCTTAGAGGCATCTCACAGGGAAGACCTACAAACAACCAATAACCAAACAAAATGACGCTTAGCCTCATTAGTAACAAAGAAAAAGCAAATTAATATCACAGTAAGGTATCATTTTATTCCCATTAGATTGAAAAAACCAATTAGTCTTACAATAGTAAGCACAGTAAGAACGTGGAACCACAGAGAGACTCTCTAGCCGCCACAGACGAGAGTGCATATTGGTAAAAAGACGGTGGGAAACAAACAGGTATTTTTCAGTAAAGATGAACACCTGCAGATCCTGTGACTCTTTAGATACATAAATCAGAGAAAATTTTAGAGCGGTGTGCAAGGAGACAGGTGCAGGAATCTTCGTGACAGATTATAAGGGCACACAACTAGAGACAACACAAGATACAGTCTCTCAAGGATGTGCATAAAGGATGCAGTGTCAAGGAATAAACAATAGCAACACACAAGATGGTGGATCAACATTTAAAAAACTGTGGGATGGAAGAGATAAGCTAGAGAAAATGTGAACGAGCGTGATTCTAGTTACATGATTTAGAATACAATAGTATATATTGTATACGTGTTAGGTCAATAATGAAAACCAAATTGCTATCCGGAGAGCTGATGCAGTCAGCACGTGACATACAGCTGGTGACAAAGGTATTAGGAATGTTCTGTTTTCAGACTGGATAATGAAGATTCCAGCATGCAGTTATTTGTTTCTTTTGCTTATTACATAACCGTACAAGTACACGCCAGACACATGTCAGTAGAAGTGTCTCAGAACTTAAAATGTAAGTAAATAGAAAGTACACTTGTATGTTTAAATCATAGCCCACAATTTTAAAAAGTCTGGATTTGTGGTATTTGTCTTTTCTGTGGCTGGATTCTTGGTAAGTCATGTCTTCGAGTTCCACTCATGTTATAGTGTATGACGGATGTCTGTTCCTTCCTTCCTATAGCGGAGCAATTTCTCATCATATAGGCTGTCTGTCACATGATCCCATTTAGAGGAGCTAACTGAAGTAGGTAAACTTAACCGAAACAGAAAGTAGAGCAGCTGGGAAGGGGAGATGCTGTTCAGTGAGGTGAGAGTTTCAGCCGCGAGAGAGGAAGAACTTTCTAGATCTCTGTGTAACAGCCCCGTGCTTAACAGTCACGCGAAGGCTATCCTATACATATCAAAGATTGTTTTAGCATAATCAAAGCTAATAGTCAATAAAATCAGTTTACAAGAACATGGGTTAGGGGGGCTAATGAGACGGCTCAGTAGGCAAAGGCACTTGCTCCCAAGCTTAAGGACCTAAGTTCGAACTCCGGGTCCTATATGGTGGAAGAAGACAAATTCCTGAAAGTTTTCCTTTGACTTCCACATGTCCGCCGCGGCACATGTATGTCTGTGCACCACATACGTGCCTGTCTGGTGTCTATGGAGGTCAGTAGACAGTATTGGAACTGGACAGATAGTTGTGGGTGTGCTTATGTGGGTACTGGAATTGAGCTGGGGTCCTCTGCAAGAGCAACAAGTACTCTCAACCACTGAGCCACCTCTCCAGTCCAGGCTGGCCTCCAATGTGTGATCCTCCTGTCTCTACCTCTTTAGCATATCTTACTGCTGTGAGCCACCACCACAACCAGCCTTTTTTAGTTCCAAAGGAGCCTGTGGCTTCAGTCTTTCTCTTTGTCTCCTCCCTTCGACTCTCTCTTTTTTACTTACTTACTTACTTATTTATTTATTTTTTTATTTTTTTATTTTTTAACTTTTTCACATGCAATGTTGTCTCATGGGTGGAAGTCTTAACTGACTGAGTTTGGATCAGGGGTTCATGTCTTGACTAGTGGTCAAAATGTGAATCCGAGTTCGTGCAGTAAGGTATAAGGCAGATGTTGGAGGAATGGAGCAGCCCATGAAGAAGTGGGCAAAGACTCTTAACACTGTCAAACAAGTCTGTGACTCAAAGCATTGTAAGAGGGCTAGGTATTGTGGTACCCGGAACACACAGCTTGTAGACATGACGTCAATGTTACTTGTATGCTCATGTCTCATTTCCAAGACTCCCGAGTTTTGTTTAGTTTGTTTGTTATTTATGGGAATTAAAAACTGCATCTCTACTCCTTTGGTGTTTTTATGAAATATAATATTTTAAAGAACTCTGTAGACCTTGAGAAATATAAGTTGCGGCTGGACTCGAGTGAGCCAGGGATCGCAGGCACCGATTGCTGGAGTCCCCAGGGCAGGCGCTTTCTATCTTCCTCTACAATTGCTCTGCTCTCCTCCAGTTCCCTGCCTTACCTGTGTAGGTCTGTCCAGTGCCTGGTGTCTTAGCTAAGGACACATCACTGTGAGAAAACACCAGGACTGAAAGCAAGGCAGGGAGGAAAGAGTTTATTTGTCTTATACTTCCACATCACTGTATCAGTGAAGAAAGTCGAGACAAGGGCTCAAACAGGACAGAAACCCGGAGAAAGGAACGCATGCAGAGGCCACGGAGGGGAGCTGCTTACTGGCTTACTCCTCGTGGCTTGTTCATCCTATTTTCTTATCGACCACAGGACCAGTCCAGGGATGGGACCACAATGGGCTGGGCCTTCCCATATCAATCACCAATGTAGGCTTGTTTACAGTCCTATCTTATGGAGGCATTTTCTCAATCCAGTTCCCATCTCTCAAATTATTATAGCCTGCATTAAGCTGACATAAAGCTTGCCAGCACACGGGGTAGTACAGACAGGTATGCAGCCTGACTTGGTCACTAACCAATCCTTAGTACAAGAAAAGGATTTATTTCTAGTTCTGAATTCATCTGAATCTCTAATTTTTTTTAAGCTATCTTTCTTTGCCTTTCATAGAGAGAAACTCAATGGGCACAGCGAAAGTTCAACTGTGTCTTCAGCTTGGCTAAATATACTTAGGCTGTTCTTTCGGACTCTCTCACTCACATCAGCCCCCAGATAACAAAACATTGATTGCATCTGCACAATTGGTTTGCTTCCTCAGCCACCGAAATGACAAAATCGGGCAACAGTGTGCTTGTCAGTCTTATAAGTCACGTCTAATTTACTTGTTATTCTTTGGATAAACAGAGATGGCCTAGAAACTGCTAATTCAACGGAGTTAGACACAGCCATTGCTCACCTCCTTAGGGAGGTGAGGTGCGCTTACACAAAGATCTGCTCACTCCAAGCACACTAACTTATAACTGGAGATGGAAGCCCACATGTTGGCTACTAGGCCTTCCATCCAATGAAAATGCTGAATTAAAAAAAAAATCCAGGCAGGTGGCACATATTGTTTTTTGTAGGCACTATCATTACTATTTATTTATATATTTCGCGTGTTTTTTACATTATGTATCTTGATTCCATTCATTTCCCATCCCTTTGAATTTGCCCTCTGCCCCTGTACCTCGCCCAAATAAAACATAAATAAAAAAGGGAAGGAATTAAAAATCTTGCCATGTAAGCTGTAGTGAGTCCCAACAAGTCAGGCTGTATATCCCTTTAATCCATATCTTAAACCCCACCATTTTAGAAGCAGAATCTGGCAGAACTCGGTGAGTTCAAAACCTCCTGGTCTACATAGTGAGTTTCCAGACCAGTCAGAATTACAAGGTGACTCTCTCTCTCTCTCTCTCTCTCTCTCTCTCTCTCTCTCTCTCTCTCTCAAAAATATAAACCATGAATAAATTAAAATCAAGATAAAAACTTCATAGAAGATGATATTTTTGTAATTTTTTGCTTATGTGTGTAACTTGGTTTTTTTCTTATTTTTTTTTAAAACAATCTTTTCTCATTTTACATGTCAATCCCAGCTTTCTCTCCTCCTCCTCCTGCTCCACCTTCCCTCCACCCCAGCGCCCCCATCTATTCCTCAAAGAGAATAAAGCTTCCCAAGGGGAATCAACAGTCTGATACATCACTTTGATGCCTGGACCAAGGTCCTGCCCACTATATCCAGGCTGAGCAAGGTATCCTTTCATAATGAATGGGTTCCAAAAAGTCAGTTCAAGTACTAGGGATAAATCCTGGTCCCACTGCCAGTGGCCCCACAGACTGCCACAGCCACACAACTGTCACCCACATTCAGAGGGCCTAATTTGGTCCTATGCAGGTTCCTCTGCTCTCAGTCTAGAGATAGTGAGCTCCCATAGCTCAGATCAGCTGTCTCTGTGGGTATCCTCCATCATGGTCTTGACCCCTGTGCTCATATTATTGGTCCTCCTTCTCTTTGAGTGGATTCTGGGAGCTTGACCCAGTGCTCTACGGTGGATCTCTGCATCTGCTTCTATTGGCGGCTGGATGAAAGTTCTATGGTGACAATTAGGGTAATCATCAATCTGGTTACAGGGGAAGGCCAGTACAGGCACCCTCTCCACTGTTGCTTAGGGTAATAACTGGGGTCATCCTTGTGGATGCCTGGGAATTTCCCTAGTGTCAGGTTTCATGCTAGTCCCATACTGGCTCCCTCAACCAAGATATCTCTTTCCTTGCTCTCGCTCTCTGCCCTTCCCCATCTAGGCCATTTCATTCCCTCATGCGCTCATCCCCACCCCCCTCCCCTCCCCTTGTGTGCTTAACTCTTAGTGTGAGAAAACAGGTGACATTCTCCTAACTGGTTTGAGCATATGTTATTATAGCCACACTAATTGTATTAACATGTTCTATATTGGATGAAAACTGGCACATGGGCATTGTTATGCAGCCGCCACCGCTGTGTGCCCCGGGGATTTACCATCTCAATGCTGATTTCAGTCTATAAGCACACCTTTAGAACGACTTTTGTATCCCCATTGTTCAAGATGAGGTTTATTCCTTAGAAGTTTCTCTGGTCATTTGTACTTCCTCTTTTATTGCTGTGGGAAAAATAAAAAGGGTGGGGTGGGGGAGCACTTTCAGAATGGCAGTATCTCCAAGAATATCACATAAAGCTAAGGCAATAAAAATTTAAAGCTAAACTAAACTCAACACAGTACCCCCTCGGCATTTGTGAAGACTTCCCGAGGACGCTGCCTGCTCACAAAATTGAAGCTGTGGGAATGTTCGCACAGATGCTTGGCTTCCTCATGGGCCACATCCCACACAACTTAACTCTCATTAAACTTTTACTCTTGCTGGTGTGGTTAATGCAGAAACGTGTTTGTGGCACTGTGGGCTTTGAGTGTGATGGGAGTTTGGAGTGATGGTGGCCTGAAAACCCTATCCTGCGGGTCCAAAGAAACCTTTCTTGTTTATAAGTTAATTGCCTTGGGTATTTTGTGACAAGAAGCTCAATCAGGGATCATAGCAAATCTTACCTCTAAGCCACATTGAGAGGATAGAGTAACCAAAAATTTTATCATGGCACTTGGCACAGAGCAACTGTCAAATAAATGTTAGAGCTAAATCAATTAAAGTTAAAAAGAACCAAAAAGCTTGAATTGGTATATGCATTTCTCATATTAGCGAGGAAACCTGAAGCTAGCGGAATTCAAGCTTGTGGCTTGACACGGTTCTAATATGTATCCCAGATGTCTAAGGTCACTATTAGTAAGTCAATATTATGATTCTTAAATTCAGGAATGACAGGTCTATGAGAATTGTATTTCTCTCCTAATAATCCTCGCTCTTCTAAGAAATAAAGAAGGAAAGAAAAAGAAGGAAAATGAAAAGAGCCTGCATACTCAATATTCATCCAAGTTATGATATTAATCTGTGCTTACTTAGCTGAATCACTGAAGCTTTACAAATTTGTTCCTACACAGTGGCCAGAAGAAGAAGAAGAAGAAGAAGAAGAAGAAGAAGAAGAAGAAGAAGAAGAAGAAGAAGAAGAAGAAGAAGAAGAAGAAGACTTAG
>NC_022009.1:75278788-75282013 GCF_000317375.1 Microtus ochrogaster
CTTTTAAAGCAACCAGAATTGTTCAACATGCTACTGCTTTGAAGTTCTATCTTGAAAACCTTAGGTAAACTTTGATGTTTTACTTAAACAGCTGCCTCCTCTTAGGCAAGGCTTCCCCCGGAATGTCCAGACCATCCCAATAGGGTTCAAAGCGTTCCCAAGGCTGAGAGATTGGTTTCACGAGAAAATAGACTCTTAAGAGCTCCAAGATCTAAGTTGATTTTATATGACAAAGTCAATTACAGGCAGAGCCGCTCTCTGCTTCTGAACGCTCCCTTAAACCAGCACCACCACAAATCATCGTTCTCGGGAACTCAGTCCTTTGCTTCTTGGGGAGGTAAAATGCTTTCTTGACTCCAAAGGGAATTTTGACTGCCTTAGGCACGTGTTTCTGAACTGCTTACCCTTCCATTATCTCCCATCCTTGGTTCTTAATTCCTTCCCATCTAAAAATTCTGGCTAGGTGTAAAAAAGTCGGTGGATAGGCGTCACTTCAATGCTGGCATGCACTGATCGCCCCGCTTAAGCTCACATGACTAATTGACATTTAAGAAAGGTTGATTGGCATGCTTTGGAAATCACCTTATAATATATTCATAGGAACTAAAAACCACCAGAAGATGTGTTATGTAACAACCTCTGGTCCGTAGCATCGGCAGAATGTACACAAGTGTTCTGGTTTTGCTCTATTTTAAGTCATGTGGGAAGGTAGCGAAGCTAAATCAGAGAGCTTCAGCGATTATCTGGTATTTTTAAAACATGAATTGTAGCCAGTTGGTGCTTCCAACCTGTTTCAAATCACAAGGCTGGACCAGCCTTATTTACTCCCCCTAACAGTAAGCAGAAATCAGGTTTGTCTCTTAGAGACTCAAAACTAACTTCATTCAGTGGATGCAGGCAACCTGATATTTAAGAAGATCCCACAAATAAAGGTCAAGAAAACACCCCAAACTAGATTTGGTCTAAAAGGGCAAATTGGAATTCCAGACTCATTTATCAGTTTACTATGCTGGAAATACACATGCCACACAATGCTTGACCAGAGTTCTTGTCCTAGTGAGGGTTTTTAATTGATGTGGTAAAACACCATGACCGAAAGCATCCTGGAGAGGAAAGGGTTATTTCCTCTGGCACTTTCAGTCTATTGCTGAGGGAAGACACAGCAGGAACCTGGAAGCAAGAACAGAAGCAGGGCCATGGAGGAACATTGCTTACTGGCTTGTTTCTCATGGTTTGCTCAGTTTATTTTCTTATACACCCCAGGACCACCTAACAAGGGGTGACACCACCCACAGTGGGCTGGTCCTTTCTACATCAATTAGAAATTTTTTTAAAAAAAGGCACTCAGACCCACCTTATAGAGGTATTTTCTCAGCTGAGACTTTGTACTCTCAAATGACTCCAGCTTGTGTCAAGTTGACGAAAACCGACAAACAAAAGCCACTTGAAAAACAAACCAAGAACCCTCTCTGCGATCATGTCTGTTTCTACAATCACGGTACATTCACCTAACGGTGCACCCACTATTTCTCTTTGCCGTCAGTCATCACTCCATTCTAATTGGGAAGGCAAAGTTAGGCTCAGTTATTTGAGTCAAGTTTTTGAAATTCTTGGAGGTCATGGGGTCAGCACCAGGATTTTGGAGGTAGTGGCTAGAGCAGACCTATGAACGATGATCAGTTATGACCAGGTGGACTTTCTGTCGGTTGATTTTTTTTTTTTTTTGCCTGATAATATAACCTCACACCTGCTGCTATTCCTCTTCCTGGGGAGAGAATTCATTCACTGCATATGAAATTCCAGCCCTCGGCAGGGTAGGCCTCCTGCAGTTGGCTCTGCAGAGAATGCACCCTTCACTCGTCAGGATAGCCAGCGGTGGGGGCCGTTGACAGTCTAGGCTGCTGGAGCTCATGACCCAAAATCAGTTTTCAAAAACCAGTTGGTATGGAGCTAACAACTCTATTCTTCCTTGAAAGGGGGTAAAGGAAGTCCCTTCCTGTCTTGTCCCGTCAGTAATAATGTCCCATCAAGGAATTCCGAGGCCAGAAATGCTTGCTCAGCTGTGATGCTTGGTGTCACCTTCAGCGCCATGGCATGGAGCTGCTGTGCTTGGCTCAGGTCCCCTCAGGACTAGGGGGTAAGTTACACTCCTGGCCACTGGTTCACCGATAGGTTCCTGTATTCCTGATCCTCAGGAATTGCCCTTAGCAAAATGAAGCCTCCCCAGTGTAGGTTATGTTAGGCCTGCCTCGTTTTCTATTATTGTTTTTCGCAGGGTAAAAAGACCTGCCCCTTCATCCAAAGCGAAACGGCTGGAAAGAGCGCTTCCACTGCAGGCTCCATGTGGGACTCACTGGGGTTTCTTAGCGAGACATTCTCAGTCCAGCTTCTCTCTCCCTTTCTTCCTTCATCACTCAGTCTGCTCCTGAGGTCTTCAGTAAATAAACCATACAGATGCTCGTTCTCAAAATGATTTTCTGGATACAAGAGCTGTAATAGTTCTGTCACAAGAGTTTAATTGCAAACAAATATTGGACCTAACCCTGACTGATTTTTGTATCTCAATATTGATTTCCCATTTCCATGGTAAGAAACATATATGGCTTTATTATGCACTACATGAGAGTGTGAGAGCTATGTCTTGTCTGGGGTTGTCATTCTCTCGTACCTATATTTATCCTTTTAGATATATAAGAAACATTTATGCAGTCAGACAAGGATTTCATGTGCTAATTGACCTTGGGATGCTTCCTATCCAGATCTTGCTGGAGACTCTGGCTGTCTGAAGCAGAGAGAAGCAGGGTCTAGCACATATGGTTTACGAAGTGGGGAGATAAATACCACCCCTGTTTTGGATAGTCTCATCAACTTGACATACAAACTAGGCTATCTGAAAGGAAGAACTTCAGTTGAGAGCCTCTGTAAACTGGGGCTGTAAGGCATTTTCTTAATTTGTGATTGATTGGGGGAGAACCCCATCACTTTGTGGGTGGAGCCATTCCTGGGCTGGAGATCCTGGGTTCTATAAGAAAACAGGCTAAACCAGTCACAGGAGCAAGCCAGTAAGCAGCACCCTCCATGGCCTCTGCACCAGGTTCCTGCATGTTTGAGTTCCTGTCCCGACTTCCTTCAGTGATGAACAGCAATAAGGAGATACAAGTTAAATAAACCCTTTCCTCTGATGGAGGAAGGTCATTGGTTAATTAAATAAAGAAGCTGCTTGCC
>NC_022009.1:75283443-75315060 GCF_000317375.1 Microtus ochrogaster
AGAGAGAGAGAGCTCTTGAAAATAGTCTTTCATGTGTTTGTAATAATATGACAAGTATATGCTTTGATTTATACTCTCTTGCCTGCAATTGCTTACCAATTTTTTTCCAGCACAAAAATCCATCAGGACGTCTTTACAAGCAGGATTTAATTTTACTGACAAAATTAGCTCTGGTTCTCTAATGGATATCACACATGTGTGTGTTGGACTGGGGTTCGTTCTAAGCCATGGAGGTACTGTGGACTGAATCTGACTGAGCATGCTCTATATACATAGGCTAACACGTGGTGGGTAGTTGGCCCTGCTCCATGATTCATGTAACACCCATCTCTTGTCCCTAATGTCACTGCTGTAGTAGGGGGAAAGGCTGCAATTCAGGGCAGGCAGCTTGTCTTTCTATGAAGTGCCCCAGAATTGTAGTTTATTACCCATGATCATGTGTCACTGGCCATTTCTAGCTAAAGAAGAGGTTGGAAAATACAGTCTTTGCAAAGAATCCAACTAAACTCAAGGAAGAATGAAAGGGATGGAGGCCAGTGGTTTAGCCACCTCTGCTAAATCAGGGCCAGCGGATATGGAAAACATCACCATCTTTTCCCACAGTTAGCAAGCCATCATTTCAACAATGTACAAATGATGTTCATTGAACAAGCAATCTCTCTATTTCCATTCCATACAAGACAAGCATCAAGCATTCAAGTCAAGAGCATTAGAATTACCAGGGTTTGTAATCCAAATTTTTATACTTAGTGGTCTGGGACTTAGAGTAAATGACTTAACTTGTTCATTAAGTTGATTGGGATGAAAGTGGTTGGAACTGTATGTAAGCTAAAATGATTACTTTGTATGAGATTGCTTGTTCGTTTCCTAGCTGCCCAGACCCAAATAATCACACAGAAACTGTATTAATTGCAACATTATTTGGCCAATATCTCAGGCTTCTTATTAACTCATTTTTACATCTTAAATTAAACCATTTCTATTAATCTATGTATTGCTATGAGGCTGTGGCCTATCAGTAACCTGCTAGTGTTGTGGTATCTTTCTCCTTTGGCAGCTACATGGTGTCTCCCTAACTCTACCTACTCTCTCTCTCTCTCTCTCTCTCTCTCTCTCTCTCTCTCTCTATATATCTCCTGATTATATTCAGCCCTGCCATAGGCCAAAGCAGCTTCTTTATTAACCAATAGTAATAAAACATATTCATAGCATAGAGAGGGGAATCCTACATCATAATGTATGTGTGTGTAGAACCATTTAGGATAAGTTAGTTGTTTTTTTATATAATTTTTATTGTTAAAATATCTTTCAGGTTGTGTATGAGGACACCTATAATCCTAGCACTTGAAGGGGTAAGACATGAGGACTTCAAGTTCAAGGCTAGCCTGGGCTATGTGATGAACAGACCCTGTCTCAAAATACCAAACAAACACAAGAAGGTTACATACATATACATATCTCCTGAGATTGATTATAATGTAAGAATTTTATCCTTTGCCTTATAGAAGATTGTACCCAGGGCCTTGCATATGCCAGGCAAATCCTTCACCATGGAGCCCACACCCCAGCTCTTGGGTAGTACAACCAACAGCCCTACTTCGTCTCATGTATAACAATTGCAGATTCCTGTCTGCCCATCCCTGCTCAAAGCTTCTCTCCATTCACAATGTCTTGCTGTTTCCAGCCTTCACCCATTTGTTCTCTTCCTTCTGCCAACTTCTCAATAATTTCCACTCAGACCTTCCCCAACCTTCCATCTCAGCCACATAGTTTTGTTCAAGGCAGCACTGTTTAGCCCCAAGGTGAAGGAAGCCTGACCTTCTCAGGCCACCACACAGCAAAGGACATCAGGTAGCAGTGCCGGGCACAGAGATCTACTGGCAACAGATGAGAACATTGAGGAAACCTTTGCTTTTACTTAGGAAACGCTGACAACACTGTTGGGGAAACAATTCTGATATTTGCTAACACAATAGGAAAATGTGTATTCAATAGGAGTATTGTGTTCAGAACTGTCTCCACAAGGGACTAAGATCAGATCTGAACACGTCAAAGACCATCAGGGATGTACAACCAAACAGAAGAGTAAGGGACAAGGAGATGGGAAACTAAGAAGAGAAGATGTGAGGATGGAGGGTGTTTTCTAGGCAAACGAGAGGAGAAGGCAAGTGAGGTGATCAGACATTGTGTCCTCAATGCACCTTAGAAGTGGAAGCCCGGGGCATCACAGCATGTCACCTGCTATGACATGGGCTGGTTCCTCCTCCTAATTCATCTATATGCACAAGCTTCTTCATCTTCATCCCAGACCACATCTTCCTTGGGAGTGGTAGCTGTTCAAATTGGTCTTCATGGTGGTCCTGTTCTGACTCCCCAGGACGACCTGCTGGGAGCCCCCTCGTTCTGACTCCAGATGCAACACTGGCACTTTGGCTTTTTGGGAATAGTGCACAGCCTCAGCTGGACCTGCCACCTGAACCGCCATTGGTCCACTGCCCCTCTGGCTTCTGTGCCCCACTCCTGTGCAGCAAGGCACAGCCAAACCACCGCACTAGAGCATCCTCAGGGTAGAGAGAGGGTTGATTGGGATATTAAACTGCTAAGACTGTCTGCCAGAGTCGGGGAGGAAAAACAGCAACAGCAAACAATCAGGCAAAGCCTTGCCCATGTTAAGGGTAGTGCCAGGGTGGTGGAGGTGCACAAGTCAGACTGGCATGACAATTAGAGTGGGGGAGTGAGGTGGGGGCCAAGGCTGCCTAGGAACTAATATTGGAGACTTTGATCTGCCGGGGGCTTATTTGAGCTAATTGGAAACTAGATGCTGCCATCAAAGGCAGTAGGTTCTCATCTTGGACATTTTCAGAGGCACTGCCAGTTGAGGGGGGGCACTTTGGCTCTAACAGATCCCAGCCTTTTCAGCCAGAGCTCACAACATGGATAAACCATGTTTTAGCACAGAGATGCCTGGAAGGTTGGAATTTCTGCCGTCATTTCCCGATGTCATGCTTACAGCTAATCAATGGCTCCGCAGTAGGGCTAACGACGGGAGGATCCAGTTCTACTTGTCATCACGAGAAAACTGTCAGCTCTTAGCCACAAGTCCTTCAATGCCTTAATGATAATTCAAGTTCCGTGGGCTTTGTGATGTGTCCTTTTAACAATGCCACTGAGTCCTGAGGGCTAGTGGGCTCTCTCTCTCTCGAGTTTGCAAAATGAACTCAGCAAGGGTATTTATGAACATATAATAGGCTCACGATAATTGTTGAATAAAAGGCTCATGAATCACAGACTCAGGCCAGAATACCAACAATGTTTTCCGTTCCTCCCACCATCTTCTGAGCAACTTGGAGGAGTAAGGCCCAGCTAGCTGTAACTGACAAGGAGAATGGGAGGCTCCTCCCTCCCTCTGCCATCTTGTTCATGAGCACTAGGTCTGATCGTCATGAGTTTCATGGGTAAAAAATGTCTCAGCACTGAAGTTAGCTCCAAATGTGATGTCAGTGACTTGGGCACCACTCATGATGGAAATAGAAAGAGGGTTTAATGCAGAAACCCAGCCATCGGGGCTTCTGGGGCCGCCTCTGCTGCTCGGCACTCATGGCGCCTGATGAGCTACCGGCCCTGCTTTTCTCCCACAGGTCTGGGTCACCAGCTGTTTCCTGGATCATTACATTTGATGGGATTCTCAAGGTTGTGAAACTAAGCTTCCCGGGCATTTTTTTTTTAATCTAGAGAGAGGAAAGAGGTATTTTCATTTTCTTGTAGCAGTTTTTAATGGGGCATGGATATTTTTTCCTCCTTATAGGCAAACTGCTGGCTAGTCTGTGCAAAGGTGCTGGAGTGTGTAGAAAGACCAAAAAGGATGGTGGGAAGGCAGAGTGGATTGCTTCCTAGAGCCTAGAAATGAATAACTAAATAACTAAACAGAAGGGCAATTAGTGAGGAAAGTTTCTGTGGTTGTCTCTTGATGGAGGTGGGTCTTATATCTTATCTGTTGCTTTCATTGGTTAACTAATAAAGAAAACTGCTTGGTCTTATAGGACAGAAAATTAGGTAGGTGGAGTAAACAGAACAGAATGCTGGGAGAAAGAAGCCGAGTCAGGCAGTCGCCATGATTCTCCCACCAGACACAGCGGCAGGTTAAAATCTTCCCTGGTAAGCCACCTCGTGGTGCTACACAGAATATTAGAAATGGGTTAGATCAATACGTAAGAGCTAGCCAATAAGAGGCTGGAACTAGTGGGCCAGGCAGTGTTTAAAAGAATACAGTTTCCAGCCGGGCGGTGGTGGCACACGCCTTTAATCCCAGCACCCAGGCGGATCTCTGTGAGTTCGAGGCCAGCCTGGTCTACAAAGGGAGTTCCAGGACAGGCTCCAAAGCTACAGAGAAACCCTGTCTCGAAAAACCAAAAAAAAAAAAAAAAAAAAAAAAAAAAAAAAGAATACAGTTTCCGTGTAATTATTTCAGGTATAAAGCTAGCTGTGCAGGCGGCTGGGTGCCAGGAATGTAGCCCACTGCTCTTATTTCAACAGTCCCTCAGATGAGGTCGTCCCTCAGAGGCTTGAGTCAATGGCGGGTTATCTCATTGACTGTCGGGTCTCTGCTGATAGAAATAATAGAAGATTTAGCCATGTTCTGTTGTGCAAGGGGTTTTGAGTTATATCAAAGTACCTTGCAATCTATCTATTGCATGAAATCTATTGGAAAATTAAAAGAAAAGTCTCCTATAAGAAATTTGGGGTCTGCAGAAGGCTACTGGGCAGTGGGGGCAGTGAGCAAGCCAGGCGACCTTACATCATCTCCTTTTCTTTTTCCTGAGGTCCTCTAGATTCTAACTTTGCAGAGCCAGATCAACGTTAGTGGCAAAAAGTGTACTTTTTCAAATAATAGTAATAGAACTAAGATGATATGGTCAAGTCGAAGTCATAAAAGGCCACTGTTGAAACCGGCAGTATAGCAAATAGTACGGTTATTTCCGGCCTGTGCTTTGAGGCCTTTCCCCTCATGTCCACAGCACTCTCAAGTGGTGGTCACCCGAAACTGCTCTACCACGATTGCGTTCAGTAGCCCACACCTGGCGCTCCATCCTTCCTTCCTTCCCATTCCTCCTCCATGCCTTAGGTTTATCTAAGTCTTCAGCCGCCAGCCATTCTCCCAACTCACAGAGCGCCACAGTTTTTAACCAAGACATTGACACCTCCATCTGTCTTCCATGGCCACTGATGCCACTACAGAAAGTCACAAGGGTACTAATTATGAATTACACATTCATAACCTTCAGCCTCAGCTGTTCTCCGTGCATCTAGGAAGTCTTGCTTGTGCTTAGGAATTATGGGTTCTACTGCATTGACACAGGCTTCACGCCTCTCCCACGACCTCCCATGTTCGCTCACTGCCATCTCACTCAGCAAATAATTGTCACATGGACAACATGAGGCTGCCAGGGGTGGCTCATCTGAGCTCCCTCCATATCCCTAAGACTCAGCACTGAGTCCTCCACAGAAGAAGCATCTGCCTTCCTTCTCAAGAACAATGCCGATACTGTCCTCTGAACCTGTTCTCATCTCTAGGACCTACTTCGTCTCTTTCACAAGCCTTGTGTCTCCCACACACATCTTATCACTCTAGAATCTGCTCGCCCTCCTCTGAATCCTACATCCCAGGGACAGAATGAGCTGCTGCTTCTCTGTCTTGTCGTTTCTGGTTGTTCCTCAAATATTAAATAAAAATGTCACCACCTCCACGATGCCTTTTTAGCCTCTGTCACCCTATTACAGCTCACTGGAGACTCAGTGTCTCAGAATTACCATAGTATCCTCTGTAGGACTTTCTAATTCTTATCATTTATCCATCTGCTCAGTATTTATTTTTTATGCAAATTAATATAGAAACATTGAAACTCCAGAGACAATGCCAGCCCATACTTCCTATACTGACTTAATCAATACTATCTTTTGACACATTTTAATATATATCTCTAAGAATGTATGCATAAATAATTTTTGTTAATGTGTTTATATAGCTATTTTATACCATAAAATATTTCAAAGTGTTGTCTTTCCATACTTACAAATATACTGACACAAAATAATTTTAATAGTTATTGAGCATCACATTATATGGCTATCTTGTTAAAAACCATGTGCTTAGAAATTGTGATAATTACAGATTATCCTGACGGTTAATCAATTAAGATGTTTCAACTTCTATTATGATCAGTGTTGCAGTGATTCTGCATGAATATCTGTGCTTATTGCTTTTAAAGACAATTCCTTAGAATATAGTCTTAGCCACGTTGCTGGGTTGAGGAGAAGGCTGGATAGTGCGTGGTAGATATTTTGCCCGAGGTCTTACTCTGCTGTTTTCAGCCTTAGAAAGAACGGGCCCGGACCAGAGAATTGGCCGCTTTCTTGGTGAGCCCTCAGCATCCTCTTGCCGTTTAGTGGAAGTGTTGCTCTGTTCTGCACTACTCACAGGGCATCCTGCTGGGCCCAGGCATCTGGCAGGCATTGATGGAAGCTATGCAGAAAGCCAAAAGTCATTCTGGTAAACAACTGCTATTATTGCCCAGCCCCCACTCCTCAGGCCACCAGTTCCTCTGAGCACCATGCTCCTAATATTTGAGGCACCTGGCTTGAACAGATTTTCTGAATGACATGTAGTACCTGTGAACTTTAAAGAATGTTGGGATTTTTCTTTAAAAGCCAATGATAGGAATAAAGGAGAAAAAGAAATTGGCGTCTGACAGACATTACCAACTCACCAGGGTTGCTCAAGTATTTTGGACTTGGATTCTGCAGCAATCAAGCACTCAGGGCTCAAAGTTCAAGAGCAACGCCAGGCTTTCAGCCTAAAATGTCTAAAATCACAGCTGAACAAGACAAGGTGGAGAGGAATAAAAACTGGGTGAAGCTTACTAAATGATGAAGCATTACTGAGAGTCAGGAACTGTATCCTGCTACACTGGGGACCACAGCAATAACTAGTCTTTTCTGTAAAACTTCTTTTCTTTTTAAACGATTATTTCTTTCAGCATTTGAGATTATGACATTATTATATTATTTCCCTCTTCCTTTTTCTTCCTCTAAACCCTCCACATACACATCCTTTCTCTCTTTCAAATTCATGGCTCTCCTTTCATCAATTGCATATTAAATATCAATTGTAAAGTGTATAAGTGTATAACTACAAGCTGCTCAGTCTGGATAAGGTTACATGTGTATATGTTTTTCAGGAACGACCATTTGGTATTGGACACCCTCTGCTGTACTCTCAGCTCCTTAGGTACCTGAAGTTCTTTGTGTAGGGTTAAGGCCTCCTGGGTGTTTCCCTATCCTCGTTACCATGCTTATTGCTGTTGTTCTTGTTCAGGACATTCAAGCTGTCATGCTGACAATACTTAGGGATGTAGCTTCTGACATTCCTAGGGGGACACAGTCTCACAGCAAACTCCTTGGTCCTCCGACTCTTTCAATGTTTTTGTGGTCTTTCCTGCTAAGATTCCCAACTTTTAGGGGTAAGAGGCCCCACAACTCACGCCTGGTACTGCCCCACAACGCATGCCTGGTACCTCCCCACAACGCATGCCTGGTACCTCCCCGCAATGCATGCCTGGTACCTCCCCACAACGCATGCCTGATACTGCCCCACAACTCACGCCTGGTACCTCCCCACAACGCATGCCTGGTACCTCCCCGCAACGCATGCCTGGTACTGCCCCGCAGCTCATGATTGGTACTGATTGCTCCACAATGCATGCTGGATACTGCTCCACAATGCGTGCCTGGTACTGCAAATCTCACCAGCTATTCAGGGTTAGTGAAGTCATAGATCTTGAAGGGGAGCCTAGAACTCCTACATCACTAGACTAACATTGTTCCTAGCTATATCTAAACAACCACTCACTGATAAGAGTCATCCCTCATCAAGAAAACTTCTCTTTGCAACAGACAGACGATTACAGAAAACCACAACCGTAAATCGTGTTACTTAGGGAAAGTGTTGGAAGCAATTCTCCCAATGTCCGTCTTATGTCGTCAATAGTAACAGAGGCCAGGGGACCCTGGATCTCACCCACACACAGCACCATTCAGAGACAGATTTCCACCTCCCTGTCTCCCAGATTTGGAGATTTCCTGAAACCTACAATGGGAAAGGCCAGAGAAAGTGACAGGGGGTTTCAGTTGTGCCGGTAAAGATGGGAATGGGGACTCCGTAGGTATGGGACCTAGAGCTGAGGGCGTTGGAGCATCAGACAAAGAGAACAAAGAGAAGTTCCTCCCAGTTACGGACCATCATGCACGGACGACAATCTATATGTCCCCATGCTAGTCTTGGTTTTCTCATTTCCGGAAGATCGTGTTAGAAGCTACTGGTGGGAAACACTGACCACACATGTGCCACGTCGCCCCAATAGCTGGAGAGCACCCTCTTTCTGCTCCAGTCTGCTGTCCTGCCACAAGCATTTTCTCCTTCCCTCCCCAAGTGCTTAGCCTCCCCTGCCTACCGCCATCCCCTCCCGCCCCGCCTCACCTGCTGTCTGTCCTTGTCACTAAACCCTGAGGGACATCATGGTCCAATAGTTGCTTTTCTGACCACTTACCTCTACTCCACAGTCTTCTCTTTTAAACATCAGTCCAGATGTCCCAATGACAGGGATTCTCAGTGTTACGGTGAGAGGAAAGGGAGGTGGGAAGAACCGGGCACCTTGTCACTTCTGCAAATGCCTCAGGAGATTGTTAAATCACTGCAGGACTTGCCACTGCCAGTGCTGGCCAAATCTACTCCTTCTTTTCCTCAAAAGGGATTTCCTGCTTCTAGAAAACCCTTTGACTTGCCTGTTAGTTGGCCTTTTTGTCTTTGCATTTCTGTTACAACTTTAAGAAGCATAATGAAAGAAATGTCACCCGTGAGATTATATGCTCAAAGAACACGACAATGCTTGATCCATGTTGGCAAACTCTTTCAAAATGATTATCCTGCTTTAGTGCCAGGAGAGCTATCAAAGACTGCTGCTTTCCCCATGTTCTGCGACAATTCTCTGCTGTCATCTTACACATTTAGCTACTGTGATAAACAACAAATGTGTGAATGCTGGTTGTCAACCCGCCTGGATGCAGAATCAGCTGACAGTTGGGCGCACCTGTCAGAGGTTTCCTTGATCTTGAAGCCGAGAAGAGCCTCCCTAAGTGCAGACCACACCTTTGAGTGGCGGCACAGGACAAAGGAAGTCCAAGCAAGCAAACCTTTTGACTTTGTCTGCTGGCTTTCACACCGTGCTGGTGTGCTGTTTGGGTGGCATCTTGCCGCTGCTGCCGCTGTCACTACCACCCTTCAATGACTTCAGAACCCAGCTTCTTTGGTCTTCAGATGTGAGTTGAGGAAGGGTGGATCGCCAGGAGTCTTCCAGATCTTCAGACCAGGGTAGAACTCTGAGGCCTTCACCTAGTGTATTGAGCAGCTACCAGGTTCTTAGCTTTGCCGATGTGAAGGCTGCCACGGCTGGGCCACGTAGGCTGTATTGTGTATGACAATCTAATGAGTCTCCGTTCACTCTCTGTTCCTTCTGTTGGCCCTGTTCCTCTGGAGATGCCCGGTATGGATGTTGCTTCGCTCGTGTTTTATTTGCCTCTGAGAAGAATGATAATTTTTTTTTACATGTAAGTTTATGACCCATCTTTGTAAAACTATCCACCATTTATCTAGTGACATTTTTCTCCTTTCCTTCCCATATGTCTCATATTCATAGTATCCTAATTATTTTTTAGATCAGCTTGGGTGTACTTTTATAAAGACATTGACATCATTGTATTGAGGCAGCATAGAGGGCACAGGACCTTGTGGGGATACAGGGAGAGGAGTCCATGTGAAGTCTGACTGTTGAGAAGAATCCAGAACTCAAGCACAACTGACAATGGCTCTGAAGGCTGCAGCAACAGCGCCAGCCTGCTTTCATATATATCTAAAGATAGAATAACAAAGACCCAGGCTTCAAGTCCAAACAACCTTGGGGAGAGCCTTATCCCTGAGAATTTCAAACAGCAGGCAGCCCATTTCCTTTTGCTCTGTGATCGCCACTTTAACCTTCTCGTTGTAATCCTGCCAGGTGTGCCCAGGGGCACTGCCATCTCATTTAGTTTCTTAGCAACCCTTTGATGATAATGGTTTCAAAGTCAACCAAAATCCTATATTTGACCGCGGCAGAGACAATGACTTGTGCTTTTGGTGTAAGTTTCTTTCCCTTTCCCAGCACCTCTCTCTTACCACCCCCCTCTGCCCCTCCCTCCCTCCCATCTGAGTGTGTTTGTTTGAGCGCTCAGGTAGAGTCCAGAGATAGACTTTGAATATCTTCCTTTATTACACTCCCTTTCCCTCCCTTCCTTCCTTCCTTCCTTCCTTCCTTCCTTCCTTCCTTCCTTCCTTCCTTCCTTCCTTCTTCCTTTCTTTCACAGGGTCCCTCACTGAAATGAAATCCTGCCATTTTGACTAGACTGATTGGCTAGCAAGCTTTGGCAAGCCACCTGTCTGCACCCATCGCACCCTGCCCCAGTGCTGAGGTTGAAGGCACATGATGACATATCCAGTTTTTTAAGATGTGTGCTAAAGATATGAGCTCAGGCATTCATGCTTTGCCGCAAGTACATTCCCTACTGATCCATCACCCTAGCTCTAAAATATCTTTAAATTAAAAAAGTTTATTTTTATGTGGATGACTGTTTTGCCTGCATGTACTTAAGGGTGCTGCATGCATGCCTACTGTCAAAGAAGGTAGAAGAGGGTGTGGGGTGCCCTGGGCTGGAGTTACAAGGGTTGTCAGTCACCATGAGGATGCTGGGAACTGAACCCCAATCTCTGCAGGAGGAGCAGGTGCTCTTAACTGCTGAGTTATCCAACCCCAACTGTCTCCACTAACAAGCCCTAACCTGGTTGGTAGTAGGTTGCTCTCCGAAGCCACCAATCCCAGTGTGGCTTTAGTGGGGTCCTTGAAAGATTAAGGAACTCCTACGCCTGCTGTGGGTCCCAGAGGACCTGGGGAGCAAACTGGGGCCTCATGCATCCAATGTGAGTACACAGAACTAAATGGCCCCAGTCCCTCCAATTTTCTTTTTAATAAGGAGAAAGAGGAAATTCTTTTTGGAAAAAAAAAAAAGATTGATTTTTTTTATTTATGTGAATGCGTGTGTTTTATGTGAGTGTAGCCCATGGAGGCCAGAAAGGGTGTTGGATCCACTGGAGGTTGAGTTACAGGGATCTGTGAGGCGCCTGATGGTGGTGCTGGGGTCTGAACTGCTGGCGCTGGGGAATAATAAGGCTCTTGACTATGAGCCATCATTTCAGCCCACTCCATATTTCTTTCTCACAGGCTGGCATCCTGTTAGCGACCATGCGCTTGTTAATTTGTTTCCTCTCTTGGAGGAAAATGACCTGGCGCCATCAGCAGTTGTTCAGAAACACACGGAGACCTGGGTATGCTTTTATCAGAGTGAGAAACTGCATACTGTTGACACAAACAGAACTCACAGACTTGCAAAGCCTGCAGAGGCTTTGTTGAGTTTCTAAAAGTGGTCTCTCGGTGCTGCACATAGAGAACAGGGCAGCCTGTCTGCTAATCCATCACAAGGCGCTTCCTGGGATGAAACCGGCTGCATCCACTCGGCCCCACATGGGCTCCAACACAGGTTTCATCTGGGTGGAGAAACCCCTTCCCTTGCCCCTCCTCTTATTTGCTAGTCACATTCTCTCCAGTAACACTTGGTTGTAAATTCTGTCTGTGCTTCTCAGGAAGGCTGAGATCCAGATTTGGTGGTATACAGTGGAAGAAACAGTAAGCAGAGTGGTAAACCCAGCCATGTGGGATCTGGCAGCCATACCATCAAAAATGTGCAGTTTCTTCAAATATATCAGTCACACATACATATAATTCTATAAAGCCAATAAGAAAACCACGAGTCCCTCTTACCCCACACCTGCCACTTGCACCTTCCAGAGGCAATTCTTTTCTCTTTAGTCCTTAAAAAAAATGTGTCTATGCGTGTTGTGTCTTTCTGTGTGTATGCGCATACAAGTGCAGATGTCTGCAGAGGTCAGAGGTGGCACGCTCTCAGGATGGAGTTACACGGTGGGTTGTAAGCTACCTCCTGTGCTAAGCCAGCTCTACAGCAGCAGTTACCTTCCATCAAGCTCCCTCCTTCTTTCTTTCCTTCTGTCCTTCCCTCCCTCCCTCTCTCTGGAAAGGAAGGGAAAATAGGAAAAATGGAGTCCCTGCTCAAGGAACATGGCTCCCCTCTGGTTATGAATCGCAGGAAATGCTGGTCAAGTGCTGCTGAGCCAGTTTAGGGGCTCACTCCTAGGATAGTCCAATCAAACGGAGAGAGAAAATCCTAAGGGAAAGAAGGCAATGAAAAAAACAATTCCTTTCGTGGAGTCCCTGGGTTGTAGGCACACTCAGGAGCAAAGGGAGTTTAGAGAGAGGAAAAGGAGATACAGAAAGATCATGGCCCATGCAAGGGCAGTGTCTCTCTTCTTTTTCTAGGGTCTGGAACACGGCCATGTGATACAGAGATGAATACTTTGCATTGGTATGGATCTTGGCTTATTGATATAAATTTAAGGTTAATTTTTTATATGTATTTCTGTTCTTGTTTAAGGTATTATGTTTATGCAGCTCATTTAAAAATGTAATGTATAATTAAAAATTACAGATAAATAGTCATCTATAATCGTCAAACTTGTAGTCATGTTACTTATGTTTTCTAGATATACAGAGATATATTTCAGTTAGATAATCTTCAACAATTCAAAGACTATGGAATATGGCATTTAAAATGTTTTAAGAACTTAGACTTTTCCCAACAGTGAAGCATGTCTGATTCTGGCAGCACCAATCTACTTCAAGAGGAAGGCAGGCATCAAAGAGGCTTATGGAGTTTGCTGGTCATTTGGGCAAGAAATGCTCTTGCCTGGACTGCTTCATGGTATGCTGTATAAGCTGGACATGCAGGAGCCACAGAAAAGGGACTGCTAAACATTATAAAAGATAAGATGGCCCTTCAGATTTCCTGCTGCACAGAAGAAACTGCAAGATATTTTATAGGATACAGAAGAAAGTGACTGACAATCAGCCAAGATAGGCAAAATAGCCTTTCAAATTTTCTGCTTCATGGAAAAGTCTGCCAGATCCTATAGACCAGTAGGCTGAAGACGGATGCCCCAACATTGCAGAAGAACTTTGGGTGACTGTTCAGGCAGCAAGATATCTCTGTCAATTTTAAAGTTTTACAATTAAACTTACAATGCACTTCCTGTTTACTTAGGTAATAATATATCCTTCTGGGGTCTTTAAGGAGTTGAAGACAGATAGCTATAGTTTTCTTTAGTTATGATAAAAGATAAATTAGATATAAACTTTATACTCACAAAGATAAGATAGATGATAGAGTATTTTCCTTAATTTGCCAAATATAAAATGGACTAAATATTGCAACTATAATTGTTGCTTAATAACTGTTTTGCATATGTAATTTTACTATGTTAAAGTTAAAACCTTCCTTTTTAATTAGATAGAAAAGGGGAAATGGTGTGGAATGTCTTTCTTTATATATATATTGCTTTTATTGGCTAATAAATAAAGCCGTTTTGGCCAATGACTTAGCAGAGTAACCCCAGACAGGAAATCTGAACAGAGATATAGAGAGAGAGTAGTTAGATCAAGGAAATTCCTTGTAGCTGCCAAAGGAGAAAAATGATGGAACAGAACTTTACCCAGTAAGCCACAGCCTCGTGGTGATACACAGATGAACAGAAATGGCTTAATGTAAGATGCAAGAATTATAGTTAATAAGAAGCCTGAGCTAATACGCCAAAAAGTGTAGTAATTAACATAGCTTCTGTGTGATTATTCAGGTCTGAGCAGCCAGGCAATGAAGGAGCAGCCTCCGCCTACAGCTATGGATGTCTACCTCCAGCAGGGTTATAACTTCAGAGTAAGGGCAAAGGCCAGTGGACAGCCTGGGTTTTCTGAATCCAAAGATATAGCAGTGGACAACTTGACTATTTAAGTGAGGTCTTGCTTTAGAACCTGGAATGCTGGACAAGAAAGAGGTGGGGTTAAAGGATTAGAGAAGCGTGGCCCCGCCAAAGGCATGAGTGTCCCCCCAAAGCTACCCTGTTCCAAAGTGTGGCTGTCTGTGGCCACAGCACCTGAGAACTGTCAGGAGGATCTGCATGAACACAGTGGCCTCAGAGTCTTCCCAGAAATCTCTTCTGTGGAATAAACTATTTTCTCGAATCATCCTAAGTTTCAAGGCTATTACTTTTCATCTCCCTGTCACTTCCTTTTATCGGGCTATCAATTTCTTTAGCACAAGATTCTGTAACTGACTTAATTAATTTATTAACACTTCTCAAAGTTTAGGAAATAACAGCAATATTTTTTTCCTACATATTAAATTAGCAAAAAACCCTAGAAGCTGAATATCATATTAATATTTAATCTTTAAGATACAAGAATATATAGTAGGTAGGATGGTAGGCTCATAGCATGGGGGGAAAGGCACTGCTTGGTAGGGATACAGGAACATTCAGAACCTTTCTGGGGGAGCCAGGGCTCTTGTCTTAGGGTTATGCCAAAAACAACTTGGGGAGGAAAGGGTTTATTTCACTCACAATTCCATATAACAGTCCAATAGCAAAAACAGTGAGAGCAGAAACTCAAGCAGGACATGGATGGCACCTCCCCCAGCCTCTGGGGGCTCTGATACCCATCAGGTGTTCCAGAGCTTTGCTAGCTGGTCTTACATCAACTTGACACAAGCTAGTGTTATCTGCAAGGAGGGAACCTCAATTAAGAAAAATGACTCTGTAAGTTCTGACTACAGGGCATTTTCGTAATTAGTGATTGATGGGGGAGGGCCCAGACCATTGTGAGTGGTTCTACCTCTGGGCTAGTGGTCCTGGGCTCTATAGGAAAGCAGGCTGAGCAAGCCATGCGGAACAAGCCAGTAAGCAGTACCCCTCCAAGGCCTCTGCATCAGCTCCTGCCTCCAGGTTCCTGCCCTGCTTGAGATGAGATCAGAATGTACTATTCCACAATATGATAGGTTGACTTAAGGCTTAGAAAAACAGCAAATACTGAACAATATCTGAACACAGTGAAGCTACCTTTTTGTAAGAGAAATTTGTGTCTCTAAAGGAAATTTCCAGTTGCAAGTGTGTCTCCATGTCTGTTCTAGGAAGGACAGACAACTCTTAGCACTGGAAAGCAAAGAGCTGAATCTGCTAAGGACTCCTTATTTGCTTTTTATTTTCGATAGTACTGGGGATAAACCTGAGGCTTCATGAACTCTAGGCAAGCTCTCTGCCACTGAGTTCTGTTCCTAGGCCCTTGTTCTTGTTTAATGTGCTTTCTTGGTCAACTCCCATTATTGGCCTTCCTACCCACCCACCTTTTATATTTATTTATTTATTTATTCATTTATTTATTTATTTTTGTCTTTAGTTGAAGATACTTCAACCATATCTAAACCATTTCTTTGAGGTCACTCATTTTTCACTGGATAGTTCCCATGTGAACATGAGGCATATATGTTAGTGGCCTTCAGTTCGTTGCTTGTTAAACTGTCTTTTATTGTGGTGGTTCCTGTTGTCTAAGCAATTTCCTTGCAAAGCTTGTTAAGACCCAGGGAACTTGTTATGACTAAATAATCTTAAAGGCAGACTTGCTCCTTAACATAGGAAACCCTAAAGGGAGGCTTCTTAAGACCCAATGTTAACAAGTCAGGACTCAGGAAGTTCCTGAAACTCACCAGAAGAACAAGGTCCCACCACCCCCCAGGTTATATAAGCAGCAAGGTCTGCTGAGGAGGCACAACATAGCTGAGCCACCTAAAGTAGACTACATTCTTTGCCTTGCATATGAATGATTTCATCTAAAAAGATTATTAGCATAGAATAAAAAATAAGGGTGTATTTTGAAGTGTACTGTGATTACAACCATGCTTAAAACACTGGTTCAGAAAAGGATATCACCCTCATAGCTTCTGCCCAATGACCATACTCCTTGTTGGCTAGCATTAGTCTACTCTCTCAGGAATTTCTTGTCCAGCAATGTAACTGTTATTCATAGAAGGAACATTTCAACAGACCTATAAAGTCTTCAACAGAATGCACCGGTTCTTCACAACTGTTTGTTCAGAATGGAACATGGCCAGATTAATTTTGTTTCCCACACTGTTAACCGTTCTGCAAGGCTTTTTCCTAACTTTTTGTTGTCTGGGTTTTTGAGATAGACCTTGTGGAACCTGGGCTGACCTGGAACTTACTATGTAGCCCAGGCTGGCATCGCACTTTCAGCAATCACATAGTTTTAAGATGCCAACTGCTAAATTCTCTTTAAACTTTAGGACTCAGAACTTCTGCTCATCTCTGCAACTGCCCCCCACCCCCGGCTTAATTCACTTCACCAACCAAAAAAAATGTAAATTCACGCTAGGGCTAACTTGCAGAAAAGCAACATTTCTGTCTAAAAAGAGCTATAGGAGCCGATCCCAGGATAAGGTCCAGTGACAGGTTCCAAGAAGGCTGCCGGGCTATGCAGCCTCTTAGCACAGTCTGCCCCACTGCCCCACCACTGTTTACTCCCTGAGCTCTCTGTGCTCCTGAACGCCCCAGGATGGAGCTCTGAGGTCAACACAGGCTAGCCTTTGACGAAGTTAAATTCTTCCTTACCAACTGTCTCCACCATACTGGCCCTCAAGTTGGGTGGGAATAGTGCCGACCTAATTTTAGTGCCAAACTCACACCCAGCTTTGCTGTAAACCAATCCTAAACCTGGCTAAGTATGATCTTCATCTCCTCTTTATCAAGGCCTTAAACAAAATTCCAAAATGTAACTGAAATTGTGTTTTGCTCCTCTGAGAATTGTCAAGATGGTGCTCACTTCTATATGGCAATGAGCAGTAAACTGTATCCTGTATCAGTCTGGGGAGCGAGCACTCCCCAGAACATTGAACAACAGGTTTGGGTACAAGCACAATACTAAAGAAACTGCTTTGGGCCTATAGCAAAGGCAGAACAGAGCTAGGCGGGGTGGGGGGCAGGGGACTAAACTGAATACTGGGGAAAGAAGGTGGAGTACGGACGGAGAAGCCATGTAGCCCTACCAGAGACATACGCCGGACAGAACTTTACCCGGTAAGCCACAGCCATGTGGTGATACACAAATTAATAAAAATGGGTTAAATTAAGATGTAAGAGCTAGCCAATAAGAAGCTAGAGCTAAACAGACCAAGCAGTGATTTAATTAATAAAAAAAATAGCAAACTTTGTGCTCTATGTGAATCCTGCTTCCCGTCCTATGCTTATGCATGATTGGGTGTGCATGGCTAAAATGAGATACATTAGGGAAGGGAGTGCTTATTTCATTTGTCAGTAAAAGCAGAACTCCCTTACCACACCCTTTTTCTTTAACTCCATAAAAGAAAGTCCCAAACAATAACTGGGTACCTGGAGTAACCTCAAGGTACTTGTTGCTTGTTCATGTGGCTTTCTTTTAGATAAAGTTTCCTCACTATTTTGCATTTTTTCAAAATACTTATTTATTATGTATACAATATTCTGTTTGTGTGTATGCCTGATGGCCAGAACAGAGCACCAGATCCTATTACAGGTAGTTGTGAGCCACCATGTGGTTGCTGGGAATTGAACTCAGAACCTTTGGAAGAGCAGGCAATGCTCTTAACCTCTGAGCCATCTCTTTAGCCGCCTATTTTGCAAATTTTTGTGAGACCTTATTCTAACCCTTTGAGGCCAAGAATTTGGGAACACTCAGCCTAGACCTGAACCAACCACTGGTTAAAAAAATAAAACAAACAAACAACAACAAAAAAGAAACAGGTGGTGGTGGTGCATGCCTTTAATCCTAGCACTTGCGAGGCAGAGACAGGAGGATCTGTGCGGGTAGAGGCCAGCTTGGTCTACAGAACTAGTTCCAGGACAGCTAGGGCTGTTACAAAGAGAAACCCTGTCTTGAAACCCCCCCCCCCCAACCAAAAGAAAACACCCCAAAAAAAATAAAACAACAAAACAAACAACCACCACCACCACCAAAAGAACTCCCCCCTCTCTTTTTAATAATTAGGGTCATGTTTCAGTATTCATACACTTTGATATAACACCCCGTAGTGGGTAAAGACAGTGCAATTTGTTATTCTCATTGTCTTCTGTGGAACAATCAATAACAAACGAGAGAGAAACCTGTCTAGGCAGAAATCTGAGCTATTCATGTTGTAATAATGCAAGAAGAGTTCAAATACTTGCAGGTTTAATTGTAATAAAGATGCTCACAAAATCTCATAGCTCATATTGAGAAGCTTTGGGAGCTTCTTGGGAGCCTGACAAAGGCCTTCAAATGGGCTTTGGTGTTTAATAGGAGAACAGTTTATCATTGACTTCCACAAATGTCGACCTATCACAGCATGGATCCATCTCATGAAATCAAAAGACAGACTTCAGTTAACAGCAATTGTGCACTGAATGGATTTTCTGTGATGATGAAATAGACGGCTTATCATTTTGTCCAAGGCAGGACAAAAGAGGTGGCGGTACAGCTAGACCATGTCACAGCTGGCGAGGGCAGCATTCACCCATCGCCTCTCCACGTGGCAGTTATCTGTTCTGTGTCAAGCTTCCTAATGCAGACAAACTTCGATGGACTGATTTGCTAAACTGGCTCTGGCTAAACTAATTAGCATTCAGCTGCCCAGGTGACCGCCATCTTCTCCACAGGATGCTCACTCGGACCATTCACTCTCAACCTTTGCCCTCTAGGGCACATACAATCTTGTTCCCAGTCAACCACCAACAGAATCTGGGTCTATCTGCAAAGGTCCACAGGTCTCACGATGACAGGACCGGAGGGATTTATGCAGCTGCCATTCTAAGTAAGGCCACACTGATGATCGCAATGAAGGCAGAAGCATTAAGATTAAGCTGATAACTTTATTTAATATTTACCATTCAGCAGCAATGAACATGAACATCTGAACTAACAGAATCTCTTGAAATGTTCTGCTATGTAGCTGCTTTAGAAATACACTCACATGGTAAAGCCAACTATTCACTGCCAAAAAATAAAAAAAAAGAAGAAAGGAAAGATAAATGGCTTCAAGAGCAAATAACACTGATTTATTCTGTGCCCAAGCACTAGTCAAGAAATCTACTAAATTACACAGGAAAAGGAAATCAAAGAGGCTTTGTTATCTTATGCATGTCATCTTACTTAAGGGAAAGATTTTACTTCTTTAAAACAACGGAAACATGAAGCTTCCTACATACATGAATATGTGTGTATATAGATTTTAGGCTGTGATTACAAACACAAGGTGTTATTATAAATGCAAACGCTAGTTCAAGAAATTTCCAACTGCAAAACCTGCAAGATACAAAGCTAAAATTCATGTTCCTTTCCTCAGTTATGAATACTTTCACTAAACATAAATATTTTTACATATATTAATTTTCTGACATTCAAAATTGTAAAGTCAATATGGCAGAATTATTGTTAAAAGCACATATGTACAAATATTTTCCATACATAAAGTATTTGGCATAATTGTAACAATCATACTGCATCCACAACTGTTTGCTTTTATTTTTACTTTTTTTTTTACACATAATGGTATCTCTTATTAAAATTAACCAGTTATGTACAAAAATACTTGAACATTTATTATAGAAAACCTCTATAACCAGCCTCAACAGCATAGACCTGCTGAATGGTTTCATTAAGAGAATATAAAAAAGTGGTCACTGCCCTCCAGGTAAGCTAGCAACAAAAACAAACACGACTAAACTAAGATGAGCTTCCCAACAAAAGAGGGAAAATGTTGAACAACAGCCTGATTTAAAATACAGTTCATATCTATTGTCAATTGTTATAAACAGTCAGTGAAAGAAAACAACCAAGGTAAAAAATACATTACTACACACAAGGTGCTTTCCACACTCCTACACCTGCGTCTACTCTACCTCCATCTAAGATGCTACACTGCCACACCCATGCTAGAATGGTCCACAGTCCTCCGCCCCCAACCAGAGGACCGCGGGTTGAGCTGAGAAGCTAACCTATCCCGGTGAGAACGGAGAGTTTGAAGAATTCCTTGTTTCATGCAGGATTGAATGTTAATGCCCTCACTTTCTCAAAGTCCTTTAGCCTTCAATCACATTAACATATTTTCACTAAGGTTTTGTCTTCCTTCCCACTACTGATTTAATACTGTCCTGTATTGATTCCCAAATCCTTGTTAATGGGACACAGTAATTTGTGCCCATTTAATCCTTGAACGTCCGCTCTTCACGGCCGGCACGCTTTAGATAGGAAATCATCAAGTTGAGGAAGCACAAAATTCAAGTAAACACTTCTCCTCGGGTCTTTTGCTTAATCTAGCTGATTGGAACTCTGAAAGCAATTTGCACCTTGGAAAGTAATACAGTAGATAGCATGGTGTCGGGGCACTTAAAGATTTAGCAACCGATTCACAACACAGAGTTAAAGAGTGTAGACAGCTGTCAGACGTCAGAACAACTTCCTGTCCCAATCCGTGCAAGCCTTAAGCATCTCATCCAACCAGCCTGCTTTAACCTTTAATCCTGAGGATGTGCACTCAACATTCTGCTCAAGGGGAGGGCCAAACCCGTCCTGATAATTACTAGAGTCTTCTTAAGGAAGGGCCATTGTGTTAGGACTTGCGCAGACACGATCAGCTTTCTCAGAGTATCAAGTATTCAGAAAAAGGTATACAACATCATCACGCACTGTATTGCTTGACAATACTGTATTGGTTTTAAGATTAAACTACGTTAAAAAAGTGAACATAAAAAGGTACAAAAGGAGTCTTTTTTCACGATTTACCACTTTCAAATGAGAAACGTTTTAATGAGACTCAGCCATACTTCATATAACATCTGGCGTTTTAGATCAGTAACTTTTAATATTGTGCAAATTATATTAATAAGCAAATTTAATCCCATTCATTTAAAGAAAGGTCTGAGTAAGATATTAAAGTGCCTACACTAAGTGTCTTCTCATCAGACTTATTTTGTAAACTGCAAAGAATTCATCGCAGGTACATAGAAAAGTGACTTAGAGCTGAGACACCTTGCGGGGCAGGGGCCTGGGCCTCGGGCCGGGCTCAGTCCTTCGGGTCCCATTCTCCAGGTGGCTGGATCGCGCAGCCAAGGGCTTGGGGGGCAGAGCAGGTGGCTCGGAGGTGACAGGGATGGAGAGGCTGTGAGGTAGCGGGACAGGGCGCCGCAGAGTCCGCTCGTAGACGCTGTACGGGGGCGGGGTTTTGCTCTCCTTGCGTACTGGCTCCTCCGACCCGCTGAAGCTGGGCACGGGCATGGGCACCGGCATGGGCACCGGCATGGGCACGGGCCCTGGCCCCGGCCCCGACTGTTCGTTTGCCTGGTTTTCAAAGCCTGAGGTTTCCGACGTGCTACACCGGCTGAGCGACGAGATCCCACTGCTATAGCTGCCCGACAAGACCGGGGAGTTTGAGCTCAGTCCTGGGGAGTTGTACTCCACTGGAGACGGGGTGAAGGACTGTACGGAGCCCTGCTCCCACCAGAGGTGGGGAAGCAAGAAGAGACAACGGTTAGAGATATTTCCCTAAACCCCTGTGATGAAGCCCTAGCCTCCAGTGCCTGCTGGCTGGCCGGACTTGGGAGACGTCGGGAAGGAACTGTGACCCTAATCCAACTTGAATGACTGATATCCATATAAAGACCTTGGGTTTACAGAGAAGTGTGTAATACAGACCCACAGAACAAAGGCCGCGTGAACCCACAGAGAACAAGTGCCCATCATGAGGTGCGCAAACCAAGTCTACCAACACCTCTAGTCTCCAGGCATGCATGTATATGTGTGACTGGACCTGTGTGTGGGTACACAGGGGTGTATATGTGACTGTGTGGACATGTGTGTGTGGGCGCACATGCATGACTGTATATATCTGTATGAGTGTGTGGTATGGATGTGTGTATGTGTGTGTGTATGAATGTGTTTGTTTATGTGTGTATGTGGATGTGTGTGCACACAAATATATATGTATGAATGTGTGTATGAATGTGTTTGTTTATGTGTGTATGTGGATGTGTGTGTGTGCACACAAATGTATATGTGTGTATGTGTGTGTGTATGAATGTGTTTATGTGTGTATGTGGATGTGTGTGCACACAAATGTATATATACGAATGTGTGTGTATGTGTGTGTATGAATGTGTTTGTTTATGTGTGGATGTGGATGTGTGTGTGCACACAAATGTATATGTGTGTATGTGTATGAATGTGTTTGTGTGTGTACGTGTATTTGTGCGCACACAAACGTATAAGTAAGAATGTGTGTGAGTGTGTGTGTATGCAGGTAAGTCACAGGCTGCTGGGTGTCATTCCTGAGAAGTCATCCCTCTCATTGTTCTGAGACAGTGTTTCTCCCTGGCCTGAAGTTTGCCAAGTCAGGCTGACTGCCCAGGGAGCACTAAGGACCTGACTCTGTTTCCCCAGCACCGGGCTGGGTAGTGCATACCATAGCTGCTTTTCTTTATGGGTTCAGGGGACTGGACTGAGGTCCTCATGCTGTCAAGGCAAGCACTTTACTGACTGGGTTACTTCTCCAGCCCCTAGCCTCTCTTTTAAAAAGAAATAAGGCGGTAGGCAAGGATCCGTCCATTTAATATGAACATACAATTAAGCATGGTGAATTATGAGATCCAAGATCACCAATATCTTTTTTAAAAAAGAGATCAAATTCAAAACAAGACAGGTTAAGTTCAGTCACCTGTAAATGATCATGATACTTTGGAGGTGTGGGGGAACACCCTAAATTCCATCGCATAAGATACCGAAGTGCATTCCAGCCTTAGGAAAGCTTGAAACTTGGGAGTAGTGTGCCCTCTAAAGTAACCTGGGAGTTACAGCACAAAGTATGATCTCTCTCTCTCTCTCTCTCTCTCTCTCTCTCTCTCTCTCTCTCTCTCTCTCTCTCTCTCTCCCTCTCTCTCTCCCACCCCAAATACATGCAGCAAATATCAGCTTGCTAACTGGAGCTATCTAACAGGTGTGTGAAGATTTTCCAGCAAGGCTCCCTCCTTCTTTAAGAACTTAATCTCTCCATTACTTATTGTCTTATTTCTACTCCGCAAAATGGAATTGAAACACAGACAGTAATTCCATCACCGCGTGTGGGAGTGTTTGGAGGATTCACAGGTGCAAAGATGTGGAAGGCTAGTGCTGCCTTCCTCCCCATATCAGAGCGTTGACAAGCCACAGCCTCCACGGCAAACGCACGCGGGCCACATGGGCTTCACAATGATAGCCAGCTGCGCTTCAGAGTGACGGCAAAACTAGAAATTTATCGCACTTCCCAGAGAACTTTTCCAGCAGGGATTTTTGGCAACAGAATCAAGCCACCCTTCTTGAGGGACTTCTCCTTTTTTTGGTGTTTCTCTGCTTCCATCAGAGACTGTCCTGAGCAGCCAGGAGTCACAACCTGTCCCGAAGTGTTTGTGGAGACTAATCCGTTCTTTTCACCTCAGCTAGCACTGTCTCATCAACACAAAGGACTGCAGGCACTGTGGACACTAAGTTCCTGGTACAAAAGCATCTTTTCTACACACTCACTCCAACCTCTTGTTTTCTCCTGGGCTTGGAGCCAGTCCAACTCAGTCTGCACAGAGGCTAAATATCACTTTGTCTTCATGAGGGATCTGTATGCTTAGAGATGTTAGGTAGCCTGCATATATGTAACAATTCGAACATCTGAGCTTGAAACCTTCTAGTTTGTTCTCCATTTTTACCGTCATGTATTCCATGACCAAGTATGAGTTTGTAATGGGAGACCTCTTTAGTACAAAGTATTAAGAGGACAAGTTGAATTTGGCTTTGTCAAAATGCATGAGGTTGACGATAAAACCCAAAAACGTACAGAAGAAAAATCTAGTAGACTTCAATTACTGGCGCTGTTCAATCTGTACAAACACATACATATGTGTTTGGTGTGTTTCTAATCAAAAGACTAAGTCAAAACCTAGGAGTTATACCGCGACTGTATTCAATAGATTTGTAGACTATAGTTTGTTAAGTTCTCATGGCCACTATTGGGAGAATTAAACTGCTATTACTAAACAACAAAACAAATAATTAAAAACAACAGTAACAACCACCAGAAAGTACCGCATTCTTGGGTGAAGCCCTTGGGGGGGCGGGGAGCAGGTTGCTTTTCTGTCCATTTTCCCTCCCTTTTGCGGTAGGCTCTGTGACTGGACTGTAGGAATGAAAGCACCTTTTGATGTACAAAAACGGGGTCATATTTCAAGGAAAAAAAGAACCAGTCCAAGGACAGGCTTGTACCTTCAGCGGAGACCGTCCAGCAGGTGATGGGGAGACAGATGTCGTGTGTCTTGCTGGTGAAGCTGTAGATGGAGAGAGAACATTGAAGAAAAACCAGAGAGCGGCGCCTGCCCTCTGCATGTACAAACCCAAGCAGATGAGTTAGTGTGTAAGGCCCGCCTCAGCAAGGGGAGGGAAACGTTAGAAGAATCCACCTGGTGCCCATCTAGACCAGATTCCTCACAGAGGACGGTGTCTCCAAGACATGGGCCCATTAGTAAAAAGTTACAGGTGCACACACGATGCTCTGACTAGAACGGTATGGCCCAGACTGCTCCAATGGCCTTTCTGTTCCTTTCTTCCCTTTTACTTTTTGTTGACAAGGCTTCATGTAATCCAAGCTGGTTTTGAATTCCCTATGTATCTGTGGATAACACTGAACTGCTTACTTGCCCGACTCCACCTCCTGAGTGCTTGGGTTACTGGGTTGTGCTACCACACGTGGCTCTAATATTCTTCTGATGTCCAGACACTGTTCATTACTCAATCTCTTTATCTCATAACACGCTTCTGATGTGAAGGGCCAGGAGTCCTTGGGGGATGGCTGCTGTCTCTGACCTGAGAGGCAATGGGGATGCAAAGGCCACCCAGACAGCCTAGAACAGGCCCATCGAGCTATCCTGCAAGCCTTCTGTTCCACCCCATCTTCCTGCATCCCAATGCAGATGGAACTCTTGTCCCTGTCAATACAAAAGGCCAGCAGCTTCCCATTGCTCCTCTAACACCTGTCCTTAGGCCCTCTTCCCCCAGTCCCCTGACTGTCAGGTCCCACTGCCATGGCAAAGAAGAGTAACCTCTGCTTCTCCTGGGATTCTAGGTCTGACACTGGGACCCGGCACGTGAGACAGTGCAGCTCCGTGTCTCCTTAGGGGTCAGAGCTTGCTCTCTAGGGCTTAGCATAGCATAGAAAATAGCTTGTGACGTAGGGTGGGGGTCAGCCACACTTCCCAGTTCCACAGTGACTCGGCAAAGGTGTGCTAAGCTCCTCTGTGGTCACCTGCCACTCTTCCAGCCAGCACTGTGAGGCTTGTAACTCGTCAAAACCTACAGAAAAGCTGAAAGGAGGAAGGACAGACAGTCTCACAGCCCCACAACACTGACTACAGACAAGGACATCAGGACAGACCACGAAAGCAATCAGTGCAGAAGGGAGAGCGGCCCTGCCAATCAATCTACTTGGAAGGAGAAGGGTTAGCTGGCTGTGCTGAGTTCATTAGCACACCGCAGGGTCGGGCAGCCTCAGCCCCGCACGCCGGCTCCTAACATCAGTGCTGGCTCTCTGTTCTCACGTGTGGTGAGTGCTGACTAGGAAGGAAATCATGTGTGGACAGAGAAAGCAGCCCTGATGAGGGCTCCACGTCTGCTGCTACTGTGGCAGAGGTCAAGGCTTCCTCTTGCTTTTGATTCAGTCTCAGACAATAGCGCAGCCCTGGCACCTAGTGCTCATTCTCAGAGCTGTTTTTTCTGGAAAGGTGCTTTCTGCATGCCTAAAAAAGTCCACCAGCATCCTTGTGGTCAAACTGGAACTGTCTCAGGAGACCAGAGAGCATTGATAATATTCATTCCTTAGTAAGAACTGTCAATCTTATTGTTCCTTAAAAATGCCTTTCAAGTGTCCATATTCAGGGGCACAACCAGGCCTTCGAACTAGAGACTCCCTGAATGTATGTGTATCGGCAATGAAGTACAAATGATTTGGCTGACCAGCCCACATTCCCACAGTCAGGCTGATAGACCAATGAAATGATTAATAAAATTAGTTATTCCTCGCTCTGTCGAAACCTCTCACATGCCTTTCAGAAACTAAAGGATGAACAGCTACACTACAGCAAACAGGAAAAAAAAAAAGAGAGAGAGAGAAAGAAAGAAACAGGAATGCCCAGTCTAGAAAAATCTGCCAAGGAAAGAGCACCACATTTTCTTGGATTCTTAGGCCGGCTATATCTGTAAAGCTCCAGCCGACATGGGTAAGTACCCACAAGACCTGGCTACTGGAAAAAGCAGTCACTTAAAAGCAGGAAGCCTTGTTTAAAACTGCCTCTCATGCAAGTCACCAAGCGCAGTGGGTTGGAAAGATGGCCTTTTTCACCAGAAGTTCCTAAGAGAGTTAGCTTTGCCTCTGAGTTTCTCCTGAGACCCAGGGCCAGGCTGCAAGCTCCCCTGGACATTTTCAGCACTCGGATGTAACCTTTGGGCTGAGAAGACCTGAGGTCGATTTCATGAACCACACTCCTAAGAGATGCAGGTTCCTGCGTTGGGCCTCTGAGCGGTAACTACCACTGGACACAGCGTTAGCTCTCAGAGCAGTAGACAACTTAGGATGTCAGAAGTGGCTTGAAGCCACTGTGAGCTGGTCCTTATGTGAGTCAGCTGAAACATTGATATCATTGTTGAAGATTCAAGAAAGCGGCTGAGTTAGCAGAGATTGGTGCAAGCAGGGTTTAGAGGAAGCTGGAGTGGCCCAAGGAGCCAGAAGGGTTGCGCGTGGTAAGGGGAGAAGATGGCATGCTCAGAGCTTACCCGAGGGGCTGTCTGGCTGCGTGGCAGAGGTGCAGGGAACGGGAGCAAGCACCAGAAGTGAATTACGTTGCTAGTAAGACTTTTACCTCAGATACCAGGTGCTTATCATTCTCTGAGGAACTCAGCATGAGATGAAATACTCAGTATAACTCATTTTTATAAAAGTGGTCGTTCAAAGGCTTCAAATACCCACCAGTCTGTGTGGGCCTTGGAGGGACAGGGGGAGAAATAAGTTTCCCACCGTCCGACATGTTCTTGGCTTCCTTCCCACTGTCCAGGCTCCAGCTGCTAGGGGTGGGATTCACAGCTGGAAGGGAATAACAAGGCTAAAAACACAAGATCCAGCTTTGCCTTTCAAATATTTGAGATCTTAGGAGAAAGTCAGAATTATCCAGAATGAAAAAAAAAATCAACTGGATTTAAAAAAACAAACAAACAAACAAACAAAAAAACCCCACAAACCCTAAGCCCCAAACAAGCAGGAAACTCCCTGAACACTAAAGCTCTCTAATTGGTAACTTGACAGTCAGAGTCGACATTTAATTGGCTAACAGCGTGGCTCTTTATTTCTCTCAAGCTGTCAAATAGGACCTCAAATCTCCCTGCCAGAGAGTATAGCCACCTGCTGAGAATTGCGAACGTGTTTAGATGCCAGAAAACAGATGGAAAATACAGTCATCCGTCTATTTGTAGACATTTCTGGACCAGTGTCATCTAAAGGAGGCGGGGAGGCAAGTGGCACTCTCGTATTTCCACTGTGTGGTGGAAAGACCTTGGACTGGTCTGAGGATGTTACGCCATCTCCCTGCCCGGTGCTGTCCAGCAAGCACTATTCCTGCATTGAGCGATCACACTAACTAACTCCTGAGCAAACAACTTGGACTGCTGATACGTTCTTCTTATTCTGTAATCCATCTGCCCTGGGCATCAAGGTGTAGAAATAGGGAGAGGCCTGCTGGGAAGCGGGCAGGATACACAAGGCTATGAGCAGACACTCCTAGAGAAGAGTAAACCAGAGTTCCGGCTTGCTTCCTGTGCAGACACTGCCATCTGATGGACCCAGTGAGGATTGCCACGTTTTAGTCTTCCAAATTACTGTTTTGACTCAATGGGGCAGGATTGTTTTAAACGTAATTTTTTCTCTATTCCTTTTATATTTTCTCCGTGGGTTTCTTTAGCACAGTGGGTAAAAATAGCAACACGATCCCAGTTTCTACTGATAAAGACCAATGCTCGACTTAGAACATGAAAGCTAATTCCATACTTTAAAATAATTGTGGCGAGGTCCTCGCTAATTTCTACCTCCCTTTGGGAAGTTTTAATGTTAATGTATCAGTGTACATGGTAATACAGCCTAGTTCTTAATGGGGGCAATTAAAATGCACTTTCCTGGGACATTTCATTAGTGAGTCTTGACTCATTGGCTGGAGAGCCTGCTGTTTTTGAGGCCTGCCGACCCTAAGATAGGCACATGGGTGACTTACTGTACGTCCCCACACCCACAGTTGCCAGGGTGACATTCTTCTGCCCTTCCTCTTCTGCAGGATCCTAATTGGCTATTTACCACTATACATGCATCTGGTTCTTATGTGTGTGCGCACGACCTTGAGGCGGGGCACACTCCATTATGCACTGGACTGCAATGCTTACAGAGTATTTAATTGTACAAGAGCCTATCCGAGTCACCACAACCACAGACAAGCAGCCCGAAAGGGCTGTAAAGAGACAAGGGACGCAGACTATGGAATCAATCTGAGGACTAGCTACTTGGATTGTGAGAACTGATGGCCTAAGTGGCAACTTTGCTTCAGGAAGTGCAGGCTTCACCTGGGCTGGCTGAACAACAGAAAGTCATTACACAGAGGGGTTCATTCCTAAATTGCTCAGATTCTGTTCTTTATAGGTGATGGAGACTGGATCATGAATGCACGTTTCGCTAATTCCCTGAAGATCATTAAACCTGCCACATGGCACAGGACAGACTGGAGAAGAGGAGGACACAACAAACCCTGACACGTTCTAGGGCCCCCGAGGGGTTGGATGACACCCACCTTTCTCAGGTGTGGAAAGATTGGGGTCACTGCGTGGCAAGGCCCCATCTCCAATATGATTAAACAGCGTTCTCTGGAAAGGGAAAAGACACATGTTTGTGATGCGATACGCTGAGATCCCTTTTAGAAAATGATATGATTGTCTCCTTATGAAACTTTTTGCTCAAAACATTTTCAATATGGTGTAATGAGCCTATGAACAAAGAATTAAACTATATTTAAGTAGAAAGTGGGGACAGAGCCTTAAGTTTTCTGAAAGAAACACAACGAAAACTGTGCTTCATATTAAATATAAATGCTTAATACAGTTATTTATTTTTAAATAGTTTTAATTATTAAATAACTCATAATAAACATAGGGATAGTTAATATTAAATATCAGCTAAGTACAGTGTTCTCTAAGCAATAAGCATATTGCTAGAATGGCAGCCTGACCTATGCATAGGAACTAGAGGAGAAACAGCAATCCAAACATCTACAGTATGGGTGAACTCTATTGGCTGAAATCCCATAGTAGGTAAAAAGCATAAACTGATGAATGATCTATAATTTCTAACCTACACAATTACCAATTTTAAATGGCTCTACCTAATTCATGGAGAGAAACAGTGGACACCTACAACAGCTGTGCATTACTGCAGTTTGGGTAGCATAGGCACTGTTTCAGATTTCACCCGAGGCAGAGAACTTGGGACTAATCAAGGGCGCCCTTCAGAGTTCCCCCTGCTGATGCATGTTCTCTTAGAGCGGATGAAACAGACTGTGAAATCCCCTTGCATTGCCAGTGACAACGGGAAATAAAACTGGTTAGCTGGTTCAGCCAAACGCACTCAGCAATCACTTCTGCAAGCCATCAGTGCTGCGCAGAGGCGGCTTCCTGGGCCTTTCGGGAAGATCACACAATCAGCAAAGATAAACCAATCAAGCCAAATCCCACTCGCTCTCATCCACTTCCAGATGCAGCCACAGACTTCTGCCAGGATGGTGTAGAAAAACAGAGAAATTAGCGGGAGCAGAAACAGTTTGTTCTGCTCTTAAGATTAGTTCCAAACAAACGTTACAACTCAGGGCTACAACATAAATCTTCAATTTTGTACCCACCCTCCAATGCACATAGTTCCTCTGGGCTAAACCTGTGTCCCTGCGCTCACTCAGGTCAAAAGGAATCATTTTAGGTGAGGTTTGAGTGACAGGCGGAACCACATTCCCTAGCTCCTATGAGGGGTTCAGGGACATCTGCAGGACACAGTTGCTTCCTGGTAATGCATGGAAGAATAATGGCAAAGGCAAAGAGAACAGCCCTGCACTGGGGGTTGGGCGGTGAGGGAGTGGAGGGTGGGACTCAGCTGTAGCTATCTTCAAGAGCTGTTGGCAAACAGGCAGTTCTGGGCAGAAGCAGTAGTCTTCTGCAAACTTAAGGGGTTCCCCCTCCCCAGACTTCTGCTCCATACACATGCAGACACACACACAGATGCTTCATTCATTAGCTCCCCCTTGGGATGTTGCTGTAGCAGCAGTGAACAGGTTGTGACGAAGAAGCACCCAGACATTCTCTCTCCGCTTTGCTGTTACAAGCTGTAATCCAGACAGCTCTCTAGAACACTGGTTCTCAACCTCTGAGGCCAGACCCCACTGGGAGTTGAATCAGATATTCTGCACATCAGATAGTTACATTACGATTTATAGCAGGAGCAAAATAGAGTTATGAAGTATCAGGGAAATAATTTTATGGCTGGGGGTCACCACAACATGAGGAACTGTATTAAAAGGTCGCAGGATTAGGAAGACTGAGAACCACTGCTCTAGACTTATGAGTCAGATGGCGTCCCGACAGTGGCAGAGACCGGCGGCGGGCACCCAGCTGGCCTGGACTCTGATTGCTTTCAACAGCTACTGTGTGCTTCTGCAGAGATTCACAAACAACCCCACACTTCTCCGTTTTCTGGCTTCTGATTCACCCGCAGGAGTACCTGGGAAGGCTCCACAGGTGTTGGGTAAATGGCACTGCATGGTCTGTCTCTTGGGGACAGGCAAGAGTTTTCTCTGGAATGTTTGTGTTTGTCAGACAACAAAGGAGAAGCTGGGAAGAGAAACAGAGAAATTATCAGTGTGGCAGCCAAGTGGGGTCTGCTCTCGGAAAACCGAGCATTGTGGCAGTTGCCTACAGTACAGACCACTGAAGCCACAGTTCCTGGGGCCGGGAAGATGCTTTGGGTACCAGTCACCCCATCCCCAGCTCTGCACTGACCTCTGGCACTCGATGGGGCAGAGCTTGTCACATTAGGTGAAGCAGAGTGAGTGGAACTCAGGCTTGAGGTAGATGGGCTGGGCTGGAAACAGAGAGATTGTCATACGTGGTTAGGAGCGCCAGCTCATAATGACATTTGAAGCAAAACACCAACACTTATCTTTTCAAATTAGAAAAAAAAAAAAAAACAGAAACAAAACCCCCAAAGGCCATTTAGAAGCACAGTGAAGTCTTAATAACTGAGCCGGACAAGGAAGTTTGCCTGGATTAATCAGGCACCTGAGATTTCCACTATGGCTGAAGGGACCTCTCAAGTGTGAGTCTCCACATGCCATGGCTTGTGTGTGGTATG
>NC_022009.1:75315619-75320610 GCF_000317375.1 Microtus ochrogaster
TTGTGTGTGCAGATCAGGAACAACAGTGCCCTCCTTTCACCACGTGGGTCACCATGCTTGGCAGTAAGCGCTTTGTTCACTAAGGCCTCTAACTCTAAACATGCTGAGTGTTTCTGCAAGGCACACAATCTGCTTCCTACTTCTTCAAAGTCATGCGTTCAAAGCACACAATGGGAAATGCAGTGTGGCTGTTTCCAAAGGCAGTGGTAGGAAATAAAGCTTTATTTTACTATCCTAAAACAAAATGCTTTAAGACTCCCGTGAGCTCTAAAATACCTTTATAAACTACGTATTTTCTTCTATTTTTATTACAGAAAATGTTCTTATATAGGTATGCAAATTTTATAATGGGGCCTCAGGCCACAAGGGAGCCCTTAAAGAATCACACTGGAACACTACGAGGCAGATAATGTATATCAACATGCCCCAAGAATCCAGGACCAAAGAAGCAAAGAACCAAGGTCAATCTGAAAACTAAGCTTGGGCAGCCTGCCTGGGCTTCTCTAGTGCTTGTTTATATGTTCTTAAAGTGATGGGCAGTTTGGAGAGAAACAGCTTTGTGGATCCCAAAGGCCAACAAAGCAATACTGAGAGTTTCTAGAAGGTTGGTCCTTAGGTCAAGTTCTTGCTTGCAGGTCTGTCCACGAGCCCAGCAGAATAGACAGACACTCATGATGCAGACAGAAACGGAATAAACACGAGCAAACAAAAAGCTGATCAAGTACCTGTATGTTAAAGACTTCATCAGAGCTTTCTGAGTGCCCTGTAATATTGCTTACTTCAGCAGAGGCTTGGGAGGACAGCGAGGACGAGGAATACCGGTTGACAGCTGGGTAACTTAATGGGCTGTTGCAGGGGGAAGAAAACAGTCGTTAGCTCGGTCTCGGAACTGTATTTTATCACACGCTGGCATGGCATAACACCAAGGGGAGAAAAGATACATCCCATTTTGTTGTCTCCTGTTTGCCTCGATATAATCGAATGCTTGGGTTTATTTATTTCTCACGCTGCTGCCGTTTTACCAGTGGCAGATGTCGGCAGCTGCCTCGCGGCTTCATTATTTCATTAAGAAAGAGTGAACTTGACAAACTGTACCATAAGGAATGAGAGAACCGTTCCCGATCATCTTGTGGGGCTGGCAAATTGTAAGGTAATTCAGAATATGACTTACCTGCGTCGGGGAATTACCCTGGTCCCATCTGGACTCATGGAAGCAGGGGCCGAGTTTCTACACACACGAGGGCTCCCGTTAGGGAAATGGACAGGACTGGCTTGAATACAGGCAGGGAACTCCTGAGGAGGCGGTAAAGAACACGTGGAATTAGATCAACTGATCTATGAGGTACTTTGATCTACTACATATACATCTTCAACATCTTTACATAGGGACCAATTATAAATGCCAGTATTATTGAGCCTTCCGACATCGACTTTTTTTATTTTGCTTCCATGAAGGGTAAAATACGGCCAACAGCAGGAATGCAATTGTAATATTAAAAGGTCCCTGGAAAATGTGCAATGTGCCAGAAGAACCAAAAGATGTCACTGTTGGATTTTTCATCCATCGACTCACAGAAAGCAATGGCAGTGGCTAGATGCCTCAACGGCCACCCTTCAACACACACCTGTATCCCAAAGCTCGATTTCATCACAAAGAACTGGTCCACCAGTTTTTTGTGAAGGGGTCTCATATCTTGAGGTACAAACTTCTCGTGCACGGCCAGGCCAAATTCCAGAATCTGTGCCTTGAAAAGGAAAAACCCACATCAGTGGCTATGTCTCAAGGGGTTTGCTCTGAACCATACATTACTGCAGACCTGCTCCATCCAGTGAATGTGAACAACTGCAGCTCTTCAGATGAAGAAACAGGATCCAAAATGTCCTACATGTAGTAAGTAACAAATGGGGATTTCAATTTGGGTATGGCTGACTCCCCAGACTTGACCTTCCTACTTCACTTTCCCTGAGCTCCTTCCCTGTGTTCATCATATCTTTAGTGATGACACTCTTTAGTGGCTATGGGTCCCTGACTCCCTCGTCCCCTCCCTAGGATGGGCAGGGAATGGGGCAGAAGCTGTTTCCTGTTTGGAGAGCCAAGCAAATCTTTTTCTACGATGGCAGCCTCTCTCCTACATCAGCCTCCTAACCCCAAGAGATTCTCAAACAATTTTCTAGGGGACAAATTAAAAAAAAAAAGATAAGGAACTCTGTAGCAGTTGCAATGCCTTTTCTTTTTCCTTAAAAATATTATTCTGGTTTCCTTACTCTAATATCACAAGGGCTCCTGCCTTAAAGGAAAGTGGGTCATTGAGAAGACAGGGATCATAGGCCAAGCGGCTCTCCAAAACTAAATCAGCTCCTACAGATCATGCAGCTGGGTGTATCTGTTGAAGAAATTTCAACCAGACAGAGGTTCAGGAAGGATGGTGGCCCCTGCAGTCTAACTCCTAACTGATGGTCCCATGAAACGATGTGTCATGCCCAAGGTTACGTGACAGACTTTTATGTCAACTGTTCTATAACAGAGACCTCACATTTCCTGGATACAGCTCTTCCCATAGGGTCCCATAAACAATGCTAGGCACAACACAGTAAAGTCTACCTTCATTTTCTTTTTTTTAAAAAAATATTTATTTATTTATTTATTTACTTACTTATTTATTTATTTATTTATTTATTTATTTATTTATTTATTATGTATACAATATTCTGTCTGTGTGTATGCCTGAAGGCCAGAAGAGGGCACCAGACCTCATTACAAATGGTTGTGAGCCACCATGTGGTTGCTGGGAATTGAACTCAGGACCTTTGGAAGAGCAGGCAATGCTCTTAACCGCCGAGCCATCTCTCCAGCCCCTACCTTCATTTTCTTGAAAAGCGTCTTTGCTCTGAGCTGCTGTTTTAATTCTGGGGAAAGAATTTTTTCAGACTGACCACAAACGACAGAACCTGAAGGAGACTGCTTCTGAGAGACGAAACTCAAAATGCAGAGGCTTTAAGAAACCAACCCTGTTAAGGTCTTTGTGCAATCCTGCGACTGTGACCCTCCTAGAACCATGCTGGAATGTTATTGAATTCTCTTGTTTTTCTTGTAGGTCCAAGTCCCTTTTTCCTAAACTAGTCCACCTGCCCTCATCCATGGCCCCATCTCCCCTCAACCATATCACTATTTTCTACATATCACTATATCTAGAGACTGTAAACGAACTAAAACCCATCACAGCCCTGTTCTTATCCTCTACAACCATGCTTTATTGGTTAATTCCATAGTATCAAGTAGGAAGAGATGCTTTTGTTCTATTGTCAAAAAACTCTACTTTTCATGGGGACAAAATTATTTCCCGTTAACCCAGATTTCCAACAATGTCTACCATCTCAGAGGTTCGCAAACCCTTTCAGGCAGCTATTAACAGGGTGCAGCAAGCGACAGACTCTCAACTCTAGTTCTCAGGCCTTGAGGACACCAAATAAGAAAAATGTGCACTCTTTTTTGAAGTAGAAAATGATGAGCGTGCCTAATTAGTCCACAGAACACAACCTCTGGGCTTTTTCTGCAAAACACGGCCCTGCTGCAGAGCCAGTTCTACTGACTAGCCACTCCTCCATGGCACTTGCGTACCAGACTCATCCATTTCTGTACTTATTCCTGACCTTGAGGCGGCCTGAATTGATTTGAGCATGAGACTTTGAGGGACAAGTGAGCAACAGGTCTGCAGTACGCCTCAGAGAAGGACGTTCAAGGAGATCACATGTGGTGTTACTCACAGGGGACCACCTGTTAGCTTTGTTCTTGCCTCCCAGTGGGAGGAAAGAGTAGAAGTCAGCCCGCTGAGTCCTCAGGTGTCAGCTCACTGCCGCCGGGGTGCGGCTGCTCATGCACACTATTCTGTCACACAGGCCAGGGTAGACAGAATGACTGCTCCCACCGTCCTACCTGCTCAAGCATCAGCTCTCTCAACCGTGCTATCTTCTCCCCGTCTTCAGGATGACTTAAAATGTAGTCTTTGACAAAGAATGCCTAGGAAGAGAAGGCACAGTCAGACTACCCTGGAGGAGTTACCACGGGAGTGAAAGACACACTTAGTACTTTCCCAAGGCTCGGCATACATAGAGAAATAGCACGATTATGAAATATGAAATTTTGGGGGCAGCTGGTCACAGGCAACATTCAGAAAGCCAGAGCTTGTACACTAAGCATCTCTGGCAATAAAAATAAAAAGAAAGCAATAAACTATAATAATAAATAATGAACTAAAATAAATTGTCTTAAGATTCAGTGTGGCGAAGATGGTCTTCCAGCCTATTATAAAAATGGAAGGAAAGTCCACCTAAAGGATTATCAACAAATAAAAACAACCAACCACAAGACTACACCCACGGTCCATCCTCCTTGATTTTGCAAATTATTTTAGGTAGACATTTGTTAAACAATTCTGAGCTCCTCCCTACATTTATTCATCCCAACACACACACACACACACACACACACTCACGCACGCGCGCACACACACAAAGTGCCTCATCATGACGATGGGATACATGCACCAGCTGCACAAGAGGTTGATCATCCATTTGTTCTTCTCTGCAAAGGACTGCATTTGTGCTGACTGCAGCCATCTGCCACATTTGCACAAGAAGATTCATAGAACCCCACGGCATCTCCACTGACAAATTCTTCTCTGGCGACTGTCAGTCCTCACCTCTTGGTACCTGGAAACCCCGCCGTTCACGGCAGCATCTATGACTCCATTGAGACACATGGTCAAGGGGTTGATGTTCTGCATCTGCCTCGTCTGACACTGGCTGATCAGGGCCTTCAGCTGCTGGTTCTTATTCTCCAACACCTCGATAGCATTCTCCAGGGGACTCATCTCTATCTGAAAAGCAGATGAATGACAAGATCTACTGACTTTCATCCAAAGTAAAGAAATAAGAGAGAGAGAGAGAGAGAGAGAGAAAGAGAGAGAGAGAGAGAGAGAGAGAGAGAGAGA
>NC_022009.1:75320710-75329670 GCF_000317375.1 Microtus ochrogaster
AGAGAGAGAGAGGAGAGAAAGGTGATAGACAGAGAGAGACAGAGAAACAGATCATTCAGCTTTTGACTCATCCAAGGTTCTTAGTAGTTCCCATTACCAACCCTTCTGTGGGCCTTCCCACAACGCAGGAAAGGACACAGATGTCAAGTCAGCCATTCATCAGGAAGGTGTAAAAGCGATGGGTAACTATATCAGTTGGTGGAAGAGTGGTTTGGGTAACCAGCAACTGTTCATTGATAATAGGATGACAGTAAGCATCGCATGTTTTTTATGTTCTCTTTGGATGGATCCCAAATAATGAACGTTTCACCCCGCTAGGTACTTATTTGAACAAAGCATCATGGGAAATACAGAGATATGTTAGCGGACCTGGTGTCAAAGAGCTTTCTGCCCCATTGCAGAGAGGGGACATATGTCCATACTGACCCCCACATATATTATAACAGCACCATAGGATGGCACAGGATGGCACATGGTAGTGAGTTACAGAAATCAAGATAATCATATCATATACATTTCAGAATCCGTTTTTGTGCACAGAGCCAAGCAGAATGATAATGACTCACTGGTTGGTCCAGGGGACCTAATTGGGACTATGAACAAAGAGTTTTCCAGTATACGGCACCGCGTTGTTAATGTCACTGACATTCTCTCTGAAGAGAATGTCTGCCAAACTCTTCGTAATGAGGCAATTTGGACATGCAGAAAGCACACTTAAGCTCCCGTTCTTCCAGTGAGAGACACAAATTAGAATAAAAGGCCACTTAGAGCATCTTAAAGCAACTCTGAAAAACCTTACAACAGCTCAAGTGTATGGAAATTAAGAATAAACATTTACCAAAGATAATCTAAAAGGAAGGGAATATAACCGCAATACATGACAAATAATTTTAATATGCATAATCAGGGAAGAACCCAGTCACAGAATGCATGAAGAAAAAGGCAAACAAACCCAAGAAAAACTGGGTTGGGAATTGAAACATCCATTTCACAGAGGAATAAATTCAAAATGGCCAGTAAATAAATGAAGGATAGTACCACAGCGACACACTGTAAAACACCCCACAGAATGGTAGAAATAAATGTGGCCATAGCCAATGAGAGTGCAGCTGTGGCCACCAGAGCCCCTGTCCTGCTACTGGAAGTACAAACTGCACACCGCCTGGGAAACAGCTGAAGGACTATCGCCTGTCTGCTAAGTTAGTTTCATATAATATTATTTTTACTTTTATCTGTCTCATGGTCCAGAAGTTCTATTCAGAGACATATGTTAAAAAAAAAAAGATGGAGCTGGAAATGTATGTACATGTGCGTGAGAAAAATGTTTGTAACTGTTCCCCCAAATAGCTGGTTATCAACAAGAGAGCACATAATACATTGTGGTCTGTTTATACAGTGGAATAATATATAGTAATGGGGAACACTCTTGTCATACTTAACTGAAAACATATCACAAATACTGTCAACAGGACGGAACAGGTCTTAACAGAGTACACACAGCTAAGCGAAACCAAGTGGACTGCGCTGAGAAAAGCATAAATAGGTGAAAACCAAGCAAGGAAACCCATACTATAAAGGTCAGGATACCTCTCGAGTCAAGACAGGGAATCGTGATTGTAATTTGGAGGGTTGCATAAAAGACCCCCATGAGGGCACTAGCAGGGATGGTTATTGCAAACAATATTTGATATTAAACCTTTGCTGTGTATGTGCAAAAGCCAAAGCATAAAGTAAAGTCTGAGCCCAAATCTCTGCAAGCTAGAAAGCAAAGCAGCCTCAGAAGACAGGAGAGAGTGGGGCAGTGGTCCTCACGCTTCCTGATGCTGCGACCTTTAACACAGTTCTTCCTGCGGTGCTGACCCCCAACCATAAAACCTTCTCACTGCTACTTCATAACTGTGATTTTGCTACTGTTATGAATCATAGTGCAGACTTCTGTGTTTTCCGATGGTTTTAGGTGACCCCTGTGAAAGGGTCATTGGAACCCCAAAGGGGTTGTGACCCAGATTGAGAACTGCTGCTTGGGGACCATGGGTGGGGAGGATCTATTGTTGAAAGGACACAGACCTTGAGTTCACAGGAGGAAGACCTCGGGGAGATCAATTACTCAACAGCTGCAAGCACTTGGAAAACAGTTACAAGAAATTCTATGAGTTGTTTTAGCTATAAAATAAAAAAAAATCCATCTTCACATTTATAAACCCTAATGCTATTAATATAATAATCTTGTGAACATCACATGAGATATAATAAATGTGTAAAATACAAGAACTTCAGAGAACAAGTATTTGAGACAACGTATAAATAATTCACAATGCCGAAGAAAACTGGACACAGAAAAGGAGTGCACTGTTGGCGGAAGAACCAGGTAAGTAAATATATGACATCAAATCTCACCAGCTCTCAGGAAATATGAGTAAGTGATACAAAAGCTGTCTATTTCCTTGTCAGGTCAGAAAGCAAAGAAGGTGTCTGATAGGAAGACAGCAGCTGGCCTGAGGCCCGTTCCCTCCCCTTCCTGAGGAAGGTCCTTTGGGGAATTAAAAAGGAAACAGGTGGCCAGGTCATTTCTTCTAGCCGACCAAACCTGCATGTAAATGGACTAGGAATAGCTGTAGGAGGAAGAGCTGTCATCCACGGAGGCCTGGAGCAGGAAGTTAGTAGAAGAAGACTTCTCAAGTCGACAAGCCCAGACCTTAAGAGAATATCCCTGAGAAGCTAATCCTCTGGAGTACGATGTTTCGTGTCTCCTAATGGACACTTTAACCTGGGGAGCTCTGGGAACCCCACTTATAGCTTCCATTCGTTACTCTAAATTGTTACCACTGCTGTGAGACACAGAGATGTGTGGATGATGCTTCAATCTCAGGGATCTCTCCTTGCCTGGGCATCTGGGCCACCTTGAATTATTAATAAAGCTTGACACTGGGAAGGGACAGGAGCCGTGTCTGATTGGCCCGAAAGTAACATTTCTGTGGGCAAGCAAGAAATGACTCAGAGGGGAGTTTGAACAGGACCTAAAGTGCAGTCATAAAGCAATTGAAAGCAAAGAATTAAGAGGAATAATTTAATAACAGTAGCTGCTATGGATTAACACAAAACAAATACACTTAAATCTATGATCTAGTAATAACAGTAAAACCCAAGTCAAACAAATCCAAGTAGACTTCTTGTTACTCTCACAAGGCCTTAAGGACTGAATTTTGAATAGAACATTTTATTTCCTTTCCTATATCTCATAGCAATAAAATAGTTGATGATGGATACTATTATTTTATAGGACTATTGCAATGGATAAAAAGATGATGAAATATCAAAATATAAAATACATTTATTTATTGTGTTGCTCTGTGTGTGTGCATGCACTTGAATGTGCATGCATGCATGCCATGGTGTACACACAGAGGTCAGAGAGCAAACTTGAGAGAATCGATTTCTTTCCTACCACCATGTGTGTCCTGGGGATTGAACTCAGGTTTCCAGGTTTGCGGCAAGCACCTTTACCCACTGAGCTATCTTATTGACCCCCCCAAATGTCATCTCTTAATCCCGAAAAGATCAATGGGCCTGGGTATGATGAACAATAACTAATTATCATTTATTCTTGCTAACATCAGAAGAGAAGAAGGGGCGGGAAGAAAGGAGTAAGAGAGCAGCAGAAAACATATAAGAAGCAGTCTTCCACAAGCCAACCAACCTTACTAAGCCTCTAGGCTTATAACTATCAATTTACAAGAAAGGCAGGCCACAGAGAAACACGCTAAATGATCCCGCTTGGATTAAGACGTAAGGAAACACTTCAAGGCAAAACACTGTGATTCTTCAACAAAAAGACTTTTAAAAAGTGATGCCAGGGGGAACATTTAGATGAAAAAGGACTTAGGAGACACTGTACACAATGGCCATGGACAACCAGGGTCAACAAAGAACAAAAAAGAAACCAAACAGACTCTTGGTGAAACATAAGACAACATATGAACGTGTATAGTCCACACATTGTTATTATTTCATATATAATATGGCACAGTTGTTTAGACAGTATTGGGTGAGATGATGTCACACTCGTCACAAAATTCCCTGGTGCGAGGAGTTTCTAGAAGTGCAGATAAACGAAACCAGTCCCTTTTCTAGTGCTGAAGATGACTAAAGCAAGGCTTCTTAGAAGCACGAGGCTTCAGAAAACCAGGCTCTCTTGGAACACAGGGCTGTAAGAAAACACTAGATGGCGCTGTGAGGGCTGGTGGAGACTCCTCGGTTCTGGGTAGGGCCATACATATGCTTATCTTCTTAAAAATGTATTTGTTTAATTTCATTTTACATTGCATCCATAGCTCTTCCTCCCCCCTTTCCTGCCCCCCCGCAACCCAACCTCCATCCATTCCTCCCAACAGGTAAGGGCTTCCAAGGAAAGTCAACAGAGTCTGGCACATTAAAGCTGGAGGCAGGACCAAGCCCCTTTCCCCTGCTTTAAGGCTGAACATGGCATCCTATAGAAAATGGGCTCCAACAAGTGAGCTTGTGCAACAGGGACAGATACTGGTCCTACTGCCAGGTGGCTCAGATATATGAATACCTCCCTAGGTATATCTTTTAGTGAGTTGTTTTTTGATGATCTTATACATGTATGAAGTATATTTTGATGACTACAAACACAACCCTTTCTAATTTCCTGCACACACCTATTATTCCATCCTACCCATGAATATCCTTCCCATTTATACATCTTCTGGGTAGGGCGCAGGGTCCAGCTGTTACAGTCAGCACTGTGACCAGCCATGGGTGGCTGCGTTCGCCACTATTTATTGCAGACAGGCTTCCCTGATTAAGGTTGGAAGCAGCACTTATATATGGATATAGTCATAAATATGTAGAAGGCAGCTTGGCAAGATGTCAATTTAGCTCTGCAAGGGGAAAGTTCAACCCGAGGGCCTAAAGCCTCTTCAGGTGTTTTTTCTTGGTTTTGTTTTGTGGGGCAGGCAGGTATGCTGCACTGGGTAGGTGGAGGGGGCATCCGATCTCATTGAGATTTCATCTCGATGGCTCTCATTAAGAGAACAAATACTGGCGAGGGCGTGAGGAAAGAGGAACTCGTATTCACTGTTGGTGAGAGCAAACCGGGGCAGCCCCTACAGAAATCGGTGTGGAGGGTTCTTAAAAAAGCTAGAATTATAACTACTGTGCGACCCACTACTGTCCAAATACCCAGTGGACCCTTCAGAGATGCTTCATCCTACTTCTGAGATTCCTGCTCAACCACGCTCGCTGCTGCGCTGTGCACAACAGCGAAGGGATGGAATCAGCCTGCATGGCCATCAGCTGATGAGTGGACATTGAGAATGTGGTACATAGACACGGCCTACTTGATTCACTGTAAAGTGCAATTAGGAAGACCACGAGCAAACAGATGAAACTGGGGGAAGAAAGTGCACCGAGGCTCAGAAAGACAAACACTGCACCCTCTTTCCCATGTGTGGGGCCAGCTTCAACCCTTGCCATCGGTGTAATTCATCTGGAATACCTGCAGGGGTAAGTACAGGCTACCGGGGTGGGGAGGCGCCTCAAGAAAGTGGAGCTAGCAATGCACAGGGGATGTGACGATGGAGGGGGGAACCATGAGGTGAAAAGTTTCAGAAGGAGTAGGTGTGGGTGGAGAGAGGAGACACGAGGGAAAGGAGGAAGGCTAAGCAAAACTAAAGATGTATAGAAAAGCCGTATGAGCACTCACTACAATGTAAGCCGATTTGAAACAGAAGTTAAAGAAGATTTGAAAGAGTGCTATCCTGTGTGGTTGGAGGATGCTGCCACGAGCCAAGCGTCGCTAAACTCTAGTGCCAGGTTTGAGATGCTTCCTTGTGAACTCTCGCTCAAAGAGGCTCTGGAGGGCTCCAAAACCACTCTTCTCCACTGCCCACAGAACTAGTTGATTAGACATCGCTACTAAAGACATCACACACCTGTAAGGAGTAGAAAAATCCAGGCAGGACTAACCTGGCAGCTTCCTCCCTGTGCCTAGTGTTCTAGTGCTAGAAGGTGCCAGACAGGCAGCCGGGGACATTGTATCTGTGGTCCTTCTTTACCGTGAACTCTATGATAAAGTGAATTTAAAGCCAAACTTATGAATATCTTTTGTCTTTCAGGTTCTGGCATTGCAGACAAGAAATTTCAATCCATTTTCTATCTTTATTGAGTACCGACTATGTTCTTGAAGCCCTTATACAGCCAGAACCAAGCCAGTAAGAGCTCTAATGGATCATGGAGCATCCCAGGGAGCAGGAACAAGAGAAGCACATGGAGGCTGCTAAGAGCAGGCTATACTCAGGGAATCAAGTAGCCCAGTTTGCCTTGTTCTCTTAGAACATAATATTACCTATTCCAAGAATGTAGGCAGCTGGTGTTTGAAGTGTTTAGTCTTTCTCTACCATTACCAGCATGCTTTTTATAATGAGTGTCGTGTGTGTGTGTGTGTGTGTGTGTGTGTGTGTGTGTGTGTGTGTGTGTGTGCAGTTTCCTGGGCTCGGACTATTGGTGAATCTTCACAAGATTTAGCCTTCTGGGCTGTACGGGTCTGAGAAGGCCCCCTGAATCACTAATGCAACATGGATGACTAAGAACACCACCGTGGGCTGGGCTTCTGCAACTCTGTAGGCAGCAGAATAATGAGACTTTGTGAGCACATTGATTGCCTCCCCTCATCCTTGAAAGGCACTAAAGTATACCACACCAGCAGGCAGTGTGGAGACCCCTGACTCACTGCACACAGACACGACTGGGCTGACATAATATCCTGAATTGAGTTTCATTTGCTTAGGGAGCTGTATTGATATTTTGACACCCTGAAATGAAAAACTCATTTAACCAGTAGTTTTAACACGATAAGCTGATCTCCAATGATGAGAGACTTCGTAGGAGAAGCCATTCTGGAGAGATACCTTGGGTGGGAGCTACTCTTACTTGTTCATTGACATAGTCGGCTGTTACTTAACTGAGGTTTTGTTTGCGTGATAGATTTGCAATTGATGTATTTTATTTCAAACAGAATACCAGGTCAATCCAAGGGTGTGGTGGGACAATGGTCTTTTACCCTGTCACTTGCATTATTTTTAATAAAACGCTGATTGGCCAGTATCCAGGCAGGAAGTATAGGCGAGGCAACCAGGCAGAAAGCAGAGGTGGGGCAACAAGAATTCTGGGAAGACGAAAGTTTTATTCTGCAGTCATGACCCAGTCGCATAGGAAGCAAGATGTGACTGCCTCACCTAAAAAGGTACCAAGCCCCGTGGCCAACATAGACAAGAATTATGGGCTAATATAAGAATTGGTTAATAAAAAGAGCCTGAGATACTGGGCCAATCAGTTTATAATTCATGTAAGATCCCTGTGTGATTCTTTGGGACTGAATGGCTGATGGCTAATGGACCTGGCGGAACAGAACCTCAGTCAACCAAGGGCCTGGCTCAGAGCCATAATGTGCCAAAGGAGAAAGACAAGACACTGGGAGGCAGGGGTCCTGTGGCTGTCATGCTGAAATACAGCAAAGAGACACCAGTGTGCAGGACCAGCCTTGCTGCCTTCAGCTGCTCACTCCTGTCTCTCTTCACTGGGGATGGAAGCTGGGGAGGTGCCTGGGAAGCAGAGCATTCTTGAGAGCTGTGGTTACCAGATTCTAGAATGGCATCCACTGTTTCCTAACTGAGGTTCCATCCAGGCCTGCTCGGGTCTTGCACAGTCCTTCCCATTGCAGATCAAAGCAGCTTGGGCTCCATGTGTGATGGATTTTACATAAGCTTTCTATGAAGGGGCTTCATATTAGCTTCATTTTGTCAAGAAGAAAACCAAGGCTCGAAGAGAACAATAGCACTGGCTTTGGAATCACTAAAAGAAATTCTATGTTTGAGTCCATACACTGTAGTGATATTTCATTTGTATTTTAATAAATAAAGCTTGTCTGAAGTTCAGAGAGTAAAACAGCCACACTGGTCAGCCTCACAACCCAGGCAGTGCTGACACACACCTTTAATCCCAGTAGCCACACTAGGTTGCCATAGAAACCAGGCCGTAGTGGTGCACACCTTTAATCCCAGCCCCAGGGAGGAATATGACGGGAGGAGACAGCTCTCAGACACAGTCTCATTCTGAGATTCCTGGAGGCAGGATCACCATTTTGGACTGAGGTAGAGGTAAGAGCCAATGGCTGGCTGTTTTGCTTTTCTGACCTTCAGGTTGAACCCCAGCTTCTGTCTCTGAGTGTTTATTATTCATGCTATAATACTCTTTAGACATCTTGATGATGATCTTTGTCAAAGGCTTCAACTTCTTGGTAAAACCTTTGAAAACTGGGGAAAGACTATCTGTTGACATGAGAGTATATAAAAAAAATAGGCTGCCTCCTTGGAAGGCTTTGGACTGTCACACAGAAAGTGACGAAGATCACAGGCCTGGCACAATTAGGAGACTTGGCATTCTGGTTGTCACTCAAGAACCTAACAGTTTTTTGCTTTTTGTTTTTTTTACATGCTGCAACCATAACTGCTTTAAAGAACACTTCTGGTTGGACGAACCAGGTCAGTATCAACATTCGCTTTCGGTGCCTTGGGCAGTAGCAGTCAGTGTCATGAGGGAACCCAGGAATTGAAAGAACATGAGAACTTAGTAGTGGGCTCAGCCCAAGGGGAGTGGCCAGGGCGTGGATGTCGTGGGGAAGATGCTCCATTCCTTACCACTTCACGCTTCTCCACTTCGAACCAGCGGGAGATGCCAGGGAGACTCTGCACCAAGTAGAGTGAGGTTCTCTCCACCCAGAGACTCTGCAAAACAAAACTCAAAGTTACTTTCTAGGCTGCCCTTTTTTCTAAGCCCCAAGTTGCAACAAGTCTGACCTGGAGCCGTTTATTTCCTGCAGCCTTTTTTAGCCATTCTCACTGAATGCGCACTTGTGAAACAATCGGAGCACGAAGCGGTGC
>NC_022009.1:75329770-75336825 GCF_000317375.1 Microtus ochrogaster
CCCCCCCCCCGCCCAGATGCAGTGCAAGCCCGCACTAGTCATTCTGCAGACTGCCTGGAGCCTTCTTCCTTGCAGAGCACCGGAGCCCCTGCTCCAGAAAGCAAGGGCCAGAACACAACAGCAAGCTGTATATAGTCTTCTCCTCTGTTTCCCCAAGATGGGACTTTAACCTTTTCGCCCATCAAGGTTTAGCCCATTTCAACCAGAAGAGGCAATGCTGTGAGCTATCCAGACAAGATGGGAGTAACAGCTACCTAAGGGGACAAAGGACCTTAGGGTTACTTGGTTGGAACCTTCTATTTAAGGTGAAGACTTCAAGTCGCAGAGGGACTCTTGATCCACAAGTCATATTCTAATTATCAAAGGGCTGGCACTGACACCCACCCTCGGGAATCATCTTCTCTCCATTGCCATATGCACAGGGCCACATTTCTGGTGATAAGCTGAACTGCTGTAACCCAGGGGAATGTGTGCTTCGAGCTGGACTCCTGACCCAGAACCAGCTCCTCCAGGAGACATGGAACACAGCTGCTATTGGCACAAGCCACTGTATGTGGCCAGATTGTCTTTGACCAGCCAGTTTTGGAATTTACACTTCATCATTGTCATATAGTGTGCTACCAGGGGGGAAATCCCCGCAACTGAACCATCTATTCAGACCACAGAGGGGTTAAAAAGAGAATGTCTTTCCAGTAGTGAGGAGCTGCTGAGGTGAACCCCCATCGTGAGAGTTTGAGGGACCTGCTGATGACAGGGAGGCAAGCAGACAAGAGCTCAGATGGACGAGCAGGATGTTCAAGGTATACACGGGATGCAGATATTCCTGCCCTTGTGGGGGACCAGGACAGCAGCTTTCTGAGTAGACCAGAGAGCTGGATTTTACAGAGTCAAGAGTTCACAGGGAGGAGAGTGGAGGCTGCTGTGCAGGCAGAAGGCTGCCCACACAGACATGGATTTGCTTGTGAAAGGGTATGGCAACCAATGAGGAGAGAAGGTGGGTGTCGCTGGAGCCAAGAGAGAGGGTGGGTAGGACAGGCTTGGGGTAATGGGATAGAGTCTGGAGCCAGATTCTGAAGGTCTTGAACATGGGGAAAGGGAGCCTCATTTAACCTCACCCATCCCAGGAAGGTAGCTGTTGGTGGCTCGCACCTCTAATCCCAGGGTTTGGGGGGGTCTCTGGAACTCACTGGAGTGTGGAGTCTGAGGTTTGGTGGAGAGCCAGTGCAGTCTGGGCAGTCTGAGGATCGCCCCTTTGGTCTGAGCCTTGGTAGGGGTAAAAGGTCTCTCTAGTGGCTGATCGCTCTGCCTCTCTGATCTTCACCTTTAACCCCTACATCTGTCTCTGGGTTTTGATTATTCCTGGTACAAGTGTATCACTGATTGTTTCATTGTTGGCCAGGTGGAAGTACGTACATCCAGCAGAAACAGCAAAAGAAAGGGAGTTGGAAAAGGTGGGTTCCAGTGCTAGGCTAAAGGTCTTGGGCACATAACTCTGTGCAAGCCAACTATGACTCCAGGTCATTCAGACTGAGGACTGGGAGCTAGAGCAGAGAGAAAGAACTGTGTCGCAATCTGATTGGATCTTTAGCTAACTTGGGAGGTGGAGAAGAGAATTAGAAACACACAGAGAGGACTAGAAAATGATGGTGGATCTTGTCAGTAACTGGGATGTTTTCCGATGCTCTCTGTACTGTTCAATCCACAGGGAGAAGAAAGACCCCGAGAGGAGGCCAGAGGGCCAGGCTGCTGAGGCTGGTGCAGTTGGCTGGTTCTAAACTATCATTAGCTTTATTTATTATCATTAGAGCATTTTGTGATTAGATTCCTAGAGAAATCCACAGTAAATGCACTTCAAATCTTTCATAAAAGTCCATTTTTATCCAGTCTCCCCCGAACACTGCAAAGCTACCCCTTCACCGCCTTTTGGCTGGGTATAACCCCTGTAGCTGACTGCTGCTGGCAGCGCTGGGAACCGATGGGCAAGGGTGTGTGGGTCAACATTAAGCAAGACAGTGTTAAGAGATGCCTCCTGCTTTAAGGGAGTATCTGCTGTGAAAGCCGCTAAGCCAACAGACTCACAGGAATAAGCTCATTTGACAATTCTGTTTATGTATGGATGCTGAGTCACTGGGGTCACCCTAGGCCTGTCCGGTGTCACTGTTTTCAAGGAAAGGGATGGTCACGGGTGATTTCTGAACATCTGCCTCCTTGCCCCAGTGGGGCTGTGAGAACGCTGTCCTTTCTGTCCTGGAGCATGGGGAACTAGGAAGGCACACTGGATATGGGGAGGACAGACAACCCAGTACAGGCAGAGGCCCAGATGGGCATGGACTCGGGGCCTCATCTCAGAAACCAACAAGGTCTAGAGCAAAGGACGGAAGTGTCTCCATCTCACCAAATGCCTGCCCACGCAGCCTCTTCTCAGTTCCCCCTTGCCTGGTCCTTGGTTTTTCTTTACTGTGCTTCCTTGATGCTAGACTACATCCACCACTCCCACAATGGCTCACCATGAATGGACAACAGGACTGAGCTTAGACACAAGTTGGAAGACTGGTCTAAGCACCACTGCTCTCGGAACGGCCACAGAGAAGCTGATTTCAGGAACTCCTTTCCCAGACCTGCTCAGATTTTCTTGGTAGGGGACCAAAAATCTTCTTGCCTGGAAAGTGTTCCCATTCACGTGGAAACACTGCTTACTAGGATGGAAGATTTCGAGACCCTTTGTTCCAGTCACGTGACCGGATCCTCAGTCACTATTTCCCAAGAGTCTAGAAAGCCCATGAGGAGGCGGCACTTTACGGAGACCACAGGTTTACCTTGAACTCGTTCTCCTTGTCTTTGGTGCCCTTGTGGAAAGGCCTGTCGTAGCGGAACTTCCAGATGTGGTTTACTTTATAGAAGCTTTTGATGTTGTCGGGAACGCCCTCCCTCTGCAGCACCTCCTGGCTCTCAGGAATGGGAGTCACAGCGTATATCTGCAGATCTGGGAGCCAAGAGTCAAGGAGGGAACCTGGCTTGGCAAGCAGCAAGGCACTCTGGGTAGCAATCTGGTGTTTCCATTCCAGTGGAATTCATTTTAAAAATTGCCCAGCAGATATGAATAATGTACTTCCAAGTATGCCTCAAGCTTCAGGTCTGATCAAGTCCTAAGAATGTGATTCTACCGGGACATATGTTTGACATTTCCATAACCTATGAGTTCACAGATGACTGCTTTCGTGGGGGTAGGAGGAACAGCTGGGCTTGGGTATTCAGAATCAGAATGGCTCCCAAATTTTATCTATAATGATATGGAAATCCTCATAAGACTATGACCAAAGGCAGTGACCAGAACACCAGCAAGGACTTGCACTTGCCAAGTGTTGCTGTGACTGCAGCCTTCTGTAACTATGGTATCCGTAATCTAAAACCAGGCACAGATAAACAGAGTGGTTGGTTGTAGCTCATATTTTAAAAAATATTTTGCTTATATGCTCCTTCCTTCCCAGAGAGAAAGAAAAATATTTTTCCTTAAACAATTTCGTGTTTCTCTTGCATTTAGGTTTCTGCTTTGAAAGTATATTTATAATAGCCACTGGGAGTTTCCCTGTCTGTTTTAAAACTGTGGCTTTCAGATGGATTTGGCAAGAACTGATGGGTGAATTGCCTTTGTGTCGAAAGCCAAAGCACTTCCATTTGAGTTGTCTGTTTAGATGGCAGGACTCTGAACTACATGCTGTCATTAAGTTAAGAGTCTAGAATATCATGCCTCAGAGATACTGGAGGCACCTCTTGCTCGTCCCCTCCTCACTCCAGAATTAAAGTCTAAGGGAAAGAGGGGGGTGGAGCATGTGCAGTAGTGAACACAATGCTACCACTTCCTCGAACGGAAGCCGTTTCCATAGGAAGCCATAAAAGAATCATTTGATTCAGAAGCAGGGCTGGACCTGCAGGCATGCCAATTAAGAGGGCGAAGGTTCCTTAACGGATGTTTAAGGGATTTCTTTTCGACTGGCCCTGTGATAGCCATTAGAATAATTCCATTCTGCTGAGAAGGCACTCAGCTAAAACCAAGATGACAAGGACTAGGAAGTGTAGGGTGTGGCTCCTGACAAGGAGACAGTGGCTATAACACTCAACAGGACACTGCTGTGTAGCTAACGGCAGGTACCACCCAACCGGAGCCCAGCCACCAGGAAGGGATACACTGAGCCTCCGCCTGGAAGATGGTCTCATCAGGCTGGTTGGCGTGCTGCATGGCGATGGCATGGGGGAACTCGTTCAGCATTCGCTGCTGGAAGGCCTCCAGTCGCTCGTAGTCATGCCCTCGACACACAAACTCCTTATTCTGGGGGCGTAACCGGAAAAGAAATTAGGGTCATATAACAAAGAGAAGGCAAAGAAATATGTCTGTGGCGATAACTGCCCCCACATCACGATACTGTCACATTGAAAAGTCAGAACCATCTGAAAAATATGCTCATGAATCAAACCTGCTAAACAAAGAGCAATAGAATCGCTGGTTATTGATTTCCATCAGACCCAATAGCACACGCTGAATTCCAGGGCCATTTGCATGGGGGATAGAGATGGCCTGATACTCAGCATCAAAGACAAGAACCAAGCACTGTATCATAAATGGACATATATGAGAGATGGTTTTTATCAAACGGATGTCAAACTCATACACGCAGATCTCCAATTTCTAAGAGAACAAAGTAGGGCCAGAATGAAAATCCGCTTTACTGGATTATTTTTCTGGAAGTCTCTGAGATAGATCAATCAGCTTTATATTCCCACTAGCGGGGCAGGCGGGGGGCCCATCTCTACCCGAGCCTTCAGGAGCATGGAGGAACCAAAGGCACAGTGACGTCCATGCCGTGAGCAGCTCAGCTCAGCTTGCTGCTGCTAGAAACCCCACCGCATTTTAGAGCTTTATTAGATGTCTGCTTGCTTTGTTATATCATGCTATATCCTAATAATTTATTCTAGAGGCCAGGGCTCTCTCATTCAGGTAAGAATGCTGAAGATTGGGGCCAGAAAACTGACTCACAGGATAAAAATGCTTGCCACGCCTGATGGTGGAAAGAGGCCTAACTCCTGCGAGTTGTCCTCTGCCCTGCATGCAGGCGCCATGCCCCTCTTGTCCCAACACACCAAGAACATAAAGTGTTTTAAAAATGCCAAGAATTATTTGTGCTAGTCCAGATGGGAATCAAAAAGTATCCGTTTAGTGACCCGCCCACCTCTCCACCCTAGGACTGATTCGCTGGCTTCACCGTCTCCACCTCCTGACGGCTGAGACAACAGGCATCCGCCACTCAGGCCTGCTTTAAGCAGTGCTGGGAGTGAAACCATGGCCCCCTTTAAGCTAGGCAAACCCTTTACCAGCTAAAGGTGCCTCCTAGGCCCCTGGCCTCAATGAGCACACCACCAAAGTTCTCTAGCTTGTGGCAGGACAGACGTCTTTGCTTTCTGTTGCTGTGTACTTCTCCACTGGGAAGATACACTACCTTGGTTTGTCCACTCATCACCTGACAGATATCTGAGTTTCTCCTCCTTGTCTGGATGCTGTGGACAGTGATGCCATGGGCATCCAGATACAAACCTTCACCAGGAATGTTTTCAGAGCTCTTTTTCAATGGCGTAGAAGCAGACCCGCCCAGGTACAAGGGTCAATTCTGCTCCTTTCAGGGGGAAATAACTATTTAGATTATACAACCATTTCCATGTATCCTATCCGAGTTTTAAAATGTATCCTGCAATTCATCAAACAACAAAAGAACATTTTTGATCTTGACATGTTTATGACATTCCTTGGAATCCTCAATCCTGCAATGTCTCTTAGACACCAAGAGAGGGCAGCCCTTCCCTTTCATTTTGAATTAATGACAGATATGACATAGAAAAAGGCTATTTTTCAAACAACTGACGATAGACACATCAATTTATTCTAATTGCCTATTAAACAAAATTTGATCTATTTGGTCAATGTAGCTCTGGCATTTGCTAAACTGTCTTCATAATTGGAGCTTTTAAATACCTCTGATTTTTAAAAACATATTATCTTTAAAGATTGATTTTTTTAAAAAAATTATGTGTAAGTGTATTTGTGTGAATGTACACCATGAATTATACAAGTGTCCACAGAGGCCAGAAGTAGATGTTGGGTCTTCTAGGGCTCTTGTTAAGGCAGCTGTGAGCTTTTTGGCATGGGTGCTGGGAATCCAAACAGGGTCCTTCTGAAAGAGCAGTAAGTGCTCTTAACTGAGCCATCTTTCTAGGCCTAAGGATGCTTTAACTCACTGTAACTCATGTAGTAGATGGGAATCTGGGCTATCTCACTGTTTGCTAAAACTAAAATCAGCTTTTAATTAGCACACATGGCTGCTTTGTGTGTCTCCAGAACATCTGCCCTCAGGGGCCTTTTCCTCCATAAAAATATAACAAGGTGGATCAGATTACTGGTTTGTTAGAGATAAACACATCAATATTGTCATGATCTGTAGCTTAGAAAATATTTTATATCTCCTTTAACCTAAAAGGTATTTTGCTTTCCTCTGACAGTTTAAAGAAATCAAAAGCTTTTTGGGTCCCTACTCTCCAAACACCATACCAACAATGCACAGTGGATTGGCCAACTCTTGGCATGGTACGGAAGAAAATGTAGTCTTTCATATTGTACACTTTTGGGTCAAAAATGAGGAGCCGCTCCTACATCAGAGTCACACTCTGCCCCTTCTCTAGTCCCCTATGTTGGTCACTCCTCTAGGAGGCCACCCCTGCACTGACAGTCAGGCCCCAGACCCTGTGTTCTTCAAGGGGCGCTGACACCAGACCTGGCATGTCCCCAGCTAAAATGTCGTCTTCTCCATTCAGTGGACTCTCTGCATTTGTCATTATCAGAAACCGATCTTTCTTTCAGCTTCAGGCAGACGTCTTGTGCATTTTTTTTTTTAACTGCAACAAGGATTTTATATAAAGTCTGGGTAGCACCCAATTACTTGGTCCTGTCAATCACTTCAAGAAAATGTCAGTTCACTGTCGAAGCACCTTTCCCTGTGGCTGTGATAAAA
>NC_022009.1:75337160-75347552 GCF_000317375.1 Microtus ochrogaster
GGGTCACAGTGTGTTAGTTCACACACAGGAGTGTGAGCAGAGGGGTCACAGTGTGTCAGTTCACACACAGGAGTGTGAGCAGCGGTTCATATTTTGTTAGTTCACCGTCAGGAAGAAGGGAGTGCTGAAAGTTTCTAAGTTAGTTTCTTGTTTCATGCAGGGCACTCCTCAGGGTAATCTATTCTAAAGATCTTTCCCAGGAATGCCTGGAGGCTTGTCTCCCTGGTGGTCCAGATCCTGTCAGCTAACATTCAACACTAACCACCATATTAGAATCATCACCTGAGCATTTCACGTGATTTTAAACATACATATCTACTTGTGGTCTTTGGATATTTTGAGGTACATTTAATTAACCAATCATCTATCTACTTCACCTAAAAGGTAGATAAATTAAAGATTAAACAATAAACAGAGTCTCGATCCTCTTCCTTCTCTGAGTTTAGCTACCTTGCCTTTTCTCATATATCCTTAAAGTTATGGTAGGATTTAGAACAACTTAAATATTTTCATACTGATATTTAAAGTTGTAATGCACTCAATTTGGGGTATGTGTGTATATGTGCATGTATGTGTATGTATGGTGTTTTGAGACAGGGTCTGGCTGGCCTTGGATACTGATCATCTTGCCTCTACTTGGGTACTGGGATTATAGCCGGTATGAGTGACTCTGTTTTTTGTTGTTGTTGTTGTTGTTGTTTTTGTTTTTGTTTGTTTGTTTTGAGATAGGATCTTACTCTGAATCCCAGGCTGGCCTAGGACTCATCACATGGCCAAAGCTGGTTGTAAAGTTTGGCAGTTCTTCTGCCTCAGCCTTCCAGGTATTGGCGTGACATGATTTAGGTACCACACTGAGCTCACAAACGAATTCAGTTTTGTCAGGTATGTACACTTCTCCACAGTTCCCTGAGTGAATAAGTGAACTCTTTTTTTTTTTCACAATTTAATGTGCAGCTTTTATTAGCTATTACTGAGTTGTTACTTTTGGTAGTTACTATGGCTGTTGCATATTTTAAGCACATGTGATTTACATATATAATTATATCTATAGATAGATTTGTACATAAGTATACATCTGTTGAGTCTGTTGAAAATAAGTTGTAGATGACTTGAAATGTTCGTTTATCAGTATTTCATTAATAAGTGAACTCTTTTAACCAGTGTTTTAATACATGGAGGATGCTGTGGATGGAGGGGTCCAATGCACAAATGCAGATATGAAATAATCTCTGCCAAGTGTAAAGAAGAGGGATGGATTGAGGACTTGATGTCTACCACACAAATTCCTCTTGGCAAAGACAGTTCACACCAGCGATAAGTCGGATGTCTCTCCTGGGTGATATTTACCTTTTTACAAAGTCATCAGAAAGGCCAAACAACACTTTTCCGTGCTCTGGGAGTAAGATTTCTCCTTCACGCCACTCTGTCATTTCCTATAGTCTACAGGCCCTCTCATTGCCCTCATCCAGATTCTCTAGTGCTAACTATAGAACTCGCACAGAGAACACACTGCGAATGACACACAAGGGAAGCCATAATCACTGCTCCTGAAGTGGACTCAGGAAGGGGTAGATTGTTTAATCTTGAGAAACTGTTCAACACAAAATATTCCCAGTTAATAGTTTCACAAATTAGAAGGGTAAAAAATGTCATGATGCCATTGTCTCCTTGTTATGTGTCATAAAATGTCATTAATTCCTTAGCTTCCTTAATTGGAGGATCTGAGCCAGAAGGATTAACGTCAATTAAGAAGTGTATTACTTACTCTTAAGAAAAATGGAAATTTTTTCCCATAAAATCCAACTCTGAAGAATTCGGGTTCCAGACGCTGCTGGTCCATGATTTTATCATACAGAGAAGCTTCCATCATCTGGGAAAGGACAGAAGGAGTTCTGTGAATTCCATCCTACATCTCAGCCACACCAAGACAGGGACATCCTTCTATTCACAGGTGAACCATTTTAAGTCATGAGGAAAGGACTGGCAATTGCCTTGTAAGTATTTCCGGAGAGGATCAGCCAACCAATTTTGTAAATACATACCGACTAAAAATGTCATGCTTTGTAGGCTCACATGGTTATGTGGGATTTCCCTCTGTATGCTTGAATACGATTGTTTAATTAATAAAGAAACTGCTTTGGGCCTATAGCAGAGCTATAGGGAAACAGAGATAGGTGGGGAAAACTAAGCTGAATGCTGGGAGAAAGGAGGCAGAGTCAGAGAGAAGCCATGGAGCCACCAGAGACAGACACTGGGAACTTTACCTGGTAAGCCACAGCCATGTGGCAATATACAGATGACAGAAATGGGTTAAATTAATATAAGAGTTAGCCAATAAGAAGCTAGAGCTAATGGGCCAAACAATGATTTAATTAATACAGTTTCTGTGTGATTATTTTGGGTCTAACAAGCTACCTCCCTGCAGCAACATGGTCTCTCTGACATGTCTTTACTCTCCAGGACACAAGCTGTAGTTTGCTGACCATTTAAAGGATCAAGGATTTTTCTACATTTTACTCGCAGAGTAGATTTTTGTAAGTCTACCAAGGACGTGTTTACATCATCACAGATGTAGAACAAGTAGAAATGAACACAAATCATAGAAGTCAAACCTTTGGGGAGAACCTATGTGCGAAGTGAACTTGCCTGTGGATTTGCTTCCCATTGCACACAGTAGTTCAGGACATGAGGAAGGTACAACATTGTACAGGTGGGATAGGGTAAGTCACCAACCTGAGCCCAGGGAGCGCAAAGTGCTGTCTAGGCTCAAAGCTCACAAGTGTTCAACCTAGGTAGCAAACCAAGCTATGGCTTCCCTTTTGTGGTATCATCATCCCTAGAACTTCCAGGGGAAGACTGATATTGTACTTAAGGCTTCCCCCTCTCCTGGTAAGAGCACCCCAGAGAGCAGTTGGTATGAAGTGTGATGCTCGGGGTTTATAAACATCTTAGTGATGATGGTACCCAAGGGCTCTCCTTAGTGAACGCTGCACTTCTTTAGTAAGGATAGGATGAGAAGTTGAATAGGAGTGATTTTATATAAAGCTGTGGGCCCTGCCAGTACCAGCATGATGGACTAAACTTAAAATGAGATTATTTTTCGTTTTAGTTTTCAAGCTAGGAGAAATATCAATGACCTACGACACCACATTAAGGGCTATGACAACAGCAGAGGGTAAGTTCCCAGCAGGAGAGTAAGGTGCTCGTGGAGGCGCAAGAAGACTTTGCAAGCTGTTGAAGGCTTATGTTCTCATGTTTCCAATGGCAGCCTCGAAAGTGGAAGGGAATATCATTATCACTGTAATATGCAAAAGCAAAGGATCTTGTCTTAGGAAACTAGATGACCTCAACGCTCATCAAGACATTGAATGCTAAACAATGACGCAAAATGCTTGGGACGCCCAGGAGTAAGGCTTGTTTGCACCTAAAAGCAAGGAGATACAAACAAATGACTCAGGAATACAGACTATTAAGGTCCCCAAGTCCCTGGTACTAAAACTTTGGTTTAGTGAGAACATATTTCTGAAGGTACAGAGAGAGTTCACACAGGATTTGTCCCTAATTTAACATGAGAGCCACCTCGCCATCTCTACCATTTTATTTTGCAGATTGTGGGAGTAAGAACTGCGTACTGTCAGGCAGATTTCTGTGTGATTGAGAAGCTCTTCAGTGCAGAGATTTTCCACAATAAACTTAAAATATTAATCCTCGATTAGATTGTGCATTTCAGATGTGGGACTTTCGAAACAGATCAAGGTCTCCCTCTTTGTATACTGAATAAAAGAACACACACAGACCAATTTGTTATTTCTCCACATAAGTACCTAAGTATGCTTCAGGGAAAATAACTTATCTTAGAAAAAGTTTCTGCAAGGTGTCTGAGGATGGTCCCAACATTCATTTCCTATCGCCCTGCTGGGAAGTTAATGAAAACGTGGACCACACCTGACCCCCAATTACCCAGGACCACACCTGACCCTCCATCACCCAGGTACTTTACCCTCATCTTGCTCAGGTTCCTGTAGTCATAGTAACCCTCGTACTGCTCTGCCAGCTTCCGGCACAAGATGATGCCATTCTCCCAGCACTGTGGACAGACAGGAACATGACAGTCAGCCTTCCTCACATGGCTACACGTCGATCCAAAGGTCAGGATGGGGATGCATTTGGACCATAAGGCCTTACTCTCTAAGACTCCACAACAACCTAAAGTAAAAACGCTGCCATTTTAACTATGAAAAGGACATGCAATTGACACGTAACTTGTTAAAAATCTTCCGCAAGTTGGAAACAACAACTCCTCATCATGTTCACTAATGTGTGTGAAAACAGCAATTTCTTGTGTTGTTTCACAATCCCGCCATGGCAACAAGTGTGGTTTCACAATGGCCACACACATGGCTGCACACAGGCGCTCAGTGCTCAGGAGGGAATTACTGATCCCTACAACCCAACAACTCACGTGTGGCACCCTGGACTCTTTGGTGCCTTGCATGTGCTTACAGATTGTGAGGGCCACTGGATTCTGATTAGGTCAGTGTGTCGTTTTCAGAAGAAATGTTTAAATTTTGTCATCGAGCATACTATCAACGAAGTTTTCTTCAAAATCCTGGACCGTCAGTCAGTATTTGTGGTTTTAGGGCCATAAACCTTTGCCACAGTTATCCAACTCATCTATTATCATCTGAAATTGGTATCATTATGAGTGAGAGTCTGTGGACACAAAAGCAAAGCTCACAGTTTATAGACGCCTCATAGTAGCAATAATATTTTCACTTCTTTCAACCACTTAAGAGGTAAAAGTAATTTATAGACTATAGGTATAGACACATGAGTATTGGCTTATCACCCTGACCTACAGCACAGACTTCTGGGGATGGGGCAAGTTCATGAGATTTTAAAATAACGTACTGATGAATCAACCCTGGTTATCAATAGGGTGACAGAATATCACATCCAGATCATCTACAGAGACCCAGAGCCAGATAATATGCAGAAAGTGAGAGACATTGGAACACTCCATCCTAAGTGGATGTCTCCATCAAATCCCACCCCTCAGGCCTCGGGGAAGTCTGCTGCACAGGAGGCAGAAAAAGTATAAGAGCCAGAGGGGATGGAGGACACCAAGGAAACAGGGCCATCTAAATACACCAGGACAGATGCACAGGTGAACTCACAAGGACTGAGGCAGCGTGCACAGGTCCATACAGATCTGTACCAGATGGGGCTCTAGAGTTGACAGAAGAGACACAGACTCCACCCCTAACCCAGAAGCTATCTCTAACTGATAACCACTTGCAAATGAAAATTTAGTTTTCTCCAAGGGCATCCAACTGAGGAAACAAACTAGTAAGTAGGTCCCATACCCAGCAGGAGATGGCTAACTGAAAACAAACTCTGTTTCTCGGGCTCTTTTCCTTCTGTTTATTTGTTTGGTCCTTTTCTAGTGTGTTTTTAGCATATTATATGATAATATTCCCTTAGAAGCCTGTTTTCTTTCTAATGAGAGAGAACGGGGAAATATCTGGAGGGTAGGGGATATAGGGAGGAACCAGGAGGAGTAGTGGGAAGGAAATATATAATCAGAATGTGTATGTATATATATGTATACGTATATATATATATATATATACTATTTTCAATAAAATAAAAAAAATAGTTTATAGTACAGGTGAAATTTTTTACAGTAGGCGTGACAAAGACACTTAGGTTGGTATTTGTGTCAAGTCCTATCACTGTGGTTGGATAAATAAGAAAGGAGAACCCGAGAGAAGTAATTCACTTGCACCAAAATGTTAGGCAGTCCCAACTGTGTTCTCTAGAGAAATGACAGCCACTTGCTGTATTTAACACTCTACTTAACCCTTGTGACTTAGAAGAGAGAACTAAGGCACCCAAATAAAAAAAAAAAAAACACTGGTGTTCAGATTCATAGTCTTTAAAAATTGTCACTGCCCTTGATGCGGGGCAGGAAGGAGTGAGACATTAAACTGCATGTCGTCGGTGAGGGGCCTCCAGCATCACAAGCTTTCCTAACTGTACTAAGGGTGCTACAAACTTCCTCAGCAAGTTCAGTCTCCTTCATCTTACCTTAAAAATAAGCACAGAATGGGACGTGCCTTCCGTTATGGGAGGAGGTGGAGGGAGAGAGCTTTTCAGAGAACAAACGGCAGATTGCTAGGGTCCAAAAGTTGTGTTTCCCCAAAATTCCTCAGCTGAAATCCTAACATCTTAAGCATTAGGAGGCAGGGCCCTGGCAGATGATAAGGTCATAAGGGACTTAGTACCCTTTAAAAAGTAGGTTTCCCAGTGTCAACTACTCTTCTGTCACGTGAGGACATGGAGGAGACACCATTCGTGAGGAAGTCGGCCTTTAGCTGCACACTACATCCTCAGAGGCCTTGACCTTAGTGTCATCAGCCTCCAAAACAGTGACAAAGAAGTAAATACATGTTTGTTGCTTCTAAGCCACCCAGTGTGTGTGTGTGTGTGTGTGTGTGTGTGTGTGTGTGTGTGTGTGTGTATGTGCGTGCACCTAAGCCACCAGTGTGTGTGTATACCTGCAGAAGTCTGTTCTTTTCTTCTACTATATGACTGATGGGGACTGGACTCAAGTGCTCGGGCATATCAACTGCTGCCCTTACCAAGTGAGCTCCCCATCTATATATGTTGGTAGAGTAGCTGGAGTGGACCAAGAGCGTCACTGCCTTAAGGTTAGTGTTAGCCAAAGGGCAATACAGAGCTTGGGCACACAGGAATTTCCCAGAGGTCTCATGACAGACCTACTTAATCAGAATATCTAGGGGCTGGTCCCGGACACTTCATCTTAACAGTTCTGGGTGCTTCTATCTAACACAGTCTGTCATGTGAGGACCCCGCTGGAGAAGGAGAGAACATGGAGAGCATGGGTTGCCAGGGCTGCGTACTTTGCCTCTGTCGAAGTTCTGGACGATGGTGAGATGCAGGTGCTCCTTGCGCTGCCATTCTGTCTGCATGGGGTAGGTGAGGAACTCCCTGAGGGGCCGGTCAGACCACTCCAGCAGCTCATCATACAACAGGAGGGTGTAGGCGGCCTCTGTGTGCCAAGAGAGAGGACAGGACTTCAATCGGGACTCAGAACCATTAGGGATGGCTTCCCAAACTCAAAACTTAGCTCTGAATTTCATAACATAGCAGAGAAAATGTCAGGGATACGGGAAGGAACGAGTTAGCAAATGGTGACTTCCTTTGGTGACAGAGTCAGCAGAGGTCTGGAAGCAAGCTTTGGGTTTCTATTATTTTCTCCCCTGTTTTTCATTCTCCTTGTTACAACACTCGCATGCTTTGGACATGATAAACCTGTTTAAGCAAGTCACGTTAGAGCCGATTCAAAGATATAGAGCGGATATGCCATTACACACAAGGACAATTCATAAGTATGTCTCTTGAAGACTAGGAGACGTCAAAGGCAAGCTAGCTAACTAACTACTAACTCTGCTGGCCAGTCTTATGTCACCATGACACTAGCCAGACTCATTTTGGAAGAGGAAACCCAACTCAGAAAATGATCCCACCGGATGGACTTGTAGACAAGTATTGACTGGTAATTTGATGCGGGAGGGCCCACCTCACTCTGGGCAGCACTGCCCTTGGGTGAGGGTGCTTTGGATGGTGTAAGAATCAGGCTGAGCAAGGCAGGGAACAAACCAGTAAGCGGCACCACTCCATAGCTTCTGCTTCAGCTCTCGCCTCGTTAGTCCCTGCCCTGACTCCCTTAGACGACAGTCTGCAATGTGAGCGTGAAGGAAATTCTCTCCTCACCAAGTTGTCATTACTCCAGCAAGAGAAACCCTCACTGAGGAGCCAACTAACCGGCTCATCGAGGGCTGCACACTTGAATCTGGAGCACACGGCGGTGATTAAAAATGCCGTCAGAATTTAGAAAGAGGCATGAAAGCCAGAGAAGTCGAACAAAGTCGAAAAGTAACGCCAAACCAAACCCCTGCCTCAGAGTGGGCAGAGGTGAGGCACTGGATGGAGGGCATGCATGGGGGACTGGGGAAGGGGCAGGTAACTGCCACATGGAGTAAGCGATAGACCTTCCGGGCTGAACCCAAAAGGCCTCCCTATGTGTCCTTGGCTGGCCCAGAACTTGCTAGGTACATCAGGTTGGCCTTAAACTCAGAGACAGACCTGCCTTGTCTCCTGAGTGCCGGGATTAAAGGCATGCACCTTTAATGACCATGACCGGCTGCTGGCTTCACAAGTTTCAGGAAAGACACTGAAACCATGGGGTGTTGGGCCTGACGGGATTTGCTGCAGAAACAGGTAAATGATTTTCCACATACACAAGGAGAAACGGCATGCAGACTTGACAGGTAGGGGGCAAATTTAATGTACTATTTGCCACTAGGTTGCGTCTTTCCTAAATAAAAAGCCTAACCAAATAGGAATAATAAGAAGAACAAGAACACATGGTCATAGATAAATGGCTATAATAAATTTCCTTCAAAAACTTAACAGCCAACTCATTTTCTTAATTGAAGGAAGTGGCCAACCCTTACGTTACATCTCCATTTAACTTCCAGACCTCCTGTCTCTCCACAGCTGCAACAGTAGGTTTAAACACAGTATAAACGTACGGTGAGTCTTTTCCCCCTCCACTTATTGGACTGAAGCTAACTACACACCAAGTCCCAAGGCAGTGGGCCAAGGTCTACTCTAGCCCTATGAGCTGACCATTTCCACACATCAAACAGCGAGGTAAGAAAAGCCTAGGCCCCCATTACTTCGCTTTTGCTTCTTACACATAGATGGCCCGTGAGACAAAGGCTCCAGCCTCCTCGCCAATGACCTCGGTGAGCATAAGCAATCTCCTGGCGCAATTTTTTGCAAGTTTTTGTGATGCAGCCCCACTCTCGTCTCCTCCTGGAGTATGTGCCCTGCCTTCCCTCAGTGCGTGTGACAAGCTGCTCTCCCGATGACAAGCAGCTAAAACGATACATTTAGAGGTTTTTCTTCTGAGGGGAGGGGATTGCTAACCATCTGGTTGCTACCATCGTCTCCCTCCATGCATTTCAAGGTAAAAGGACTCAGCCATTGTGGCTTTTAAAAAAACCTGGGTAGCTGCTGGGCTCCCAAGCCTTCAGAGTTGATGCCTTTGGGCTCCACAATCAGCTTTTGAGGAATAAAAAGAGATGTATCTTGGTCCAGGGAGAGCCAGGCACAAAGAGGCTGTCCACAGTGGACTTGCTTGGGTACTTGCTGGCCTTCTCCTTGCGGAAATTAAACGTGAGCTAGACAGGGTTTTCACTAAGGGTGGAAATGGGTGGATACGGACGCAATTGCACCAACAGAGGCTGCCATGGCAGACTGCGCTGGCCAGGCGGGAACCAGAATCTCATGGCAGACTGCACTCGCTGGCTGCGTGGGAGCCAGAAGTTCATTTTAGGGACTGTGCTGTACTCTGAAGAAGTGTCTAGCCAACTGTGTTCCCTCCTTGGACCATGAGGATCTACACCAAATGGTCCCAGATTCTGTTTCTTCAAGTCTGAGTAACTCCTGTGTTCTATTCATGACTGACTTCTGGGGCCGTCACCCTTGCTTCTCCTATTTCTTTTTCTTTCTCAGCACTGGAGTAGCTGGAAGTCCCAGAAAATAATGGAGCTAGTCTCAGGATTAAGAGAATAACAGAGCTAGTCTCGGAATTAAGAGAATAACGGAGCTAGTCTCAGGATTAAGAGAATGGAGGCACAGAGATGCCATGCACTGACACAAAGGGCCCTGAAAGTCAGAGCCATAGACAGAGAGCAGGATGAACAGAGGTGAGCGTTTAACAGGAAAAGTGTTTCAGGAAAGTTCTAGAAATCGATGGTGATGTGCATAAACTGAACACTTACAAATGGTTATGGTGACTGATCGGTGGTGGTGCACAGCTTTAATCCCAGCACTTGGGAGGCAGAGGCAAGAGGATCTCTGTGAGTTCGAGACCAGCCTGGTGTACAGAGTCATTTCCAGGACAGACAGGGCTACACAGAGAAACCCTTTCTTAGAAAAACCAAAAATATAAAAAAGAAAAAGCTCCAAGATCCTCTACTGCTTCCTAGACATATCGTCTATAGAAGGCCAGGTGTAGGTGGTGATAACTGGGAAAGGTTCAGAGTGCTGAGATGCTGACAGGTGGCAGAGGAAGCTGAGGAATGACGGGCACTGTGGAGATGTCAGTTCACAACTGCTTTGAAATGCGATCGAGAAGCTGAGAGGGTATGCATTGCTAGACCTTCTGATCAATGGAAAGTGTGCATACTTTTCAGGTGTGACCCACATGACACCCTTCAAGAATGATCCTGAACGATTTACAATGTTTCAGTGCACACTGGTCTAGGCTCACCTTTCTGTTCCCAGTGTTCAGTG
>NC_022009.1:75348084-75372584 GCF_000317375.1 Microtus ochrogaster
CCAGTGTTCCAGTGTGCACTGTTCTAGGCTACCTTTCTGTTCAGTGTGTGCATTGTTCTAGGCTCACCTTTCTATTCTTTGGGGGTTGATATGTATTGAAGAGGGAAGTATTCCAAGTGACAATCTTCTAAAGAGTTTAAAATTCTAAACAGTGCACTGTACAGTTAACCACAGGCCATTCCGTTCCTGTGACACGTGTGCAGGGAAGAAGGCAGTGTGCAAAGAGAAAGCCAGAAGAATGAAGAAAAATGAGGAGTGCAAGGCAGCATTGCAGAAGGGCGCAGGAGGGTGAAACCATGTCTATAGGAAGAACAGTTCACCCAGCAACTTTATTTTCTTCCAGGACATACACAAATGAGGACATTAGGAGAGAAGAAAATGTTAGGGCCGGTAAGATGACTCAGCAGGTCAGCGTCATAATGTGCAAGCCTGGTGACCTGAGTTTGATTCCTGTAACCTCCGTAAAGGTAGGAATGAGAAGTGACTCCATAGGGTCTTCCTCTGACCTCCACACCAGTGTGGGATGCACGCCCATACACATACGTCATGCACACACACATAAATACATGGAGTAAACTGTCATATGGGAAATGCACACATCACTGATGATTCGAGGACCATGGAACTACGTACGTAAAGAAAAAAGTCCCCATCTCTGGTATCTCAGACAAGTTACGTTTTGCTTGCAGAGAATCAAAACACATCTGTGCAGATGTGGAATAACGGTCCTTAGCTTGCTTACTCTCAATTCTCATTCTATTGATCTATTGATTTTTTTAAAAGTAAAACAGTCCACTATACTGCATTGTTCCCTTTGCAATTCAGGAGTTATCAGCACTGAGGGAAAACCTTCATAGCAGGAGCTAAAACGTAACTGACAAGTGCACTCATCAGCAATGGATTTATTCCCAGGCTTTCTTCTAATAGTTGACTAAGGACAAGAAACCATCACCTCTGTCGTCAAAGGACTCATCCTTAACTGGGATTACCTGTCTACACATATGCACAAAAACAAATATACACACACACACACACAAAAAGTAAAATATAACCAGCAATAAAAAACAATGTGGTAATTACTTTAAAACAGAGAATACGAGGCTGGAAAGATGGCTGTCTCGGTGGTTAGGAGTGCTTTCTGCTCTTCCAAAGGGCCCCACTTTGGCTTCCAGCACAGACATAAGGCAGCTCACCAAATGCCTGTGACTCCAACTTCAGAGAATCTAATACCCTCTTCTGGTCTCCTTGAGCACCCACACATATATGGCACGCACGCACGCACGCACGCATGCACGCGCGCACACACACACACACACACACACACACACACACACACACACAAATACAAATCAAAAGAGAATGGGGAAAGTGATGGGAAGATGGGTTCAGCCCATGGATAAGGATAGCAGGAGTCGGTGAGGGAAACTGAAGGATGGGAAGCCCAGGACAGGAACCACTTTAGGAGAAAGAATCCACCAACCTCAGGATTCAACTTGGGGGAGAGTAAAAAGAGCCCTGAAGAGTATCCAGGCCTCTAGACTATAAACAGAAATGCTACCGAGATAATAGGACCAGCTAGAGGCACCAGAGACACTAGCAATACATTAAAATTCTAGAATTGTTACCAAAAGGATTTCTTTATTTAAAAACTGAGGGAAGGGCCATAGTTCAAGAATTCCCTGGAAGAAAAGTGGGGCAAAGGTGTCGATTTGTTGTTCGCAAACCCACAGAGAGGATTCTGGTTAAGTGGAGCAAGCCCCTTCCACCCTTTTCTAATGAGCACAAGAAAACACTTCACAGAATACAGAAGGCAATTATCAGAGGAGTTTGAAAAGTAATTAAGAGCAAATGGACCAACTAGGAAAAGCCACACTTGAAGACGAGCATAACGTGTTCAGTTATCTGCTTTTATTTCCGGCCTTTTACGTCTCCTATCTCAGACTTCCTGCAAATGGGATCAGACAATGGATAGCTCCCAGAGGAGCTTTTCTCTTCCAGGGCTGGGAAAAAGCTTTCCATGGCACGGAGCTCGTACTCTCTCTGTCTTCACCCTCCTCTTCCAGCCTCAGCGCCACAGCCAGAATCCTAAGAACTGGGAGTGTCTGTGCCAAGGGAAGAGCGGTGAACCAAAGAGAACAAGGAGCTCAGGAAGGAGCTCTTCACCTTGTCTCTGGAGTTTTGGGCCAATCTCCATGGTGCGTATTTGTAGATGAGACCACGACCGACATAAGCAATATACAATGGTATAGATCATAACTAAGGAGCCGAGACCCGTGCTGGGGACGGGGACGGGGACGGGGTTGCACATGCAGGGAACTGGAGCAGTAGTTCAGAGGCTCTAAAACTCAGATATTGAAATCACAACCCCCAGGAAGTGGTGCAGGACCTGAGTTTGAAATCTAACTGGACTGATTGCCAAGATTAAAAATATCAATTTTGACAGAATGCTGAATCTTGTAACATAATGTTCAAAAGGTCCAGGATGTAATCTAAAATTACTTGGCATTCAAGAGACCACGGAACTAAATAACTATCCAAGGGAAAAAGCAATTAACAGATGCCAACCCCAAGATGACTCACATGTTGGAATCTCAGACTATGAAGCAGCTATTGAAACCATGCCCCACATAGTAAATGTGAACACTCTCGAACAACTGAAAAGATGAATTCTTTGTATAGAAATGGAAACTGTGAGAAGAAAACAACAAAATGGAAATTTTTAGAATGGAATAATAAAGCAACAAAACAAACATTTTTACTGGAAAGGCTCAGTAGCTGAATGGAGATGGTAGAAGAGGATCAGTGGTCTTGACATAAAGCAAATTAACTCTCTGGTGTAAAGTTGTAGGAGGCATAAATGACAGGGTCCTAGGACTTAGGGGACAATGACCAGAGGCCAAACACTCATTCCACTGCAGTCCCAAAAGAAAGGACTGGTATGTAAAATATATTTTGAGAAAATGCAACTTTTTCATATCTGGTTATAGCTCAGAAGAGCTCAGCAAACCTAAACACATTAAACTTAAAGAAAACCACACCATGTATGTCATAATCAAACCACTGAAGACTAAATACAAATTCTCAAAAGCAACCAGATGACATTCTACGATGGGTCATTAAAGTAGCTACCTACTTCTCGCCAAAAGCAGGGAGGCAAAGAGGCAATGACAACATCTTAGAAGCATAACAATAAAAGAACTATTTACTCAGAATTCTGACAAAACAGGTCCCTCAGGGTTGAGCGTATGCCACGGTTGGGTCCAGGAGTGTCCATCAAGGCACTGATGTGGGATGTCCCTCTGTATATGTGTTGTTTTTATTGTTTAATGAATAAAGCTGTTTTGACCAATGGCTTAGCAGAGTGAAGCCAGGTGGGAAATCCGAACAGAGATAGAGAGAATGGGCAGAGTCAGGCAGATGCCGTGCAGCTGCTGAAGGAGAAGGACACATGGGAACCCTACCCAGTAGGCTACAGCCCCACGGTGATACAGATTAGTAGACTGACCATGAGAGGTAACTCCACAGTTAAGAGCACTTGCTGTTCTTCCGAGCCTGACTCTCATTCCCAGCACTCAGGTGAGGTGGCTCTCAACCACTTGCAATTCCAGCTTCAAGGGAGCTAACACCTTTTCTTGCCTCAGAGGGTCCCTGTACATGGGCGGCATTCACTCATGCACACACACAGACATACAGAAATCTTTGAATAGAAGCTTGGCACCTACTTCCGTCAGTGTTACAGAGAGATGGCTGGGAACTGTGGGAGGCGGAGTTTAGTGGACAGAGTTAGGTTATAGGGTCATGCATGAAAGGAATCGTGAGGCTTGTTTTTGGGGTCTCTCGAGTCACAGCCATACCAGGAGCGGCTATGCTATGTCTTGCACTTCTCCCCACCATCTCCCCAATCTACTCTGCTACAAGTCCAGAAGCAACAGAGCCAAATGACCACGCACCAAAGCCTCCGAAATGCTGAACCCAAACAAACATATCTTCTTTCTAAGCTGATTACTGTAGATGTTATGTTTCAATAACAGAGAAGTGGCTAGTGCAAGAGATCATAAAGTAGATGAAAAAAACCCAAGAGAATGCTTCTTTTTAAAAGCACTGGTTTCTTCAGGATAAATAAAAACGGGGAGGAAACAGAGAACTTCAGAGTCATGAAAGTGGCCCGTATCTTAGTAAACATAGTACACCTTCTGAAACCTCTAAAATCCGTTTGAGCATAGCAGGTGAAGGTGATGATGGCACTTGAAGGGATTTCGAGTGAAGACGGACGCCACAGACAACACGGCACAGAATGGGAGGATACGGGGATCTGGATGGTTTTAAAGATCCCTGTGGCACGAATTCTAATTGGTCTCAATAATAGGAACTCAGAGTCAGCTACCAGTTGGAAGCTGAAGGATCAGAGAAGCAGAGCGGTCAGCCACTAGAGAGTTCTTACCTCAACCAATGCTCAGACCAAAGGGGTTATCCTGTCTCTATGAATCCTCAGACTGCATCCGAGCCCCTGTCTCCTCCCACCTTGTATTTCTCTCTCCACCTGCCATATCGCTCCTGCCTCCGCCTCCCTAGTGCTGGGATTAAGAACATGGGATCCCAAGTGCTGGGACCACCTTTGTGTGAGTTCTGTTTCTCTTTTAGACAGAATCAATCTCATGTAGCCCAGGGTGGCCTTAACCTTACAGAGATCCATCTGTCTCTGTCTCACCAGTGCTGGGATTAAAGGTGTGTGCCACCACTGCCTGGCCTCTACGGCTAACTAGTGGCTTAGCTCTGCACTTTGATCTTCAGGTCAGCTTTATTTGCTAGATTAAACAAAATATCCCTACAGATCCCATGTTTAAATTAAGACAGCAAAGCACTGAGTGCAAGTGTAATGTATAGAGTTAGGTATGTACTTCATAATCCCAAGGGCAGCTCTGAAAGGCCATGCAAAGACAGGCAGAAATGCAGTACTAAGAAACAGACATAGAATTGAAATGCATTGTGATTTGACAAGAGAAGTGCTGGAATCTTCCTCTCGAATTAGGGACGGCAGAGGAGCGACCATGTTTAATGCATCAGCTTAATGCATTAGTTCATGTCCCCCAATCTGAGCCCCAGGCGTTACCTGTGAAGTTCTGAGCCTTGAGGTGCAGGTCGTAGAGTTTGTGGATGTAACGGATGTACATCTCCTCCTTGTTCAGCTCAGTCTTATAGAAGTTCTGTGAAAAAGAACACACGCATGGTGTTTCCTCAGCACAGGGGCCAACTAATATTTCCTCTCACTTTGCTAAAGTTCTGTGTCTTCCCGGTCAGAAGGGATGCATGTCCCTCCCCGCCCCCCTCTCCCAGAAGTATCTTTTTAATAATAACGTGAGGAGACGAAATGACAGCAGCTGACTTTCTGTCTGACACTGCGTTAAACATCTGGCAATTATTGGGTAAGTTGGTAACTCTTGGTTTATAGCCAATGATTCAAATTTCTTCTTTTGCTTTCTTTTTCATTTCTTTTTCTCTTAAGACACAGTTTTGGATGTAGCCCATACTGGCTTGGGACTCCCAACCTGACCCTCCTGCATCAGACGCCAGGAGCCGGAATGACCACTGCACCCCGTGGTCTCTTGTGCCCGTATTATTTTCCATCATTTGCTCTCAGTTTACCTGTCAGCTGGGCAGTCAACTTACCTAACTAAAATATTAAAACTGTATCATAAATCACCTATATGCCGAGGTGCAGCAAGGATATTTCAATTTCATAGATACTTTTTTCTAAAGAAAGAAGTCTCTAGGACATAAAGTAAGGAAAGGTACACAGTGCAAAGGAGTTTTTTTTTTTTTTTTTTGTCAGGTGTGGTGGTGCATGCCTTTACTCCAGCAGAAGGCAGAAAGAGAGGATCTCTGAGTTTGAGGCCAGCCTGGGCTACATAATGAGTCCCTCGCCCTTTTTCTCCCCTGGAAAATTGTTGAAAGAACAGATGAAAATATTTCTTATTGTTAAGGTACATTTCTAAATTGTGTTAATTTTCTTCCTTCCTTCCTTCCTTCCTTCCTTCCTTCCTTCCTTCCTTCCTTTCTTCCTTCTTTTCTTTTCTTTTTTTTTTTTCTGACAGGGTCTTATTATATAGCCCTGGAACTTGTTATATAGACCAGGTTGGCCTCAAACTCCCAGATATCCACCTGCTTCTGCCTAGGATTATAGCGTGCCTGGCAGTTGTATTAAGTTTTAATGCTTCTAGTTTATGTTTAAAATATAAAGGCATCAAAATTGTATTTCTGCTTATTATTATATAATGGGCTTATTGAAAATATTAAATTAAATAACTAATTAATATGCAATTAAGTAACTAATAGCTAATTAAATAACTCCAATTTTGACTTACCAGGCTCTCTGAGCTGCAGGTACATTGTGAAGTCCCTACTTCAGATCCACAAGCTCAAGCACTGTTTATTGCTGTGGCCTGATGCTTCCCCCTCGGTGTATGAGAGACTCTGGCTAGTGCCGGGGAAGGGAAGCACGAAAGACTGACGGTTTCTGAGACAGAAAATGCCAGGAATTCCATAGGTTTCTATTGCTGCTGAGCCAGTCAGTGACCTAGGGATGCACCCCAAAAGGCACTGTCTGCCCATGATCTGACTGGTGTCCTTTCTTGAGCCCTAGGACTTTTTCACAATGCGGACACTGAGGCTGAGTTGACTGCATTACTCCGTCCAAGCCTCACCATCTGCTCTCTCCTTGCCTTTCATTTCCTGTAGATCCTGGCAGTCCTTAGAAAGCCAAGTAAACAAAAGCTACTCAAACCTCCCTCATTATCACCGAAATCATCTTAATTAGCAGGAATTGTACCATAAACATATCTAACAACCCCACAGCAGGTCTGATGTTATTAAGGGATGATTTGCTCTAATGGCTTTCTGGTAAGGAGCTGTGTTCTTTCAGAACAGAAATAGGCGATCACTCCGGAGATGAGTATTGCTCCTTAAGAACAAGAAAGCCAGCATCTCCCCAGCCAGCAGAGGACCATCTCACATATGTCTGATAAAGATTGGAACATGGAGAACAAATTAATAATTACAACTCCTCCTGCTAGTCATGTCAAATATGCACTGTCACTGGAGGTGCGCTCAGCTCGTACCCCAGCAGACAGAGGCAGCCTCAACAGGCTCTGCAGCTGACCTCACAGGAAGCGGTACTGAGGAGAAGCATATTGCTACTAGAAAACATCAGAAACTTTCCATATGGTGTAAAAGCTAAAGAGATTAGCTTCAAAGTGATAGGTTTGGGGTTTTAACAAGTATTCTTGTTTTAGCTCAAAACTGTGACAGTTTCCAAAATGCTTGCATTCTCTGCTCTTAGTCACTTCCGAGCTGACGTGGGGTCAGGGTCAAGTGACTACTACAGGCCCTCTGATTTATGGGGTTTCTGTCTTATTTCTATACGGAGACAAGGAGGAACACAGGGGAGAGCATTCATTCTTCTATCAGTGGAAAGGGCTACCTGTGTTAGACAAGTTGAGGAGATGACGCTAAGGGCTGCATTCTTGGGTTCACCCCCAAAGAAAAGACGTTTGGAGAGGAGGTGAGGATGACAGAAGGGGGACCCTTAGGAAACAGGCAAATGCTTTGCTCTGAGGTTGTTTATGAGCCTTTGTGTCTGGAGCTTAACTCCAGTGTGCCAGGGATAGCCAGGGCTAAGGATCCAAACTGCAGCTCACAGAGCATGTGGCATACAAGCAAGGGCCTGGAAAAGGCTGCGGTCCCCGATTGTGATGGAAGATAGACAAAAGGCAGTGAGAAAATGGGAGGCTGAGCAGAGGGAAGGATGTGCAAGCTGAGAAAGGAGAGGTAAATGGCTAGCACTATAGTGGATGGGCTGATGGCCAGGCGACTGTCGGTACTAAGAAGTACATCAGTGTGAACATGATGTGACCTCAGAGCATACTCAGGGCTCACTGTTTTCAGGGGCTGGTAACTGAGCTAGAGATGTAATGATTAATTAAAAATGAGAAGGAAGAGGTGGGTGTGGTAAAGAAAGGCAAAGTCATGAACTCAGGGGAGCAGGGTAGCCAAAAACTGGGGCAACAGAATGATGGTCAGGGGAAAGTTCAGAGATTTGAAAAGGGCCTGAGAGGAATTAGCAAAGCACAGTGAAAAGAAGCCAATGGGTGGATGGAAGGCAGCCCAGCATTTCAAGGTGCAGGCAGAGCCTGGCTGCCGAGGCTTCATGATGTCAGGGTGCAGGCAGAGTCCGGCTGCCGGGGCTTCAGGATGTCGGGGTGCAGGCAGAGTCCAGCTGCCGGGGCTTCAGGATGTCGGGGTACAGGCAGATTCCTGCTGCCAGAGCTTCAGGATGTCAGGGTGCAGGCAGATTCCAGCTGCCGAGGCTTCAGGATGTCGGGGTACAGGCAGATTCCAGCTGCCAGGGCTTCAGGATGTTGCGGCAAGAATGCCAACAACAGCACAAGGGTTTAGAACAGACAGCCAAGCTTCATGTGTTCTCAGAAACACCAGGAAAAGAAAGTGCGACAGTCACAGTGGAAGATGTCGCTCTTCTTCAATTCCAAATGAGTTAAAAGGAAATTACCAGTTTGCCAAATAGCAAAATACTGAAGTTAATGTCCAATGTATGATTATTCTTTTGTGGTGAGATACCATTCTATTCAATAATAAGACAGGTGACACTTTTTATAAATTTTGGTTGTTCTAGAGTAATTGTGGTTTAGATTATTGTTCAGATATATGTATATATACATACTACTTAATTTTACACTAAAGTATTTGTCCTGCATGATAAATCACATGGTCATCTGGTTGTAATGCAACTCTTGACAATAGGGTGATTATGAATTTAGTCTGTAAAGAGGCTAGTGAGTGAAACTTATGTATATTAGACAGAAAACTTTCCTTAGTTAGAGAAGAGCTCAGGAACTGGCTATTAAGATGCAGCATAACTGTGAGGATGGGAGAGCAGAGAGGAAACGCTTGACAGAGAAATAAAGGGCTCTCCATTTGGACACTGTGCTCCTCCCAGACAAGCAACCAGACTGAGTGCAGTCAGCAATTCACCCAAGGAGGACAGCAGCCTAAGCCCCTCGGTGACGCCACTGAGGTCTGCCCACTGCCACCAGCCCAGCCCACAGCAGGAACATCCCGCGATGGTCCAAGCCAAGTACTGACTTTCTGGGCTTCATCCAACCTAACGCTCACTGTTTTCTTTTTAAAACATATTTACGTTTTGGTAAGGAACATCCTGGAAAAGGGCACACATTTGAGATGAAATATAAAGTTGGTATTTCTGCGAAGCACAGCAAAGGTTAGGAGGACGGGAGAAAGAGTCCGGGTTACTAACCAGAAGGCTAACTGTGCAGCCAATCTTTTTGCCATCCACTTCTCCCATCTTCATGCAGTCCCTGAAGACAGAGAGCAAGAGTCACACTCAGAACTTCCTTTCACGTGGAAAATAGAGTTTGTTCTGTGGTGTCTGGTGTGGGGGTCAGTGAGGTGCTGTCAGAGATCAGATTGTGTGGAATCAGGGGAAGGTTACTGGGGGGAAGGTCTAGGATGGGACGGGCAGCAGAGACTGACCCCCGAGTCGCAGTGTCTGCTGAGGACGTCACGTGCACCTCAGGGACTTTCACACTTATCTGAGGTGTAAAGGGAGCCAGTCAGTATGACCAGAGACTATGAGGAGGAGAGTGTTGTTCTTCAAATAAGAGAGAACCAGCATGCATAGAACTGGGACAGCCTGCTCTACAGGCAAGATGAACAAAAATAACAATAAATCGTGGTCGGCAAGGATAAGAGTGTGGAAGCCCCCCCTTTAAAGAGCACAGCACATTAACACAACCCTCCCCCATTCCTGTCTTTAGTCTAAACATGAAGTCTAGATCTTCACCCTGTTTGGACCACTCGAAATTTTTAAGTGGGTGAGTCAAAATACCCAAAAATGTTTTCTTTTCTGTTCCTTCTATTTTTGAGGACAGTCAAGGACTCTGAGAACTCTTTCAACTCACCAGGACTTTGAAAGAATTATCAAAACCAGAGCTAAACAAACAAGGAAACACACACCAAAGCCAGATTTAAAACCCCAAACAAGCCGGTTTCAAGTCCAAGTGCTGATTAGCAAGTCTTCGAATGATTAGCTCAAGTGGAACACTAATTATAGTTCAGCTATTTGAGCTTTTAGCTAGAATAGAGTCTATCTGGAATCTCAAGCGGCAGCTTACCTGTAATCTAACAACCTCTCCATCAGTCGAGTGACAGTGGCAATTAATGAAACGCCACTTTCCCTCCATGTTTCCCGCTCAATTTTCTTTAGTAGACTGGAAAAGAAAGAACCCAGGGCATTTTCAACATTTATTTTTATCAGTCACCATGACAACCATTTTACTTTCATCAGTACCTTAAATGCCTTAGCAACCACGGCAACATCTCACAAGTAGCACAATTTGCAAACAATGTCTTACCTAGGGTAGGGACCAAATAGTGGAATTCTAATCCGGGAAGCATTGACAAAGCAAATCGATTTTCAGATTATCCAAGTCATACAATATGAACACATGCAAGTAATCATGCTTTCAAATACACACCAGCACCTCACAGCTCAAAGACATTTTCCCCTAGCTGCTCTGTTAGGCTGACGAGACTGGTGCCTTGCCACAGTAAACAACAGCGCGGAAGAGATCACAGGACTCCCTCCAAGTTTACTTCTAAGTAAAGAGCTGGCTTTAGCCCCGTAGAAAATGTTTTCCTACCTCTCAGTGGAATGCATCTTCACCCAAGCAATTCTGCTGCAATGCAACCGCTACAGGAAAATCCTTGTGCAGACGGTATGACGTTTTGCGTTTTTCTCCCTTCCCTTAACATTTGCCCACTCAATACATATTGTACTATCTGTGCACTCACTCAACGGGTTCATTCACTTGGCCATTAATCACAGAGGATTTCCTAGGCGGTTGTTACAGCAGATTGATGACGAGCGCCCGAACCACGTCTCTCCTCCTACATCTCTCCTAATCCTAAACACCTTGGAGCAGAAGCACGGTGTCAACACAAACAATGAGAGCCATCATGAGGAGGACCTGATTGGTTTTCACTCCTCTCTGCCAATCAACAGCGTACTTGGTGAAGGCTTCCCAAATGAACTTCCCCCCAAAATAAAAGAACGCAAGTGTGTGGCATCAGCGTACTTCCTTACCCCTCCTATTTCAGTGATCGACATTTCTGTCCAAAACCTTTATTCTCTTGCATATTAATTTCAAAAAGGAAGTGTCTGTGTATGTACGTTTCTTATATGTAACTATATCTTATCTGCATTTAGTTGCAAAAAAACAGGAAAGGGGACCTATTTTGGTAAAGGTCTATGGTTATATTATCTTCCAATTTTCTTCCCATCACCACTTTTTTTTTCTTGTTATTGTCAACCAAGTACCCAGTGTTCTGTCTTTTCTCTATGTCTGTTTTCTGTTACGTGATATGCTTCACTGATTTTAAACTGTTATCTAGATTAAGAGTGGGCTGTTCAGAGGGAGACTACACATGGAAGGTGTGGGGCTTGCCCTTTCTGATCCTCCAGGAGAATCTTCTTAGTTTGTTTAAATAGATTTTCACTTAAAACCTCTCAACGGCACCTGCTTAGAGTGGAAGGGAACTGACATTGAACCAAGCTCTCACATCCTGCCAAATCATGCAGGATGCCTGCAGAAATTTCCCCAAGTGACAGCCTACACCTCACATACTCAGAGGCCCAAAAACAAGCAACTCAAGTTAAATAAGAATTCTAAAAATATACAGAGGCTTCATTTCTGACTCTCATTAGTTTGCAGCTTCCTGATATAGTCAGAAATCAGAGCTACAGCATCCTGCATAAGAGGTACTGCTCTGCCTCTGCATACCCTGCTCCCTTCAGTGACTCGGGACCAAATGTCAGAACCAAGTCTAGGGCCTCTCTCATCTGCACCCTTAGCCAGGCTTACGCCTTCATTTGAGAATCCTTCCGCCTTCCTGCTCACCTGATACAACCTACTGTGGGACAATATAGTCTTGTAGCCTGTAAAGATTTGTCACTTGTATTAGTTTAATAAAATGCTGATTGGCCAGTAGCCAGGCAGGAAGTATAGGTGGGGTGACCAGAATAGGAGAATTCTGGGAAGAGGAAAAGCTCAGTCTGCAGTTGTCACCCAGATGCAGAGGAAGCAAGATGAGAATATCTCACTAATAAAAGGTACCAATCCACATGGCTAACACAGACAAGAATTATGGGTTAATTTAAGATGTAAGAGTTAATGAGAAGCCTGAGCTAATAGGCCAACCAGTTTATAATTAACGTAGACCTCAGCATGTTTCTTTGGGACTGAACAGCTGAGGGCTGAGCGGGAGAGAAACTTCTATCAACATAACCCAAGGAGGGTATCAGCATAGGAAGGAATCATTCCAGATAACTTGAGTGAACCTGGTTTCTTTTCTCCTGGTCTGTCCCTGTGCTCTTGGGCTGGGAGTATCTCGAGAACCCGTCTCATAAGTAAGGGGCAGTTTATCACAAAGCTTTTCTGGGTTTTGCAATGGGCCTCTTCCATGAAATGGAGAGCAGGCAGGTCAGACCGTAGAACAGCTAGATGACCTTGTTCGCCATGAAGGACATGGGGATGGTAGCTTGATTTTCAGTCTGTCTTTCCCTATCATACGAGGATAGGCTGAGAAGACTGTCCTGCCATAGACGCTCTTCTTCAACAACCCAAACAGCAGATTTGGATACTCGAGGCACGGTGTTATAGAGCTAGCCTTCCAAATGTAGGCAGTGATGGGACAGGCAATCATTGGGAATCATCTGGTGTTCTGCTGGACCAGAAAGAAGCAGAGCATCTTCTGGGCTTCCCTCGTCTTGTTGAATTTTATAAAGTTTTAGGCGTGAATTCAGAGCAAAGGAACCTCTATTCAATAACAGCATGCCTTCCTGATTCATAACATGTGCGGCACCTCACACTGTGACTGTACTAACTTGCTGGGATTGTTTATGCAAAAATAAAAGGACTTGATTGTTCCCTGAAATGCACCTACATTTTCACTTTCTTTTCTGGGACAAGGTAGGAATGTGATTGAATTGTCACTTTAGATTTGTTTTATTCCCAAGACACTGACTATAAAAGCATTAAAAATATTTACAGTTTTTAATTTTTTAATTAATTTATATTATATTCTAGTAATAAGTTAAAATTCAACAAAAGGATAAAAATTTCCATTGAACTAATTAGGTCCCTTAAAATAGCCCTAATTATAGAGGCTTAATATTTTAATTATTACTTTGATTCCAATGTCAAGGCACATCTTCTAGTTCAAAGTCATATTTATATAAAAGCAACCCAAACTGCAAGCTATCAGGCCCTTACTAAAGCAGAGAAGAGGCACTAAAGAAAGAGAGCATGCATTTATTAATGCTATGAATTCATTATAAATAATTAATCACAAATCTCAAGGGGCTCATTCCACTGAGCACTTCGGTAGTTTAGCTCTTTGTTCTAACCAAGGACCAGTAACTGAAATGAAAGCATCTTTCAAATATAACTTATTGTGTTGGATGAGGTTTTAATCAGAATTCTTGCTAAATTCCAGCTGTCATGAAAGACAGACACTTTGTGCCCAGGAATGAATGAGGGCTTGGTGACTAATTAATACAAGTTTTGGTTTAATTACAGATTCAAAAGAAAATGGCATTCAGGGTTCAGACTCTGTTTTGTCATTCACCACCACCATATGAAATCTCTACAGCCCTTCCTGGATTTGCCTTTCTATAAAATTTTCCCTAAAGTTTCAGGAATGATTGTGAATCAGGCTAGCTAAAGATTCCCCAAACTACCAACCACAGACAGCATCCTTAAAACACATACATTCATTTTTCCACTGTTGCTCATTAACAATCCTATAATGAACTTGAATCTTGTGTTTGGTTATCAGTACCACTTAGGTAATGATTGGACATAAATAAAAAAGCAGGTGTCTTTTATTCAGGGAGATGTATTATTTTTGCACTCTGGAAAGAAATGTCCAAACTCAGCAAGATGATTTTCCCTCTTAAAATAAACCACATTATAGAAATACTAGGTTTGAAAATGACTAAGATCCATAAGCTCATAAAGAAAACAAACACCAGCTGGGAAATCCCAAGTATTGTGACGTTCTCACACCTCAATTCTGGCTATCTGGACACAGTGAGTTCATACATAATACAAGCAATCTCTGCCATGACCGTGATCATAGTTGGGATGACCCCAAAGCCCCTTCACAGAACTCAATTCTTCTCCCTCTATTCTCCTTGCAAATCCCAAACACCGAAGTCACTGGAAATGACTTGCTTTGGTGACCTTCTAATAGGGAGCATTTAGGAAGCATTTCATAATTTAATAACCACGAGCAAATGACCGGCATCGATGGTTAAAGCAGATGCGGACCATCAGGCACAAGCTAAGTTCATTGTTGAAATGGCAAATCAGCCAGGGTCATGCTTTGGAGAACACTGTATACAAATGTTATAATCACACCCTTTCTTTGTCTCCCGCTCATAAAGCTCCTTAGAATCATTATCTCGTAACAATGGTCTTATTTTCCCTGAAAGTTATCAAGCATGGCAAACGGGGGCTTTGTTATGCAACACAGTCGGCCTGGGCCTGTCCTAATCTGAGGTTAAAATAAGGAGACGTGTCTCGTCATCAGCATAATAAGATCCACTTGCTAGAGTTAGGCAATTATCCTTTAGTTCACTCTCTACGAAGACAAAGCCCTCCTGTGAGACCCAAGCTGTCTCTGCATCTCTCATCTACTGCGGTGCAGAACGGCTCAGGACCGACACCAGATGGCCTGAGCAGAACCGACTGGAGAGAAACACGCTACTCACATACTGTTGAAGAGCTCACGGTAGGTTTCATCACCTTTGCCCTCCGACATCAGGCTATCCAATTTGTCAATTAGCTTGGCTTCCACCTGAAATACACCCAAATATTATTCTCTGTCCCTCCACTTCACGGGGAAGATTTATTTAGGCAAATTGGTATGTATTTTTTTATGGCAGGGGAAAAGCTGTAGTACACTTTGTGAAACTGACATTGTTAGCCATGGTTAACAGCAAGCCTCCCTACGGAATTCTAGGGGGCTGATTTTGATGCAGTTATCATGACTTCATACTCCTGCCTGGTTAGTTTTCCATACTGCCAAAGACAGCATCTATCTATCTATCTATCTATCTATCTATCTATCTATCTATCTATCTATCTATCTATCTATCTATCTATCTATCTGTGATCCCGAAATAAATGTTAGCAGCCCAATTTAAACATTTCAATTCCTTTTTTAAAAAATATTTTCTTTTTATAAAGATTTATTTATTATGTATAGTGCATGCATGTATGTCTACAGGCCAGAAGAGGGCATTATATTCCATTACAGATGGTTGTGAGTCACCATGTGGTTGTTGGGAATTGAACTCAAGACCTCTAGAAGAATAGCCAGTGCTCTTAACCTTTGAACCATCTCTCCAGCCCTCAGTTCCTTTTGTAGGGACTATTAAAAAACTGGCAAGTCCTAGTTCTTTTCTCTTTACATCACTATATATGGGAATATCAGCAAACTAACATGCCCAAATACATTAAATGAAATCTTTAATGTGTTTTAGGTCTGTTTTCTTTCCTCAAATAGTTCGAGGTTGTGCTCATTCTTCACTGAAGTTGAGAACTCATCCTCGCCCTGTGCAGATGGTAGACCCACAGAAATATTCTAAGTAAGCAGTAAGAAGCAGGCGATAGAAAGGCCATATTTCTTCAAAACTGTAATCAAAACATTTACATTTTCAAGGATGTAAATCCTTTATAAGTTGAATATCAGGAAGGGAACAATTTCCCTTCACGTATATGAGGCAAGAGGAGAGAGAAAATGGTAACCTTTAGGCAGAGTTAAAGTGATTCGGGCTTGGGATGAATATTCAACTTTGTCAAAGGACTGAGCTCAATTATCCCTTTAAGCCAGATGTCAATCAAGAGATGAAGAGAAGGGGGAAGGAAAGTGGGCTCCCCTACCAAGCACAGTTTGTTCTCAGCCTTTTGCTCACCCATTAGCTTTCTTGAAAATAAATGTATAAACAGATACAAGTGAATTGCCCACACTTTTGGCAATAGGAAAAATCTATGCATGCAATCAAATTGCTTATAAGAACTGGCAAGCACTTTCCTGAGGCTTGAAGATGGTCTCATGTAGAGTGTGAAGGAGGGCCACATCCCGTGGGCAAGCAGGCTTGTGCAGCCGCTGTGTGAGCACATGCTACTCCTCCTGCCCCCAACCCGGACCTGCAAAAGTGGCTGATTCTTTGCAGATCTAGCTTTGCAATGAGGATGCCTGTCTTTCCCCCAAACGGGAGCAGCCCTATTAACTTAAGTCAGTGCGGAATGATAGGTTCATCCCCTTGGAATTTCCTTTGTGAGATTTCCCCCACTGTTCTTTCCTTCAAATTAATTTTCAGTGCTCCAAGGGAAGAGCAATAAAACACACTGTGAGTCAAATGCTGAAAGCGAAGTCATTCACCAAACACAATGTGTAGACCACTGAGAGCTCAATGGTTTAAAGAATCATTAACCTTCCGATTCCTCTGAGCCGTGTCCGGCTGGGAGCAAACAACCCTCTGTAAATTCTTAAATACAGATCTGGTAAGGCAAGGAATTTTTTAGCTGAAAGAAATGACATGGGGTCTCAAGGGTTTCCTGGAGGCACAGGACAACAGGAAGTCAGAGAGATGTTTCTAAGGAGATCAGAAAGCCAGAGGGATGTATCTAAGGTAAACAAGAAGCCAGAGAGATGTATCTAAGGCTCCATGGTGCCGGCAGGATAGGTTCACCTGGTTCTGAGTCCACTGGACTCAGTGTTCATTTCCCCACTTAAAGTTGTAGTGGAGAAAACTGGGAGGCGCCAAAGGGAAGCGAGGCTCTCTGTCACTTCTGGTGAGTGCCACCGGCCTACCTGTTTAAAGTTGCCGCTCCTCCTCTGCTCCCAGTCCATCATGTCATGAAAAATAGGAATCATGACATTCCGAAGATCTGGCTGTGGTATCAGGGTGACTTCTAGGAAGGGGCCAATCAGGGCAGGGATGAAGTGAAGTTTGTGTTCTCCTAAAATAAGCAAAATATTTGAGTTTCAGCATATTTAGTCTTAATAAGATTTCAAAAAGATTACTATTTTAAAATTTAGTTAAAACAATTACTATAGTTGGAAATACTCAACTATAATTTTATCCCTAGATAAGAAAATAACCCAAGGCATACAATTAAAATGACAGAAACTGGAATATTTTTTTATTGTACTTTCTTGTAAAAAAAATTAGAAGCTGTTATTAAAAGTGAGGCTGAAGAAAAACACAACTAAACTTTCCCAACATAATTCAGTGTGTGAAGACAAGGTGTGACTATACGGGAACATTTCACGACGTAAGAGGAATCTGGAGAGATGCTTCAGTAGCTCAGACCATCAGAAGCCACATGGTGGCTCATAGCCTTCTATAACTGCAGTCCCAAAGAGTCTGATGCTTTCTTCTGGCGTTTGTGGGTACCAGGTACACACAAGGTACATAGAAATAAAGGTAAGCAACACCTCTACCCCCAACACACACACACACACAAACACACACACACACACCCCTATACTAACTGAGAAACTACCCCTAAGGTAATCACAGCTGTTTTCTCTGGGTTGTAAAACTGCAAATTATGCAAGGAAAACTGGATTCTGTTTATTTTTTAAAGAAAAAATAAATAGGCTAAACAAAAGTCTAAAAGCAACCTCCTCAAAGCCTTCAACTATTTTCCAAAAGGTTAAAACATAATGATATTGAACTTCTACTGGCGTGCAGTCAAATACTAAGTAGTTGTGATTCAGAGCAGAGGTGGCCAGGCAGCAGCAGGGACACAGTGACGGTACACAGGGTAGGCCGGAAGTCCATCAGTCTATGTTAGATTTCACAGAGAAGTTCCTATGTTGATAGTAACAAAACGACATGCCATTGATGATGCACTCTTTTTCTGTGTCACGGTTAAAAGCCTGTGATGCTGAGGCACCTCCCTAGAATGCCTAGAACAAGTTCAGAGGTCAGGCTGAAGATGGCTGTCTTCATGAAGGACATCAATTTCGTCTTTAGGGACAAATCACAGAAACGTTTTTCTGATTTGTTCTATAGCAGGGTTCTTACTCTTTCCTATGCTCAGATCATGCGCATCTCCTATCATGATGAGACTCTCCCTACCCCAGAAACACAGAGGGAATACTATGTGGAGCTGAACATTTTAGTCTGTGTTAATACAAGATACAGTGTTTCCAGGATACGCCTGAGAGAGAACAGAGGTGTTCAATATCTTCCCTGTATACCCCATGATCCACAGAGGCCATAAACCCCTTTAGGTCTCTGCTTTCCTGGATAAGACACTATCTTCGCAAAATCACATTTGTTACATGATTATAAATAGAAGCAGAGGGGAAAAACTGAAATGAGTACCTCTTTCCAGAATATGCTTTGGCAGGTGACAGATTACGAGTTTAGATGAGAGCTTGGAAATTTGGGGAGTAACAAGACAATAACAAGTACTTTCTTTTAGCATGGATATGTGTTTTATATTTGTTTCACTAATTCTGTCATTAATCTATTTTATTCAGGGGCTCAACAAATGGGAATGCTCATATCAACTGAGCAATCTATTGCTTACAAATGTAAAACATAACAAACATTGAGGATACTGCAGAGATGCAGATCTAGTATCAAGGACCATCAAGGATGATGGTCCAGCTCGTTTAACCTAAGGAAACCAAGGAAAGATGCTTGGACAGGTGCTGTGGAATATTAGTTTAATTATGTAAACTAATTATGTATTAAATTTGTTATGCTGTGGAATATTAGTTTAATTATATAAGGATGGGTTACATTTGTTTATGCTACAGAGTATTACTTTAACTGTTTGTTTAATGATTTAAAGACGTGTTGCTGTTTCATCTTGCCTGCCTAAGACACCTGATTGGTCTAATAAAGAGCTGAACGGTCAACAGCTGGGCAGAGAAAGGATAGGCGGGGTTGGTGGTAGAGAGAGCAAATAGGATGAGGAATATAGGGGAAGGGAAGAGAGAGAGGAAAGGGAGAAGCCAGAGGTCAGCCAGCGAGGAAGCAAGAAAGTAAGATATACAGAAGGAAGGAAAGAAAGGTAAAAAGCCCCGAGACAAATGTAGATAAAGAGAAACAGATTAAATTAAGTTAGAAAAGCAGGCTAGAAACAAGCTAAGCTAAGGCTGGACACCCATAACTAATCATCAGTCTCTGTGTCATGATTTGGGAGCTGGTAAGTGGTTACAGACAGGCTACTTCACTGGGCTAGGGAATAAGCAGCAGCTGGCCTAATATATGAACAGAAGGTACACCTGGAAACATGGGCAGTAAGTCATATCTGCAAGTGTAGCGGAGGTCAGGGAGAAATTACCAATAGTGACCTGGTTGAATTGGAGAGGGGGTGTAACTCTTCAACTGTGTTTGTGTAGGTGCTTATTGGGAAAACTGATGCTAGATTATAGTACTTCGGCCCCCAGATACCAGCCATGGTAATAGGGACAGGAGGCCAGATTTGAGGGACATTCTCCTGGCCTAATTTTACTACTAAATGAGACCACCTTGGAACAGGAGTAGAAACTAGTTTCAGATGGAGAAAGGACAACGCCCAAAAGCTTCTGCTTGAAGCCCTATTGAGACATTCTCATGTGCACAATACCCTATCTGCTCCCAAAAGTCAGATTTAGGGCTCAGGAGCCTTGCAGGATTGTCATAAATAGGGATTGTCGATAAATAGGGATTGACATCATCGAATGAATGAGATCATTTAGGGAAAGAAAGAACGGAGGTGTGTGTGGGAGATCCTGAATACAGAAGTATAGGACAAGAGGAGGCACCAGCTAAAGGGATGGTGGGTCGGTATGCTTCTAGACAAGAGAAGGCTTCTGGAAGTCGAGAGGGACTAGAGCACCAAGTGTGGTGACTCACTAACAATTTCAGCCAACTCTTGCAAGCACTCACTCCCGTGGCAGGCGGGCTCTGGCCTCTCTCCATGAATAATTCCATTCATTTGCCATGACGACTCTAGGCAGGAGGAACTGCCACCCCCAAAGAGGAAACAAAAATCTTGGGCTCTTAAACAACTTATCCCAAATCCCTTAACTAGGGATTAGGGTGACTAGCATTTGGATCCACCAATCAGGCTGGTTCGAGTTTGAAATGGCTGTCCTATGAACGGAACCAACATAGGCTTTTCGGCTTGGCTGAAGAGTAATATGAAATTAAGTCCAGCTACAAATCAAAAAAACATTGAGGAGGCAAGTCTCACAAACCTATCCCTTTGAAGCTGAAGTTGCCGGAGGTCAAGGCGAAACCAAAGACAAGACTCACTGGACAGAGGAATAAGCAAAAGCTTTTTTTTTTTTTTTCATTGAGAGTACCCACCATGCTTGCTCTCTGGGCAGCATCCCAGCTCAGGAATAGCTCCTCATCTGTCATTCCACAGTTAGGTAGAACAACCTCCTATATTCTGGCCTCAGGACAAGCAAGTGTAATATTAGTCTTGCCCAAAACCAGCTTCATCTCTAAGACCAATATGTGGCCATTAAGGAGTTTTCTAGAAGGGGCTTTAAGAAGCAAGTATGTTTCAAGTCTTCAGAAACCATTTTACTACTGAATGGAGACAGTCCTTCTGAGACTAAGGTTAGCACTCAGACTGAAGAATAGCTAAGACATAGTGAGCCTAGATGATCTCTCTAAACACCCATGCCTAAAGCCAGGTCTACTAGTAGGCCTCTTAGCTATACAAGAGACCATGCATTTCTTAATACAAGGTGAATCTGGGACTTTGGGATTTACTTTGTCAAACACAACCTGTAGTTTTCTGATGAACCACCTAGAGTGTGAATGTTTGTTCCCTCAAATACCAGTGAGCAGTATCTTGCCTGCTTACTAGAGACCAGAATCACAATGCCTTTATCATGGTAACACATTCAACCATTGATTTCTTAAATTAACTAAAAACAGAACTAATCTTCAAAATTCCCTGTGGGCTTGAGCATGCATTTTACAGCTTCCATTTCGGCTACTGTTCAAACAAGGCTCACAGACTACATTCTAGAGCTGTATCTTTCTTCAGATAGTGGAGAAGTCAGAGAGCAGCCACACTTGGGTCTTGATAATGCAGTAAGGCTTCAGGATAGCCTTATCACTGAAAACACACTTTGGGAATGCGGAGCATGCGCAAACCCAGTCAGGTCCCCAAACAAACCCTGCCGAATCAGCTGAGCAGAATGTGGGGCCATGTACAGCAGCGACTTCACTTCACTTAACTGGTTCCCATATTCCTGAGGGTTTGTGTGTGTGTCCCCCACACGTAGCTGCCAGCCACAGAGTCTTATCTGAGGTGTCTGGGGTGCCTTATACTTGGGCTGCAGGGGTTTTGTGCTTATGTAGAGGGGCAGCCTGCTAGGGAAGTCCAGTTGTTCTACAGTGGGTACAGGATGCTTTGTTTGCATATGTGGAACACGTGCCCACTGTGTTTAGTAAGGATGGGAATTTATCTAAAAATAGAAAGTAAAAACTTTGCAGCAAATCGAAGGCCACCTGCGCAGCCAGCTGGCAAGGATGACCTTCACACAGATTACTTCACTCTTTCAAGGGCACACACAAAGTGGACAAAATTTGGAGGGCAATGTATAACATCCATCTCTATTGACAGAACAAAATTTTATTTCTTTAATTTAGAAAATAAAGATATGGAGGAATAACGCATTTAAGAATAGGTGTTTAGGGGGCTGGAGAGATGGCTCAGAGGTTAAGAGCACTGGCTGCTCTTCCAGAGGTCCTGAGTTCAATTCCCAGCAACCACATGGTGGCTCTCAACCATCTGTACTGAGATCTGGCGCCCTCTTCTGGCGTGTGGGCATACATCGAGGCAGAATGTTGTATACATAATAAATAAATAAATCTAAAAAAAAAAAGAATAGGTGTTCACTTATCTTCAATTGGTCCTTTTTCTTCAAAAATAACTTATCAAAACCACAATGCAATGTCGCTGCACACCCACTAGACGTGTAGAAGTTGGAACCCTTGATGATGATAGGAACCAGGACAAAATTATGTAAGCAGCATGTCAGTTCCCCCCAAAATGAAGAATACAATTAGGACAAGATCCGGCAATTTTGCTTCTGAGCATCAGCCCCTGAGAAGAGAAAGCAGGATCTCAGCATAGCCCCCAGTAGCCCAAGGTGGGAGCAGTCCACGTATCCAAGGACAGAGGCACGAAGAAGGCCGATGTAGCACACAGCAACAGCGAAACACCGCCTTCTCTCCAAAGGCGAGCAAGTTCTCACTCCTACATGAAACACGGGTGAAGTGGGTGGCAGGAAGACAGAGGCTGAACTGTCTCACACACGTGACATAACACGTGTAAAATACTCAGAAGGCTGAGGTTGTGGGGGGTGATGGAAGTTTTTGTTTAATGGTCATGTTTTTTTTTTTATTAGCCTACAAAGAGTTAGCTTTGAATACTCTGTTTTTCAAACAACAAAAAAAATTGTTTGACTCCTTACTTCCTTCCCCTCCTCTTCCTTCCCTTGTACCCTCCCCACCCCAAGACCCCCTTTTCCACGGTAACTCGGTGTTCTAAGACAGGAGTTCTGGAAATGGATGGTGGAGGTTACAGTTGACTGGCAATGTGAGCGCACTTCATATTATTCAACACTGAAAAATAGTTAAGACTGCAAATTTATGAGTATTTTTCCACAATTAAAAACACCTGCAAGCATATATTAGGTTTTAATTAAGTCACGAGGACACTGTATCGAATGGGCCACAAGAGCCAGAGACAACAGCACAAATGCAAAACCTCACTGTCAGAGCCTGACCCTGCTCTGTGGGAACCTGCTCTCTGCGCCCTGTTTATATGCTAGGTCCACAGACGAAAAGCCCACTTCTGTTCCCTTGTTCCCGTCAGACTCCCCCAATTCTGCATCTGAAAGCACAAATTGTCAAAGCCACCAATCTGCTCTAGTTAAGGTCGAACTGACCGCTTTCCGAGCCCGCTTGCTCAAACGCTCCAAGAGAGAGAGGCTAAAGGAAAAGAAATCTGAATTCATGGTGGGCCTGATATGCACTAGGTTTTAACGCTCTCTATGTAAATGTCATTAAAAAGCACATTTAACGCTATAAATTGTTATGCAATTTTAGAACGATAAAAGTATTTTTATAAGCACACAACTGAATGTCTACATGTCACATAGCTGTGGTAGAAAGCAGCACTGGGAGGCAGGACGGTGGTACACACCTCTAATCTCAACACTCAGGCAACCGAGGCAGGACGGCGGTACATACCTCTAACCTCAACACTCAGGCAACCGAGGCAGGACAATTGATTACGCGCTAGTCTGGGTTACAGAGCGAGACTTTCTTAAACACAAAGAAGTCAGAGAGAAAACCAAAATCAAAATGTAGTGATTAATCTTGGTCATTAACCTTATTAAACTGAGAGATGCCTAGGACATGATTGGGGAAGCACACCTCTGGGGACATCTTTCTCTAGAGATGACAAACAGGGAAAGACTTGTGGGAGTGGGAAGCATCACACCCTAGATCAAGGACATCCCTCATGGTAAGTAGCAGTGTTCCCCTCCTTTGCTGTCCTAGCCCAGAAGACTATTCCTAGCACAATCTAGCTCTGTTAGGAAATAGCCATTATTCTCAACAGACAAACCCCATCGTTATGTGAGTAAAGGGGCTGGCAGGGAGAAGGGTAGGCTAGCATAGGCGGATCCTCTTTTCTGCTGCTTGGCTCCCATGAGGTGAGCAGCTTTCCTCTACCATACCCTTCCAGCAAGATGTTCTCTCTCACCTCAGTTCTGAAACAGTGAAGCTGACCAGTGCCGAAAGACAGCCTCTGAAATCAGAGCTAGAACACGTCTGTTCTCCTGGAAGTTATTTCTGTCAGGCATTTGCCAGACATGAAATCTAAGCTGTCCTAAAGGTGAAATGTTGCTAACACATAAAACTAGGGGGGGGGGAATATAATGACTGGATGCGCAATATTAGGTTTATGTGTGAGCAGCCCAATCACCAAGTTCCAGGTGCCTTGGAAATCAAATCCCCTTCAGTCTCACGGCAGAATGGAAAACCCTTTAAAATGTGGGCGATGTTCTGGTAAAAAGTCAGGAAAATGATATAGAAAAAAAAGAACAAAGTTTTAGACTCTATACGTAAGCTACACACATCATGATGGGCATTTGTGTGTTGAAAACAACTGCTTCCTGACAGACCTAGACTATACTCGAGACAATGAAGTCTTCAGGGCCAGCACAGCAAAGGAGGGAGCAGTGCCGCTTAAGGCAGCATTCTTCTGTCGTTGGTCAGCTTCTTAAGAAGCACCTAGAAAAATCAGTTTGCTATCCTCCGCCCAGAGATTTCAGGGTCTACAGGGGAGAAAGAGAAT
>NC_022009.1:75373037-75383593 GCF_000317375.1 Microtus ochrogaster
CTGAGCAGACGGCTCTCAAGCCAAGACATTTCATGTGTTTTTCAGCTGGATCTAGAGACAGATCGTCATTTATTCTAGCTGGCCTTTCATCACTGGCTCTTATTTTTCGGATGCTAACTTGTTTTAATTTTCTGAGATCACCAGCAAGCACTTATGTATAACAAAGCTCTCCAAATTGTGGTGCATATTTGAGGGACATATGAATTCTGGGCAAAAATCACTCTGGAACAAGAAAACACATCCTGCTATTTCTAAGTTGTGCCTCAGTGAGGCCAAAAAAAGAAGGAACTCTCAGATCATTACACAGTCACATGTCAATCACTTGAATAAATTGCAGGGGATTCAAATGCAGTAACAGTTAATGATACAAAAAACTTGCAAAAGTAATATGCCAAATTAAATGTTATGAATCTCCAGAAAGAGAGCTTATGCCAATGAAATTCAGAACAGTTTATTTTCCAAATATTATTCTTTTTGTGCAGGCAGATCTATGCCAGCAATTTGCTGGGATAATATGCTTTCTACACTGTGGCAGATTAACACAATGGGATCTAACGGTCTCTTAGCAACTGCAGGTGCATTTAAAGGCCTTTAGTGAAACTCCTTACGATGCAGGTCAATGCAGGAAAAGGGTGTTACATGATGATGCCAGAGGCAATCTTTCACAAAGTTTAATCCAAATTGGTGATGATTCATTGCTTCCTTTCAGAATTCTAAAAGTTTCATGCTGTTACAGTTCCAAATTCTGAAAGGTTACCTCATTGCTAGAGAATGTTTAACGGGTTGAACATCATGATACCAGATCTCAGAACTGGTCGTTAATAAGGGAAGACGCAAAGGTGTTGTGATGCTTCCCAACTAGACACCTTGCTTGGTGCCACAGTGTCCATTTCTGGAGATGGCATTTTGTGACTGAGAGAGAATTTCATCCACAGGTACTGAAAATCTCTTGACTGTTTGACGCATTGGCTCCCAAACACTAAGCCGCTGTGCTACGGACATGTGACAATCAGGAGAGGAGCTCTGCCATGCAGGCCTTCACTTCCCATCACTTACCTAGGTTCTGCCACATGCTAAAAATTTCACAACCCATGGTCACCCGCATATCACCGTACCTGAAATAGAAAATCAACACTGTTGTAATTTCCACAACAAAGTACTTGTATTTCTCTAGGATAGAATACGTCCTTCTGAATTAAAGGCAAGACATTTGAATTATAGATGTCTAGTGAACGTGTCTTAGTGACCCTAAAGAAAATATCCACATAAACTTATAACTTCTGGTTTCGATAATAACTTTGAATCCTGGATACCCCTCAAATGTTAATAAGTTCAAAAATATTGAAATTCCTCTGGAAACCCTGCTCTAATAAATGCTCCACTAGTTGTCATTTTCAGTGATGGCATTGTGACCCATGAATGACGGAACATCTTTAAAAGGCCTTACACCCCTCATTGGTACTTACTTTTCTAGCACCTTCTTCTTTTTGGAAGGTGTGAACATCTCCAATTGCAGACACAACTGGTTTATGAAAATGACAGCAAGGTAAAAGTAGGAATCCCAGATCTAAAAGAAAAGGACGATATTTAAATACTGTTGTGCTAGAGAAACATGGCGCATGAGTTGATGGAGTTGCTGACATTTGCTTCCGGAGCAGGAAAGGGATGGGAGAGAAGCCGGAGTCACTGTGTCCCAGTCAGTGCTGGCTACCAAAGCGTAGTTTGTGTGACGTCATTATGCCACAGTTGTTGCCATTACACAACACACAAATGACATTTTCTACACAGAATAATAAAATCAAAGAAATACTCTTTGTTGGGGAATATTATTTTAAGGTGTGTGACTTCTGTTTATGCTGCATTTGCTTAACTCTGTGAAGCTGTGTTACTGTGCCTGTCTGAAACACTTGATGGTCTAAATAAAGAGTTGAACAGCCAATAGCAAGGCAGGAGTGTTGCGGGAGGTCCCAGTGGCTATAGGCTGGAGGAGCGGAAGGACCTCCCGCAACACCGGAGAAAGGATAGGCAGGGCTGGCAGGCAGATACTATAAATAAAAGGAGAATGAGGAAGAGGATGAGCAAGAGAACAAGGAGAGGGGGACACCAGGGGCCAGATACACAGCAAGCCATGGAGAAGTAAGTAAAGAAAGGTATGCAAAAATAGAGGAAGACAAAAGCCCATAGGCAAAAGGTAGTCAGGATAATTTTAGTTAAGAAAAGACAGCAAGAAATAAGCCAAGCTAAGGCCAGGCATTCATAACTAAGAATAAGCCTTTGTGTGTGATGTTTTTTGGGAGCTGCCTGGTGGGTCCCCAAAAAGTCAAGAGTAAAACATTGCACAACAACTCTCTCTTTAGATATTGCTTAAAATCGGAGCTCTGTGGTGTGGCTGAAGGATCGATGTCTTGTTTTGCAGACAATACTCTGGGCATCTCCACACAGCCTTAGGTACTCCATTTCTGAGTGGATTAGTATTTGGAGCTTCTTTTGATGGAGAACTTGAAAAACCTGCATCTGTATCTCTGGAAATGCTAATCACTTTAAATTCACTTTGTATTTTAAAATTCCCTATCCAGACAAATTTCGACTCATAAATTTTCTTATGCCAAATAAAGAATCAGAAAGACATTAGAATAAAATTTCCAGAAATAAACAGCAAAAACCATGTAAGACATATGGAGTGAAACTATGTCTCCAGTGATGTCATGTCAAAAGAAAGCTAACTATGAGAAATAGGACAAAGGATATCTGTCATCTGTATGGAGGTCTCACAAATAAAACCAGGATGTGATTGAAACCCCCAAACAAAAAATTCCACGGAAAACATTTTTTAAAGGAGTGATGGTGTACCCTGGCACTGAAGTTGAAGGTCACCTGGCATGGGTGCTGGGAACCGAATTTGGCTAAGAGCAGCAAGCATTCTTAACTATTGCAACCCCTCTACCCCCCTCCCAGAACAACATTCATTCAAAGAAATATAGGCACGTGGCAATATTAAATTTTGCAAGAATGTACACTTAAAGGATAATTTACAAGGAGAAAGTAGTAAAGGAAAATAAATAGCAAACATCAGATGGCTCAAAATGTATTGTTTTGTTTTTCAAATAGCAAATGGCAATGGGTAGATGGAGGTGTTTGCAAAGCTGGGCTGAGATGTCACCCTGTGTCATGGACAGAATGCATTGACTTTTCATATTCAGGCCTCCTCTGTTCTGTGGATATTATGGGTTTTGTTTGTTTGATCAAGCCCAGGTTTACTTCATGCACGCCAGGCTAGAGTGCTTCAAATTTTCATTGCATTTGTGCTTTCTGTATTTTCTAGTTGTCAGATAATGAGTTCTCACTAAATGTTTAATGTTAAATGTGTTATTAAAAAAACAACAACAGGAAACAAAGATAACAAAACAGAACCATTGTTGAGGACGGAAGCCACAGCAGGCACTTCTGTCTACACTGTCATTTGCTTGCTATAAAAAAAAGCTGTGTGGGGAGGTAATCTAGAATAGGTGAACAGGCAGGAATATCACCAGTCATATTTCTGGGGGATCAAGAATCCTGCCCAGAAGAATCACACCAAGGTTTCAGAGTTTTCATAATTCATTGCCAAACTCAAAGCTAGGGAAGTGGTAATTTTGAAATTTTTTTCTTATTAACTCAAAAAAGTAATAAAAATCTAAAACTCTCAAATAACTACACTGGAACCACACCAGAATATAATAACTGAAATTTATGGTAACAGGTATGACTGACTCCCATCAGGCTGATAGGCATCACAACAACTCCAATGTGTCTGCAAATATAATAAAAAGTATCCCAACATTACACACAGCTGACACTATATTCTCCTGAACACAAATGAAGCACCTCTCTAAGACACAGCACAGATCTCACACAGCTAAGCAGGACAGTTGTGGGCTGGATACTGACCTTATACTCAAAGTTCTCATTTAAGAAGTTCTTCCGCAGTGCATCCGAGAGGTACAAGACTGTGGTGATGATAACACTATAGTGATAAAAAAGAACACACTAGAGCTGAAATTTCACATTAGTGAAAATCAGTTAGTAGACAAGAATAAAGCACATTTAAAAGAAAATGTCCTCCAGTAAGCATGTGGATTCAAAATGAAACACACACACACACACACACACACACACACACACACACACACACAAAAATTTATTAGTCAATTTCTTCACAAAACGATATATAGGAATATTTACAAACTAAAATAATTCTAATGTAAATATACTCATATGTTGGTGGTTTATAACACCTAAAAAAATTAAATTTCCAAATAGAGCAAAATCACTTAATGTAAACATCACATTCTGTATTTAATTACCGTGAATGACTGAGGGCCTAAAGATGTAATGCGCAGATAAGGAGACAGGATGTATCTTCCCTTTAATAGATGCCTTCACTCTGTTCTTTCCCATGTAAGGTGCTAGAGGACACAGAAGGACTATGGGAGGTGGAGTCACACAGGAGGCCAGACTAGCACTAAGGAGACAATTCCTGTCCAAGTGTCTATAACCCCTGTGGACCAAAGAGGCACAGCAACTCCAAGACAGAGGCATCTCCTTCGGGCAAAACATGGGACAGCCCTATGTTCTTAGCTAAGCATGCCACAGCAATATACAGCTATATTTATCTTGCTTGGGAGAGTAATAAGGAATCATTTAGTGAATATTCTCACCTAGTACGAAACAGAGTGCAGGTGGCTTTGGAAGTATGCAGCATATGGAAACTGATAATTCAGGTGTGGACCAACCGGATGAATTTATCTGATGAAGATAAACCTATCTAACAAGGCTTACAGGACCACTGACTCTGAAAACCAGTTGCCTGTATCCGTGATTTCCCTCACGTGCCACTTTCTTTCTCCCTTAGGACAGCTCTGGCCGTATTCCCACTGCTGTGTGTTTAATATCATGTAAATATTCCATCTATTGGACACACACATAGCTGTGGATGGTCAGGAAGATGATTTCTGCTTAAGGGTCAAAGTTCTGATGAATAAAAATAATACTAGGATATTTTATATTACTCAGACTGACATAGGATTCTCAGTCACAAAAGACAACCTTTTACACAGACAGTTAACATTCCACTCCAGGTGTTTTGCTGATTCCAGGTCAGCATAGAAGCAACTTTAGAAAACAGAACTCCTTGTCTAGCAACTGAGACTCTCTGCACATACTCTCTACCACTCAGGGTTCAGCTCTGTCTGGGAAAGTGCATGGCCAAGTGTTATTCACTGGCCAGTCAATGTGACATTCCTAGCCTAAGAGAAACAACCGGACTCATCTGTGTTATGACAGTGGGCTTGGCTGTGATAGAGTAGGAGCGACGTTGTTGAGAGAAGGCAGCCATAGAGAGAAAGGGGTGTGAGAGCTGAAGGAGAAGTGTGAAAGAGTGAATGAGTGTGTAAAGAGTGAATGAATGATGTAGATGTATGTGCATGTGTGTGTGAGTGTGAAAGAGCTGCTGCTACGCAGAGGAGCTGTGCCTAGGAACTGTGTAAAGTGAGCATGGTGAGAGAGCTATGGAAATGAGATGTATAGCTGGGGCTGTGTGGAGATTTGTAACTGTGTGGAGGCAAGGAAGATGAAGCTGTATGGAAAACAGATGCGGAAGAGAAATGTATGTAAAAGGAAGATATAGTCATGTGAAAAGAGATGAAATTGAATATAGAAACAAGTAACAAAGCAGGAGAGAGATATATGTATGTAAAGAAAGATTGTCAAGCAAGAGAGATTATTTAAGTTGAAGTAAAAGAAGGTTACCACCTGGAAAGTGTGTGCTGGTTCCTTTTCTCTTAGGTTACCAGCAGAAAGTGTGTGTTTCTTTATTTTCCCCTCAGATAGAAAGGTCTAGCCCTTGGCACTTTCATGGATTTCTTTTTACTTACCCTGGTGCTGACTGGGGGATGCCCCCAAAGTCAATTATAAGAGAGTTCTGTAATGATGTGGGATTCCCCTCTGCATACTCTGAATACCATTGGCTAATAGATAAGGTGCTTTGGGCCTATTGCAGCACAGAATAAGGCAAGGTGAGAGTTCCAAGCTGACAGGGGAGGAAAGAGTAGGCAGAATTAAAGAGACACCATGTAACTGCTGCCAAAGGAGACAGACGCCCAGAAATTTACTGAAAAATCATGAGCCTCATGGTGATGCACAGATTAATAGGGAAGGGTTGATTTAAGATATAAGAGCTAGCTAGAGCTATGCATAAGCTAATAGGCCAAGCCATGTTTTAATTAATAAGGTTTCTGTGTGCTTATTTTGAGTCTGGGCAGCCAGGAAACGAATAAACAGCCTCTGTCAACAGAAGCCCTGTGTACATATATGTACAAACACTTTTGCATAAATCATTGTACTTTTAAAAGTATTTGTTACCAAAGTTAAGTATAAGATAAACATGTAAGACAGAATTGCTGTGGTTTCCTCAGCACCCCATGGCAGACATCATAAACCAATTCCACAGTAGAGAGAGGAATTACTTCAGATGATAGTATAGAATGGTCATTTGCAATGATCCTCCCCAAAACAATGAGGAAATCATTGAGGTTCCCAAAGGATTTTACCCCATGATTATAAATCATTAATATCAGAAGAGGAAATGCTAGCAGGTTAAGAAGTGGCTCTTCACCCATCACATAGATCACTGGGATTCTAGGTTTAATGAGGGAAGTTCTGGAGGTGCAGCCTGGAGACAGAATGTATGCTTGGCAAACAAATGAATTCCAAAACCGCAACCAGTCAAAATAAGTAAAATGTGTACTGTGTGTGCACATGTTTGTCTGTGTCGGTGCAGGGGTCAGAGTTGGCTGGCAGCAGTTTTTATCACTCTCATCATTATTCCCTTGAGAAAATGTCCCTCCCTGAACCTGGAGATCACTGATTTTTAGCTAGGCTACCGACTGTCAAGGTATAGCCATTCTTTTGTCTCTGTCTTGTCCACACCCAGCACTGGGGTCACAGGGCTACACGTCCACCCACATCTACTATGGGAGTCTAGAAATCTGACCTCAGATTCAGTGCCAGTGTAGCAAGTACCATTATTTACTGAGTTTTTTATTCTTAATAGATAAGTACAAATTTGTGCTTGATGTTCAATAGAAAAATTCATTGTCCTGCTCCTCCTGCCCTGGCACACGAGTCTGTCTTGGATTAGTACTTGGAAGCAAGAACCTCTACTACTAATAAAATTTAGCATATTTGCTATTTCCACACCTGAGCCTAAGGTCCTGGAAGAGGCTCACTAACGAAAAATTCCAGTTGAGAAAAGCAATTCCACAGAAGAGAAGAATTACAAAATTATTTATGTGCTAGGTGTTGTAGTTTGAATGTAATTGCCCCAATAATCTCATAGGAAGCGGCACTACTAGGAGGTGTGGCTTTGTTGGAGTGGGTATAGCCTTGTTGAAGGAAATGTGTCATTATGCAGACAGGTTTTGAGGTTTCCTATCCTCAGAACACTGCCCAGAATCTACTTCCTGTTGCTTTCAATATGTAGGACTCTCAGCTTGAGCATCATCTCTGCCTGCATGTTGCCATGTTTCTCACTATGATGATAATGGACTGAATCTCTGAATGTGTAAGTGAGCCCACTCAATTAAATGGTTTCCTTATAAGAGTTGCCATGGGCATGGTGTCTCTTCACAGCAGTAAAAGCCTTCACCAAGACACCAGGTCATAAACACAGATAATATTCATGTGGCTTGAGCTGCATGCATTGACAATTAACATGGGACCTCTGTGGTCTAGGTACTATGACCACTGGCATATTAAAGTCTCAGACAGTTGGGCTTTCTCTGGAGATTATATGTGTCTAGGACACCCGGCTTTGTAGAGCTTCCAGGGTATTTTTGGTGAACCTGGAGAGCCACCATTCTAGATCAGCACCATTCTTTTCCTACTTCAGTGGGTACCTGGTAACCTAATTAACATTCAGATAATGAGTCAGGCAGCCTGGAGTAATTCTTGGAAGCCTGTCTCTCTAACAAGCTCCAAGTGATAGCAATGCTCTTGTCTGTAAAGCATCCTTTGAAGACCAATGCTCTAGGGCAATGGAACTCAACCTTCCTAATGCTGCAACCCTTCAAGACAGCTCCTCATGTTTTGGTGACCTGCTACCGTAAAGTATTTCATTACTAAATATCACTATTATTATGAAATATAATGTAAATATCCAATACGCAGGGTATCTGATATGCAAGTTCGGAAGAGCTATAACCTGAAGGTTGAGACTCACAGCACTAGAGAATCCTAAATCAGAACAGCATCCCAACACTTTCTGCCTCTGCAGTCTTCTGACTGGGATTTCAGCAGTCTTAGGGTCTCTAGTGCAACATGTAGTCTTGTTGCTAGACTGATGACCTTGGCCCTTATCTGACCTGCCTGCTCTCCTGTTACAGGGACACAGGATGCAGGCTTTTCATTGAGTCTGGAACACACTAGAGGCTGAGAAAGTTATGGTACCAAAGTAAAACTATGAAGTAAGGACCATGATCTAACTTCATTAATTGACCAATTTAATATTTATGCAATTTTTACTAAGTTAAAAATGATAGGTTACTTTCTTAGAATTTTATGACCATGGCAACTCTGATAAAGGAGAAGATTTAATTGGGTGGCTTACATTTTCAGAGGTTTAGTTCATTGTCATAATGATTCAACATGGTATCATGCAAGCAGACATGCAGCTGGAGACAGAGCTGAAGCCCTACATCTTGGCTTGCAGGCAACAAGAAGTCATCTGAGTGCCACACTGAATGAAGCTTGAGCAAAGGAGACCTCACACTCCACCCCTACAGTGGCATAATTCCTCCAACAAGGCCACATCTACTCCAGCAAAGCCACTATTCCTAACACTGCCACTCCCTATGAGCTTCTGGCTACCAATACATTCAAACTACTGCAGTATAGGCACCTTTGTAAGACTTCCCAAATGAGTTCAAATATTGATAAATAGATATTTTTCCTCAGTGAGGGTGTATAATATGGCATATGAATCTGGTTTATGTGTTTATTATGATGGAGAGTAGGACCCAAAAGAGGACTTCTCAAGTGCGGGAAGCTCCTCAGAAGACGCTACTTCATATGCTTGCCATTTATGCTTTCCAGCTCATCACCGGGCTGGAACTCACTATTGAGCCCCAGCACAAAGTCCCCAAGCCAGCTAAAGGAATTCATGTTTCATTGTTCCATTGTGCAAAATACTTGGAGTTGGAGGATTTTCTTCACTTGTTCTCCATTATTTAAAGCCACATGGCTCCTCTGGCTTCATTCTTTTCTTCAATTTTGGAACATGGAACTATTTCTGATTTCAAATGCTCCAACCTCAATCACTGAGAAAAGTTTGCAACTTGCTACCAAAACGGCCAGATCACTGACTCTGCCACAGACAATGTGGGCACAAGGATTGCTCTGACAATGCCAATCTCCATGGGCATAAAATGATGAGATCTAATCAAGGAAGAGGAATTGGGGCACAGGGAATACAATTTATTGCTTTGGGTGTTCCAGCTGTACCCTCATTCTGTGATTAAGAATTATCTTCTCTCTCTTCCCTGATTTCTTGCTTTCTTACTCCATAGAAAACTTATCTCTTGGAATTTGTTCTTTCAAAAGTGATTAAGACTAGAATCTGATGAAGAATAAGCCCATGTTCAGTAATCACACGGAGACTAAGAGAAAGGCCCTGTAGAGTCTACAGAGTAGAGAAACTTGACTATCAACAATGTTGCTCCCCTCACACCTAAACCTTTTTGAAACAGGTTTAGGTCCCACTAAGTAGTCCTGGCTGGCCAGGAACTCACTATGAATTGCTTTGAACTCATAGAGATCTGAACACCTCTGTCTCCCGCGCACTGGAATTAAAGGTGTGCACGATCATGCCCGGCTAATGTGGATGCTTATACATTCAAAAGCTAACAAAATAAACCTGGAATTCAACTTCTCTCTAAGTTGAAGCATTAAATGGGGACAAATAGATGAACAGGAGGATTCTTGGGGCAGATGAAAATCATGAACAGTTATCAGGGGAATTAAAATTAGTTGATCTAAGCTGGAGTTCTGAAACTCCAGCATGCATGAGGCTCACCGAAAGGACAGACAGTAGCCCTCACCTGTGGCCTGCTGAGTATGTACTGCGGCTGACAGGTGATTCTGGCTCATGATGACTGTCCTCTCTTGCAGGAAGGATTGGTGTTACAGACAGAAGACAGGGTCAGAAGTTAGAGTTCAATGACAGTAGGGGCTTTGGTCCTATCTGCCCTGGATCTAGTCTGACATGAATGACCGTAGCCTTACCACTGTGTTTGAACTGTGCTGTGTAATAATGATAGATCAGCTGAGGTTATTCAGCAGGTTAGCACAGGTGGAGGGGTCACAACCCTATCAGGAAACCAGGGAAAGGAGTGACCTTCCTTCACCAATGCAGCACGCAGAGTGGGAGAGACAAAAGAGAAGCAAGAAGCATCCTTGGTCTCTTCCCTCAAGGAACTACAGCATCAGTCTCAGGGTCATCTCCATTTTAACCAACTCAGTCT
>NC_022009.1:75384011-75394776 GCF_000317375.1 Microtus ochrogaster
ACTCAGTCTTGGGGTTATCTCTAGTTTAACCTACTCAGTCTTAGGGTTATCTCTATTTTAACCTACTCAGTCTTGGGGTCATCTCTAGTTTAACCTACTCAGCCCTAGGGTCATCTTTATTTTAACCTACTTGGCCAAAACTTTAATAGATGATTTCCTTCAGGTACCTGGTTTCCGTGCCCACTGCTCACCAGGACATGCAGTGTGTGAGCAGGTCTTGACAACATCGTTGCAGTAACATTTTAAATCTGGCACACATCACAGTAACAGAGTTTTGGTGAAAATCAGGGTATTAGTTCCCTCCCTCACCAACAGGACTTTAAGGATAGCTACACTTTAATAAACCAGAGCAACACTAGGGTCATTCTAATTGTGTGAATAGATGCTCAGCAGACACCCCAAACTTTCCGGGGCACCACCTAGATCTGCCTTCCTCCTTCCTATGACTATGAAAAGCTGCCATTGCTCTACCTGGATTTGGTCAGCACTCTTCCAAGTGTGGCTAGCTTCCTTCATCTTAGGGAAGACTTCATACAAAGCAATGAGCCTGACGTACACCTTCACAGCGAACTTATCTTCAGGTGTAAGGTTGTTATAGAAAAGGAAGAAGGGGTCGGGACTGGGAAATCCAGCAATAATGCATCCTGTATCATATATATCCACTTTCAGGCCCATGAACACATTGCCTTTAATTAGCCATTTTCCTAATAGCATCAGTATTTATGGATTTAGTATGGGCATTCCTATTAGTCAACCACGTGCTTGAGTATTCTGAATTTTAAAACAGGTTCTCACCCGCCTAACTCCTTGCACAGATAGCAGTATTTTTTTGATTCCTGTTTATAGCAAAACTCTTCAAAAGATCTGCCTGTAATTACTGTTGTCTATTCCTCCCCAGGCTCTGCTCTTGAATTCACCCTCACCAGGCTTTTATCTCCACCACTCCAGGGAGACAGCACTCAAGGTCACGGGTCTGACAGTGGTACCAGCTCCCAGAGTTAATTGCTGGTCCACAGTTCCCGCTACTCTTGCTTGAAGTATTTCCTTCCCAGAGTGGCAGGCCCTGGCTCTCATCTTGCCTCAGCGGCTTCCTGCATGGGCTCACTGCCCGACCTCTGAATGGCGGCATCCCCAGCCTCAGTCCTAAGGCTTTTTGTGTTTTTGAGTGCATACATTTTCTGCCTGGGAGCTTTCCTTCCTTTCCAAGCCTCAGATCCTAGCCATGACTTTACTACCATAGAGGGGACAGCTCTAGCCCCAACTTCTTCCCTGTGGTCCAGCAATTTCCTCATTTTCACCTCCTCTTGGATGTCCAACAGCATCTTGCTGAGACAGAGGTTCACTCTGTACCTCAGGTTTCCCTGGAATTCACCATGTAGTTCAGATAGGCTTTTTTTGTACTTGAGGCTATCCTCCTGTCTCAGCATCCCAAGTACTAGAACGACAAGCATCAACTTGGACACTAACAGTACCTCACCGATTTCTTCCCTCCTCTCGCTCTATGAACGCCTCCTCTTCATATTTTCCACTTAACTGATTGGTACTGTGACTGCTCCTTTTGCTCAGCCCCCAAACCTTAGAGCCACCATTTATCGTCTGTCCTCTCTCCTCTCACAAGTGGTCACCTCAAGGCCTCCTCATTCTTGTCTTCAATCTTTATACTACCTGCATAGCTGCCTACCTGTCCAAGTCACCCAAAGGAGGATCCTTCTTTTCTGTCTCTTTTATCAAAACCCAGACATAATATATCCAATATCAAGTCCACTTGATATTGACCCATGAACACTGTTACTTTAATTAGCCATTTATGTATTTACTGAGGACATTCCTGTTAGTGCATCCACATGCTAGACTAGTGTGTGTTTTAAAACATTTGGGCCCTGTGTTCTCCTTTTAACTACCCAGCCCCTTGCTTCTCCTTGACAGGGTCCCGTTCCCACTGATCACAAGGCCTTTTGTATATGTTATCACTACTGGCAGCAACAACTTTGCTTTGTTGCTCGCCCATTATCACTTATATTAGCTCTAGCTCAAGTTTCAGTCTTTCTTTAAAGTATCTTAGTTCAGTGCACAACAAAGGTCCCTTCAAGATTATCCTTGGGTACACACACACACACACACACACACACACACACACACACACACACACACACAGAGAGAGAGAGAGAGAGAGAGAGAGAGAGAGAGAGAGATTTTGTATCTGTATCACCCATTTGAAATTTAATTGTTTATTGTATGTTGTATGTGCCTGAAGCCGACGTACACACAAGATACACAAAGCAAGGACCTGAGACTTCAGCTGAAGATCCCAGCTTCCCTCAACAGGCAAGTGTAGAATAAGACTATCTCCTAGAAACAACACCTAAAGCTGTGGGCCTTTATTTTTGCACTCCACTTCACCATGTGTATGGGAAGGAGGTGGAGAGGAACTTCTCTTAATGCGTCCTGTATTTTTGGTTCTTAGTTCTCATTGTCCTTATGTCCCCTCTTTCTCAGCTGGAGGAGTGGTTATCTTCATCAGGAACATGCACCAGGGACATAGCACACGGTCGCTGCGCGAGATGGAGGGAGAATTTCCCGTCCTAGTGGAGCTGAGACCTGGGGGAATGTGCTGGGTTTCAAAATGATCAGACAGGTGCAGATAAACAGAACCCGTACAAGGCAGCTGGCATCTGGACACAGCTTCTGGAGGATGCCATATGAAGCAAGAGAGTGATGGGACCAAGACCACACAGCTTAGGGTGAAAGTTAGAAGCATTTGGTCCACTTGAAAACAGGAATGATGAACACATAAAAGACTATGACTTTTGAGGGATAGGCTTTTTGGTTGTGTTCCAGGATAGGGCAATGGTGACTTCTTAACTAGCACTAATGAGAGTCATGGGTTAAAACGACCCTTTGAGAGGCCTTGATCAAATGTCTGTCTAAGAAAGTTAGCGGCACGGAAGATTGGTGGTAAACTTGGAAGACACGGGTAATCTCAGGAGCCAATACAGCAATTAGCAAAGTGTGACACTTTCTTTAGTACACACACTTTAAAATATTTTAAACGACGTGGATATCTTTCAGAAACTGTCCTTCCTTGTTTCCTTTCTTCCATCCCTCCTTCCCAGAGAGTTCTGTTGTGTAGCCCAGGCTGACTTCAAACTCAAAATCTCTTCTTACCTTTAGCTCCCTGATAAGAGGCTTGCAGCACCAGACCCAGCTTGGAAATACACTTTCCTACCAATGTTATTTAGGTTAAGACTAAATAAAAACAATCCAGGGCAAATTTATGGACTGAATTATATTCATAAAGCAAGGCACATTGCATATGGTTTCCTAGCTTGAATAGGAAGTGGCTGCTGCGATTGAGATTTGCACAGAGGAGGGCAGGAGACAGAAGCGAGCATGTGGAAGCAGTCTCTTCCCACTTGGAGTCCTGTCCATTAGCGAGGCTGGGTATAAAGCCATCACCCAGCCACTGCCATAGAAAAGCAGGTCCAGACTGCTACCAGCACTAGCCTGGGGGACAAGATGACATCACTGCATTTAGCAAGGGCTTGGGTTGACTATGGGAGAAATTTTTATTTTAAACATATTATACATATCTCATCTCTAAACAAAATTGCTCTTACTTGGTTAAACTGTCCATGAAAATCTTGAATATTGTGTTTACAGGAAAGTAGAATATGTAATTCTTAGTCTGATACCCACTAATGTGGCCTTGAAAGTCTCTGAATGCACAGGGGTCTAGAAATAGGATGGATAGAGACAGGGTTTAATATCAAAAAGCCATACTGTTGTCATGGTTTCCCAGAGCCTCAAGCACAAAGCCTGCATACCTAAGAAAGAAAACCTTAGATTTATTTTCAGCTTGATGGTCTGCCACTGAAACTTTTAATTGAAGCCAAATGTCACTCTGTACAGAGGGCGAGCAGAATGACCAGAGGCTGGTATCTTGTGAGCCTGCTGCTGTGGGCAGCCTGGACTCCTTCCTGTCTGGCTCCCCAGATCAGTTCACTGCCTTTCCAGGCATCTTGAGTCTTTGGTAATTTAGGGCAAATATGGCAGCAACAGCCCCAACTGAAACCCGAAGCATCCTGCCATCCAGAGAAGCAGACACTTGATTCCTTCACAGATAGCAAAATACATATGCTGAGCTCTAAGGAGAGTGATTTCACTCATCTCAATTAGTCTCCAAAGTGGAAAAGCTGCTCAGTGCTTATGTAAAATATAATATGCCACATGATACTATTTGTTACTTCACAAGTTTCCAACACATCACTTTAACACCTCCGAGTCTATAAATGCACCCTGAAGCAGAAGCCATACTAAGCATAGCTAATCAAATCCGAATCCTGTGTTCCTGGAGCTCTCGCCATCATCATACCTGGGGGGGGCGGGGGCGGGGATGATGTCTGGGGGACAGATGGTGACCTTGGTCTAGGGTTAGACGAGCAGGGAGTCTCACCTCCACCCTAGGCATGTGGGGGGCTGGCATTTGGAGAGTGGCAGATGGAAGAGAAAGTTAACAAGATGAGCTAAATAGCAATTTTGAAAGTGAAGATGAAGACCCTGCCCTAAAGTTCACCTTCGTTCTCTTCCAGGACTAAGGGAGAAGGGAGCCTGAGAGGGCAGAGAAGTCCATGGCCTTGAACTTTATAGGAACAGAACAACATCGTCAGTCTGTGTCCAAATCTCCTGTCTTGTCCCTCTCAAACACTAGGGTTGCAGGTGTGGCTGTCCTGAAACTGGCTCTACAGACCAGGCTGACCTCAAACTCACAGAGATCCGACTACCTCTACCTCCCAGGTACTAGGATTATATATGTGTGATAACATACCCAGCTATATTATTTGATTCTTAAAAGACATTAATAGAGTCATATTAAATAAAAATTCAAGATAATTAGTAATATTGTTTAAAAAAATACTGTAAAGCAGATTTGGAGATAAAGAAAATGAAACTTAGAACATAGAGGTTTCAACTTATATTGAAACAACAAAGAACATTCTAGATCATCCTTTTCCCTTGCAAGCTGAGATGCAATTAGTAACTGAAAAGTCTTACTTGTTAGCTACCAGGCGCATGACGGTCCAGTCCTTGGGGAACATCTCTGGGCGTATCAATATTCTGAACACGGTAAATATCTGCAGTAGGAAATCCTGGGGTAAAGAAGGAAGCGGCGGTTTTATTTATTTATCATAATTGCCAACATGTACCCAGAGAGCACCATAGCTGCCATTCTCAAAGCATCTCCAGAGAAGGGCACCAGGGGCAGACCCCTGTAGCAGAAGGGCCCTGCCTTCTCCCCATCCCACCTGCCTCTCATTTTTCTCAATCCCAGGAAGAGGGGAACTCTTTTATCAGACACCTTCACAAGCTCTACAAATGCAGGTCCGGGAGACAAAGTGGAAAACTGGTTCCAGAAGACAAGCAAACAAACCCTCTTCCTTCCAGCACAATGTCCAGATATTAGAGCTTCTCAACCCAGGGGCATAATAAATTGTCTTAGCTCAGCTAAACGGTCATTGAAATTTGGAAGGTTATTTTCATAGAAGGATCTTACGTAAAAAGCTGTATCTTTTAGAAGGTACTGTTGAGAGGCGCAGGATTAAAAGGATGGGTGTGGGTTTAGGGAGTCTGTGTAAGCTTCCCTCATGCATCACCAGGAATGCCAGTGATATTGTGTGCTGGGTGGGTCAGCGACAAGTGTTTACTGGCTCCGAGAGCAACAAGACACTCCCTATGGAGACACCAGACCAGAGCGCAGAGGTGTAGAGCATCTGACAGTCTAGGAAGGTCCTCTTTTTTTTTTTCCATTTTTCCCTCTCTTTTATTTATTTTAACTTAAAAGTTTTTTGTGTGGGGCTGGAGAAATGACTTGACAATTACTCACTACTCTTGAGGACTTGAGCTCAGTCCCAGCACACACATTGTGTGGCTCACAGTTGCCTTTAATCCCCAACTCCAGGGGATCTGATAGCCTCTTCTGGTCTTTGTGGGTAACGACACTCATGTGCGTGCATGCGCGTGCGTGCCCCCCCTCACAAAATTAAAAATAAAAACCTTTGAAACTTTAAAGATTTTTTAAAATTATTTATTTATTTATTATGTATACAATATTCTGTCTGTGTGTATGCCTGCAGGCCAGAAGAGGGCACCAGACCCCATTACAGATGGTTGTGAGCCACCATGTGGTTGCTGGGAATTGAACTCAGGAACTTTGGAAGAGCAGGCAATGCTCTTAACCTCTGAGCCATCTCTCCAGCCCCCACTTTAAAGATTTTTTGTTTGAAAAGGACAGAATGACATTCGCCATGCAATGCTATATGTAGCACATACGCGCTTTGGAATAGTTAAGTCCAGTTAATTAACTTTGCCTTTTAGAGTTCTCGTGTTTTTATCGGAACACTTCAACTTTTGACAAGAATCTGTTGTCAGACTTGGAAATACCAATCACCGGACATGGAATTAGCACTTTAAGCAATACAAAAGACGGAACCCCGAGTAATACAACACACGGTACCGAAAAGACAGGAGGGGACAGACAACATGTCATGAAAGAACTGGGGCTAGCTACTAGAAAGGAGACCCTCCCAACAAAGTCTAGCTTAAATGTATCAACTAGCAACCTTAAACGTTTATTCTGTGTGACCTTAAGTGAGTCAAGGAAAATACATTTCTCTAACAACCTGATAGAAGGCAAAGGTGTGGTGTTCAGAAAGAAAGGCAACTCCCAAACACAAGGTTTGTATTTACAGATCTAACAACACTTCACGTTAAACACGTAAGCTGCCTGAATAACAGTACGGCTGTCACTCAAAACAACAGAAGACTGTTCAAAACCAAGAAGCAGTAGCTTTCCAGTGTGTGTGTGTGTGTTTGTGTGTGTGTGTGTATCTGTGTGTATCTGTGTGTATCTGTGTGTATGTGTTTGTGTGTGTTTCTTTCTACACATTCTAACAGCTTCAATCAAGCTCACAAACAGTTTGACAAGAATTTATTTCTTTGGCATCAGCACACATAGGTGGTATGTAGTAGGCCATATGTGGAAGGTCTAGATTTTAATGCGGGCTCAGCAGTCACATCAACAGCTCAATGACATTGGAAACTTATCTTTGCGCATTTGAGCCCTCACACCTGGGACACCCGAGGGCTTGGGGTCTCCTGCAGCTAGAAGCATTTTGAAAAACCATCAATACACCTGTCTACCTATACATATAGTACCCTGCTATTTTTTTTTCTTCTTTTTGAACTGTAGTCTCACGTTTCCTTGGAGCATGGGTTGCTAACGGAGCACATTCCACCATGGTACTGGGACACAGTGTATTTCAGCCGGTATTTGCCTACCGCATTGTGAGAGGTTCTAGTTCTTAGTCAGCTTCCGTATTCCAAAGTGCAGGAACCACGAGCCGGCATTCCTGCCTGCGCCTCGGACCCTGCTGGTTCCTGTCTGTTCTCTACGACTCCGGCTCAGCCTTTTCTCTACATGTGTGCTTTGGTAGAGGCAGACACCAGCGTTCCGCACACGTAACTTACGGATTCATTTTATACTATGCAAAAGAACATTTCTATGTCCAATGATGCTTTTCTGGGTAACACCAGATGCCAGGGTTCCACATGGACCCATTTAGAAAGTGGCAGCCTGGCAGGCGTCTTTCTGTGTGTCTGTCTGGTTATGTGACACACACAGCATGGAAAGTATACCACGTCATTCTTCAGATCAGCGTTCAAAACAGAGAAGAAATGGGAAGTGCTGTTATAATAAATTATTTTTTTCCTGTGGCACAAGTGGTTCAGCAGGAGAGTCTTTAAGAAAACTCTTCAAACACAAAACGAAACAAAGCAAGAAAAGGCCCATGTTCAAACAAAAAGGAAGGCAAGAAAGGGTACTGTGATCTGAGAAATTCCTTCCATTTGCTCTCTTATAAATATTGGATGCTTTACTGTCTGGCAGTGCTCTGTTAGATGCCACTATTGGCATTGAAATGCAAGGATTAAAAGCTTGCCGGGGACTTACCATACAAGGGCGCTCAAGCGCAACATTGTTTTCATGGCAATGCCTTGTAAAACACCTCTTACATTTTAAGAGACTGGGCCTTTTGCTGGACCTCACAGACAAGAAAATAAGACACCTTGAGGTCACTTAAGACTCTAGCCTAATGTGTACTCTGGCTACTTTTTCAACCTGCGCTTAAGAGAACAATCAAACTATAACTTTACTTGCCTTGGATTTAGCATGTAGTCAACTATTAAAACCTAAAATAGTGCACAGCTATAATCTTAAATTATGTGCTCTTCTATGCCTCTGACACCTGAGTGATGCATGTGTGTGTGTGTATATGTATGTGTGTATATATGTATGTATGCATGTATGTTATGGTCATCATTTTCTGAAAACAGCAAGTAGGATGAACGAGACCTCCTAAAACATATATCCATCATAAATGCTGGATGCAACACGTGAATATTTTTGATAGTTTTATTGTAATATGGTCAGTCAGAGTTAATGACTTAATCTCTTGTAAAACTCTATTAAAGATTTCTGTAAAGTATCCCCCATTTCTTCTTCATGTGATGCTTTCTGCGCTGTCCAATTAAAGACAGCAAAGCCCTCTGTTAGGGATAGACACAGACACAGGGACAAACTTCAAGGTACCCACTTCAGAAAGGCATGGACTCAGACTCAAACAACAGACAGACAGGGACTACAAGACACGGGGATAGTAAGATAGAGAGTTCAAATCCAGGCTTGACCTTGGCCAGATCACACCAAGGGGAAGTACTTTCCTGATTTCTGACTTAATATGACAATGATGCATAACAGGGGACTCTGAGCTTATTATTAATGTGTGCAAACGGACACACTTTCTCCTTCTTCATGGAACTCAGGGATCATGGTATAGATGCATGTTAACCTAACAGCCATGTGGATGCATGCATATCCTATGAACTAGGAGAACATGGAGGGCCAGGTATGTCACACCAAGGGAACACATGCCAGAAGCAACATGGGGTATTGGGACTGTAAGGGGTAGGTGCAAAATATGGGTATACATGAGAAATAGGGATAATTAAAGAAACATAAATTAGGAAAGAGAATATATAAATAAAAGTTAAGTAAATAGGGATTTAAAGACAATAAGGAGAGAAACTACTCTTCTGCCTTTCCCATGATAAGGAGTCTTGATTTTATCCTAAAGGCAAAATGGAAGCATTGACAAGCTCTATGCAGGGCGTAGAGGATTAAATTTGTGGTTTAACTTTTCTACATCATATACAAGGTACTTTGTGTGTTGCAAGATTGTTATGAGATGTCACGAGTGTAATCCCCCAAAGCCATTGGCTATAGGAATCAGAATCCCACAACAAAAGATGATACTGTGTATTAGGATGGCTCAAAATAGAAACCAGCTCACGAAGTCAGACTGAAAAAGGAATCTTAAGATCATGAGCAGAGCTATCCCACAAAGTATTGCAGGGCAGGTAGATGACCGAACAATGGACAGGGTATAGCCCGCAAAGAACGTGTTTCTGTCATGTAGGCCATATGCAGTCAGATGCTACAACACAAATTCGATACAACTTTCAAACACATAACAGCTTTGATACCAGCTTTGAACTCAATCAAGGGGCATTAGTAACATTTATCATGTTCAAATTTGCACTCTCAAAATGGAATTTTGAGCTATCTCCCAAATCCTCTTCAATCTTTGAGAGTAGTAGAAGCATTGTTCTATAATCAATATACACAAACAAAGAGAAGTCCCAATAATCATATGGGAGAAGATGGCTCGCTAATGCAGGCAGAGACTGGGAAAGAACACTCATTCACTAAGCACAGGATTATGTTCCAGGTTTAGGACCCAATGACATGGCTGCAACTCGGGCGACAACAAACTCTGAAAATACAACAACAGTGAGCAGCCCAGTAGAGCAGGTGAATGTCTCCTGTGAACACTGAACCAGAGTAGGCATGTTAGATAGAAAGGAATCAACAAAACCAAAACAACATGGAGGAGTTACAAACAACATACATGATCTGCTAAGAATAGGCAATGAAAATGTCTGGAATTGACGGTATTTAGACATACGCGGGAGATAGGTTTGGAAGGTGGACAGAAAACAGTGACCCTGCAATAGAGATACTGGACTTGGTCCAGTCAAGTAATAAAAATTGGTAAGATGTTTAAACTTGAATTAAGGGCAGTTGTGGTGGTACAGTCATCTATAGTCTCAATGCTTAGGGGACTTTGGAAAGAGGACCACGAGATTAATAATAGCCTGGGATACCCATCAAGTTCTAGGTCAAGCTGAGCTAAGTGGCAAGTTCTAGGCCAGCCTTGGCCACATGACAAACTCCTGCCACAAGAAACCATATAGATTGGGTAGAGATTAGATCTGAATTATTTTAATAGCTAATATGTAGAGAATGGATAGTTCCGGAATATGCTTAATTTCATGCCTATATCAAGATCCCTCTGGTTCATTATGAAAAGTCGTGATCAACAAAGAGCAGGAGCTTCGGGGCTATATATGAAACACCAAGGATATGGACAGGACCTTAGGCCCCAGGACAAAGTGGGTGTATAATGAAACACTACCGACTGCACAAAGAGAAAAAAGGACTTAATCACTACCCAGTGATTGCTTTTGTTCATTTTTAAAACATGTCACATTCTACTGAAGAAAAAAAATGAAACAGTAGAAGCTTCCAGTCTCCCACACACTAGTGCTCTGACACCGTGACTCACACCGCTCACACACAAGGACCTGAGGA
>NC_022009.1:75395481-75404270 GCF_000317375.1 Microtus ochrogaster
CAGCTTCTTCAAGCACAAGTGTATCTAAAAACCATTCGTCTCAGTTGTTCCTTGAGAACTGCGGATTTGTGGAATTCAGTTTCATTTGGAGACTCATTTGGGAAAAGCTAAGGCATAACTGGCAAGAAAAAGAGAAAGGAAGGGACAGCAGGAATGAAGGACAAAAATCTCCATGAAAATCTAGCACATCATTTGTAATTGTCAATTTCAAGTGTGTTCAGCATTACGACTTCCAGATCCATGAACCAGAATAAACATCTTTCTCAGTTATCCTGTCTCAGGCTTTCTGTTACAGCAACCGAATCTGAATTAAGTCAGGAAGCTGATTTCTGTTTACTCCTTTTGGAAACTATAGAGTTACTTGGGACTTTTAGCACACAATCCAACATTGGTCTACTTCTTCATCAAATAGCACTATGGTAATTTGACACCTGCCTCATAGCTACTGTGTTGAATTTCAAACCTAAATATCCAATAATCTTCTGTCTACTCATTTGTCCTGAGACATGGCCACTCTGGGACTAGAAACGCTTTAGGATGTTCCAAGAAGTGACAAAATTTGTGTGAACTTGACAGCAAAGGCTGGGTTACTGAAGTTCAGGGAAACTTTGTGCTTAGATAGCTGTCTGAGCAAGGAGCTGAGGACATCCAGAAGGTTCCTAGCTTTCCCAATTAACTGCGAATAATGGCATCAATCAACCTTTAAAGAGGTGGAGGACGAAGCTCAAAGGCTCAAGAGGACTCAGCCGCATGCGTGGCTCACGGTTGGAGAGTATGAGTTATTCCCTAACTGCTGGCTGTATTCACATTTATTTATAACAATAATGTGTGTGTGTTCAATAAAACTTTATTTGTAGAAGTAAGCAGTAGGCTACATTTGGCCATGAGCTCGATCTGCCAATTCCTAGGATCATCTAAACTTCCTAAGGTTGATTCTGGCTCACTGTGTAGACCTCTCCCAGCAGTGATTATGGGAGGGTCTAACAGTGATCTATCTACTCCCAATACAAGATAATTTGATTATCTTTGATATCCCTACTGTCTAGCCAATGTACTCAGCAAATGTTTATTGAATCAAATAATTGACATCTGTAATACAATAACTGGTCCTACCTCATGAGTTCCTTTGGAGAAGGAGTTAATATTAATCACTTATATGAATGGTGCCTGCTTCATATTTTTAAATCTACATACAGTGTTTATTATTAGAGGTCTGTAGGTCTTTATTGTAATATTCAAATCTAAAAGGATTCTAAAATGCTTCAGTCTTATAAGCTATTTGGAGCAAAAATCTTAATTTTTTTGTTTGTTTTTGTTTTTCAAGACAGGGTTTCTCTGTAGCTTTGGAGTCTGTCCTGGAACTAGCTCTTGTAGCCCAGGCTGGTCTCTAACTCATAGAGATCTGCCTGTCTCTGCCTCCTGAGTGCTGGGATTAATATTTTTAAGGGTTATCAAGTCCTGTCAATTCAAGTTCCCAAATTTATTAGGACCCTGAGTCTATGATTGTCTCTGTCTAGACTATCCTAGTCTGCCTTCTGTTGCTGTGATAAATATCATGCCCCAAAGCAATTTGGGGAGGAAAAGGTTTATTTTAGTTTACATGTTATAGTCTATCATGGAAGGAAACCGAGACAGGAAGTCAAGGGAGGAAGCAGAAGCAGAAACCAAGAGAGGAACACTTCTTTCTGGCTTATCCCCTCTGGCGTATTTACTCATCTTTCTCCTGCAGCCCAGGTCCATCTCCGAGGGACAGCACTACACACAGCGGGCTGGGCCCTCCTGTATCAATCACTTAGAACTGCCTCACAGACACTGACCACAGACAAGTATGATCCAGCCACTTCTTCAACTGAGGCTCTTTTTCCTAGGGGACACTGGGCTGTATCAAGTTGACAGCTACTACTAACTCTGACACATGTCCCTGTCATTGCTAGCTTAGATTGCTATATTGAAAGCTTTACGTGGTTCTGTCTCTTATTTGGACCTTGGCTAATCCATTTTCAGCTGTGCATCCAGACAAATGTGATCACATTTCTCCGTTAAAACCATCCATGCCCTCAAAATAAAATCCATATCCACTCCCAGATTTTCATGCTTTATGACACTATTTCTAGAGGCTTTATGTTCCATCAAAGAGTGAACATATATTGGTTGAATGCCTAGGGACGTGACCTCAGAACCATGAACCAACCAGAGCTTTAAATATCAAGTGAGACTGGAGAAGTCACATGAACAAAAAAACAAACAAAAACATTCTAGGTTCCAATAAGTGTTAAAAGGATACAGTTGTGAGCTATGTGCTGTGTCAGGGCATTGGAGTGACATTTCACTGATTTGTTCATTTGCTCATCCATTTGACAGCTTGGGGCATGGATCTGGCCCGGTTTGCATGTTGGAATAGTTATATCTGCAGCCCAGGTAGGAGCTTAGTTAAGAGCATGGTCCTGATTGATCTATTCTTATCCAACACCTCTCTTGCACACTTCCTTGTTGGCTTGCGTCTGGGTTGATAGCAAGCCTATTTGTTATAGAGTACCATGTGTGCTTGCTCTGTGTGTTCACCCCTCAGAGTGTTCATGACAAATGGCAATGGTCCCCTAGAGCAAGAAGACACGTGTGCCCTGTCACATCTCCAGTGCCAGGACAAGGGTTGTGTATGTAGGAGGTTCTCGGTCTCTATTTCCTGAACAACAGATGAAGAATTAATATCCTTAAATAATTCTCCTGGTCTAAAGGCCAGATCATTTTGCAGGGGAAACTATATGTTCTTTGAAATAGGGTGCCACGTGACTTAAGTCAAACCCACGTGAGACACTGCACTCATTATTTCCATCTGCTTTGCTGTTAAGATGAATATTAGAACACTAAACACAACACCTGGATTAAACTAAGAATGCCTTTCAATTTGTGCTTCTATATTTTTGAACTCCCAGGCTATAAACAAAAACATAGCCTTCTTTGGGGAAAACTGGAGCCATGAAACCACAAACTTCTTAAGTAAAATGTACTTTTCTTTCAATTATCTTAAGTAGCCAGTTTTAAGTAGAGAGTTAATTAGACCACTATCATCCTTTTGATATGCAGATTTTCTTACCCTGAGATGGTAAGTTCTCAGACGCTCTGTGTACCTGTACTCCTAAATGACTCTGTCTCTCCAGTCAGAAAGTTGCAGCTGAAGTTTCTGATTCTTACAGGAGGAAGCCAGCCAATCTGTTTAGATCTCCCGTCTTTCACTATGACAACATTTCCGCTCCACATACTACAGGGGAATTTATTCACTTTCCTAACTAGTTCTATTAATCTGTGTCTAGTTTACATACTAGACATACATGAGCTGTGATTAAAATTCAAACTAATGGCTAATAACTTTGTTAAGTAAGAGGAATCCAGAGCCAATATAGAAAGAAGATCTGTTAGCACAACCGAGAAGAACAAGAACTTAATGGGAAGAGGTGAAACAACTGCCAAAGAACCCTTCTGCACAGCCAGGAGGAAGGACACAAGAAAGTAAAGGGAGAAAAAGAATTTAAACATCACTTACCCGCAGCTCTTCCTTAGTATTGAAACTATTCAGAAGTTGTTGATAATGTCTATCTGTCATCTGTCGTAGCAGGGAAAGGAGACAGGCAACAAATTCCCCCTAAGGGAAAAAAAATCCCATATTTTAGAGGAAGGATAAGGAGACCATCAGTAACTTAGTATGAACTGCTCTCAGAACACTTCACAAGCTTGCTATGATCCCAGGTTCACCCTGTGATGTCCTCTGATCTAAATCACCCTAATTACAGTCAAAAGTTCCCATGTAATGATCACTATCTACTTGGTAGATTCGAAATTTTCTATTTGAGTATATTTACTATGAGGGAATCTTTTCACTTGGGAACTAACTGCATTTATGTAAGTAGGGCCCTTGTCCATTACTTAAACACTTAATAGACCTCCACTCTTTATATCATTTAAGACTCATATCCGTGCTAAGAAAAGGCAAAGCATAGGTTCAAATGGCATGAAGCACTGTGTGTGGTGGTGGGTGCCTGCGCCCGGCTGACTGAAACAGGAGTTTCCTAAGTTTGCAGACAGTCTGGAAATGTGACACCTTCTGACCAAACAACAACAAAACAAAACAAATAAACAACAAAACCCCCCCACCTAAGTGAAACTAGAAACCCTAAAACAAAGAAACAAAAAACCCCAGACCAAAACACACCAAATATAGGGTTAAATAACAGAGCCCAAGAAACAGAGCTAGGTGTTGGCAGAACTGGAGTCATCCCCAGGTCTCTTTTGCTCCAAATCTCTTCTAATTTCACATTCCTTTCCTGAGTTTACAAGTCCCCGTCAACTCATCCGAACCCTGCTCTCTGGACTCACTGGGTAACAGAAGCCATATAATGCATAATGCTGCCTTCAATCTCCGTTTAGAAATGGTTTTAGGCTAGCAGCCAATCCTTGTGTTTGAGGTCTATGGAACTAACTCCTATGAAGTGGGATGCTTGAAAGTGAAACAGAGGAGTGTACACATCATCCTTGGGTTTGAAGCGTCATATAAATTGTGCTAACTTGCATTTCCTAATACACTTCTAACTTGAAACTATTGTTTGTAATGCAACCATTATGTACTTATGTACTTCTAGAAGGGAAACAACACATAACACAAAAGCAGACATAACAGGATAAGCAGCTGCTGGTTAACTGGATGTATCCGGAAGCCCACCTGATCTGGGAAACAGGTCTGAGTGTGCAAGGAAAAGACTATAGGATCACATTAAAACTGGAGACTAAGAAACCTGAAAGGTAGATTTTACTGCTTGGGCAGTTGGACTAGCTCAGTCAAGTGTCTCCTTGCAAGTCCCACAAGAACCCCTAGAATACAACTTAGTGGTTATGCCAAAGAAATCTGTGATACAGGTAGGTTCTTCACATGTAGACAGCCATTTGTGACACATAGACATGTTAACAGTTGCCCTTCTACATTAGAGTAATATCCAGAAGTCTGCCGTATGGGCTATGGTACAGTTTGGATCCGAATTACCCCAACAGGCTGTATACAGAGTACTTGTGCCAAGGCTGGCCTCTTTCAGGAGGCTATGGAAGCTTTGGGAACAGGGTCTGGCCGGTAGAAACAGGTTACTAGGGGCAAGCCTTTGTAAGTTCTAGCCTGGACCCTGGTTCCAGTTCTGCTCTGTTTCCTAATCCAGCATGATGTAGATAGCTACCAATGCAAGCTCCCACGGCTCTGGATGCAGCCACCTTGGCACACTTTCTCCACTTTGATAATTGCAGCACTCAAATCCTGAACACAAATCTTTATTCCCATTGACTGTTTGCTGGGTATTCTGTCACAAGCACACAAAAATACCTGAATCAGTCTAGTAGGATTATCTCGCAAGCCCACACACGATCCTGCCAATGAACAAAAGAATTCTGGATATGTCACACGCAAGCTAGGTTTTAGGGAAAACAGGGTTTTGATATCACAAGATTCAGAGGACTTTAGGTGACATTATGAGCATTTTCATCTAAGCCAGGGAGTGAGCTCTTTCTCTGGTAGCCTAGCACGGGGATCTCAGGAATCTGTGAAAAAAACAAAACAAAACAAAAACACAAAAAACCCAAAAAACAAAAACAAAACAAAACAAACAAACAAACAAAAACAACAACAAAAAAAGCTAGGTATAAAACACAGCTTTCATTTGCCTGAGACATTTGCTGTGATTGGAGCAAACATTCTGTCTCTCACTAGCTAAGTGGTCAGTTTAGTTCATCCCCCCCCCACCAGGTCTTGTAGACCAGGCTGGCCTTGAACTCACAGAGAACTGCTTGCCTTTGCCACCCAAGTAGTGGGATTAAAGGTGTGCCCCACCACCGCCCGGCTCAGTTTAGTTCATTATAAAAAAGTGGGTCAGAAAACAACTTCTCGCCCTGTTTCCTCTGGTATTACAATATTAGGACAAATAAAAAATTTATGTTACGTTGTCTACTCTTGCCTACTTTTAGTTGAGCATGCCTAGCTATTAGCAGGAAGAAGAAAAAGCAGGCAGTGGAGTGTTAGGGCAGCAGAGACGGTAGAGTGCCAACAGGGGTCTAGCCAGCACTCCGACCTGTGGAGACAGCACAGCAGCTGGCTGGGCGACAGAGGCAGAGCAGAGGGGGGAGCTGGCATGCTGAGCTGCAAAAGCTGTAGAAAAGCCTCCAGACATGCAGCTTCTAGAGCAGCGGCAGCCGTTGCAGGGTGGCACCAGCAAAAGCTGGCAGTAGCTGCCTTGTGAGAAGCCGTAGCTGTGGTGGCTACTGCAGTCAGAGACAGCGAGAAAAGCCAAGGATGTGGCCAGGGGGCAAAGACTAGCGGGAGCAGAGAGATGGGGAGAATGAGTAGAAAGTTGAGGCTGATGGAGAAATAGGCTAATGAGAGTCAAGGAAGAGAAACAGACTGCGGTTGCTGAAAAGGTTCCACAGGCTTGCCAAGGCTTTAAAGCAGAGGGTCTCAGTCACTCCAAGGCCAGAAGCTACAACACCGGACACTGACAAGGGCTCAGGAATCCCAGCTCCCTAGACATACTTAAGAGATACACAGGGGTAAGGGTCCAGCTACCCGGGATTTGCACAGGTTTATAACACTTGAGAGAGCCACCCGCTCCTGCTTCCAACTGTTGCTGCCACTCTCCATCAAATGTGGAGGACAGAATGCTGCCAAAGGCCAGCATTTCAAGAGCTTCTCCCTTGGTAACCATGGTTTTTGTTTAGGTAGAGCAAAATGATCTCAGCCAGTTGAATAAGAAGAGGTGATGGAGAGGGTCCACTAATTGACTTTTGTGTGGTGGGCATGTTCATTATCCTATTTATTGTAATGTTTCCTAAGTGAATATAATATACCAAGTGATTTTTAAAAAAATACAAAATTCATTTTTTTCAAATTTATTGTATTTACATCAATAATAATCTTTTCAAAAGGCATTGCTAACACTCCGATTTATGGAAAGATACTATGTGTAAGTTACTATACTTTGTATTGTCAAATTCATTCCTTATTAGAGACTAGTTGGGGGGACACTATCAAACTTAAGATAATAATCTGGTTTCACAACTAGCAAATGGCAAAGCTTGCATGCGAATGTAGATGGCTTTCGTTCTAGAAGGCTCTACCCAGCGGCTTTTCCTACTTCCCAACTGGTTTCATGTAGGAAACAAAGTGAATTTAGCGGATACAATTCAAACATATAAATATATAAGAATCTATCTATTGATAATACTGCTTAATCTATTATGGTCTTTCTTAGAATGGAAATTAGTTGGTAGGGGTTCAATCAGTTTTTATTCTTGGTTTTTGATATTATATACAAACTTTCCAACTTATTTAGTACATTATTAATATACTTAAATACTTTTTTCAAAAACCCTATACATATTAAAATATCTTTAAATTTGAAAAATTATATATTGTCAATCATAATAACAACAAAAACAATAACGAATAGACCTTCAATAGCTTATTATAATCTATGTATATTGATGATCTCTCTGAATCCAAGAGATTGACTTTGTCTGCTGTGTCTGGGCTAGACCCACTGGAAATACCGTATCATTATGGCACTCCCCACTGTCCCCAATACGACCCACTGCCAATGTCAACACTCCAGACCCTCTGCCATTTTCCCACATCACCTATAATCATAACTTCAAGTCCTTGCCAGGAGATTATGTGTCTATTATTTCACTTCTACCTTTTCTACTATTATATAATTTTCATTACTATTAAAATACTTTAATAATGTTTTATGAATTCTCATAATTTGTTAAAAATAATAAAAAATCATTGTCAAAACTTACTTACTTAACCAATTGCCTTTAAAGTTCAATAGTCTTCAGCTGCTTTTATCCATTTTTATGTAGAGAAAACAATGGGCATTTCTATCAATAACTGCCAAGAATATTTTATGTCTACCTAAAAAGTCTTCAAGAAAGTTTTCCTTTAGCATATGCCTGTTTTTTCCTGGTATTTTGTAGAATGCTACCCTTTTCTTCTCTAAACACAAGCCAGAAACTGTACCTGAGACTTTACACAGGCATGCCAGGGAATCTTAGACAGGGCCAATGCTGAGTGGTCACCTGCTACACATGGCATTTAACATAATCACGTGCAAAGAAACACATATGCACTGCCGCCAACTCTGCTGGACAATTAGTTGAGGGTGTGAGACAAATGGCCACTTATGTTGCTTTATAAAACCTGCTATGTACAATTAGATGTTTTAAAGGAACCAATTACAATGGCACACTTCTTTTCCTAGCCAGAGAAAGTATTTTAAAGTTTAAAGAATGGTTGGTAGAAGAACAAAGGGTAAAATAAAACTACTGTTATCTGACTTTATGATTCAGCAGAAGCGGTCCTCCTGCTGGGGTTGCTGGGAGGCAGGACAGCAACGTGGCTGTTTCAGAGCCCTGGGAAGTGCATTGTGACTGGCAGCAACTGACTTTCCTTATAGTGTGTTCATTTAAGAGGGACATTTAGTGATGAATGTGCCTGTAGGAACTGCAAGGCGTGCACTGTATAAATGCCATGTAGAAACTCCCTGCACAGAGCCTATTATTTATGGAAAAATGAGGAGGTGTTACTTAGATCTTCATGTATAGAGTGAATGATCAAGGTATTTCTCATGTCAGTCATTAGGGAAATGGAATTTAAACCTTCAGGGAGAGAGCTATAGAGTCTTTAGAATACTCCCAACTCTGACACACTCACACACACATACAGACACACACACACACACACACACACACACACACACACA
>NC_022009.1:75404605-75432827 GCF_000317375.1 Microtus ochrogaster
CCCAGAGTGGTGGCACTGTTTGGTGGAGGCTATGAAACTTTTAGGAAGAGGAGCGTGAGTGGAAACAGTACATCACTGAGGGAGGGCTTTAAGAGTTTAGAGCCTTGTCTCACTTCTAGTTTGCTCTGCTCACACAGGAAACAGAAAGAAGCCATAATATATATCCACAGGACCTGACATAACATTGTGACACAAAGACACTCCAAAGATACCAGCTGAGCTCCTTCTGTGTGGGCCTTCTACAGCTGGGCATGGGAACTACCCTTATGGGCCGTTCACCAGGGAGACGCCCTTGAAGAAAACTAATTTTCCATTTGCAAGTGTTTATTAGTTGGAGGTAGCTTCTCAGTGAGGGATGTGAGCATGTGTCCACTTCTCCTTTTCACCCTAGAACCCCGTCTGCTGCAGACCCATGCAGGCCCTGTGCATGCTGTCTGGGTATTGATTTCCTGATGTTCTCCATCCCCTCTGGTTCTTACACTCTCTCTGTCTCCACCTGCACAAACTTCCCAGATTTCTTAACTTTTAAATAAAAATGAAAATCATTTGCATTTAGACCTTAACATTCTCATACACCCACAGCACAATTTGTGAAGCCAATAGCAAGTATTTAGTTAATGCTTGTGTACATAATTTATTGATGAATTTTAGAGCATCAAGTGCCATAGCTACAAATGATATCTCTTGTTTAGGAGAATACTGTTAAATACATAATCATTTTAAAAGTCAACCTCATATGAGTTCTAAAATAGAAATTCCTATGTATATGGATAATTCGATGGTGGAGTACTTACTTGCTTGCCTGCCCTACATGAAGCCCTGGGTTTGCCCTCAACACTGCCATGAATAAATAAACCCTGTATATGGATACACATACAGCGTGTACAGACACATATGATACTATCTGATGTATTATATCTTAAGACTTTGCCTGAATCAAGCTATGCTAACATCCTAAGACAAATGTTTGAAAGCTCCTTAGAATTTGCCAAGTTAAACCTTCTCACTTAACACTATCAAACAGAAGACTGAAAAAGTTAAGGTCTTGATGAGTCGTGGAGAAAAATCCAGAACTAGCACACAAGGCCTCTTATTCCGGTTGCTGTTGCAATTTGGGGAATGAAAAGTTACCAAGTTGACTGGGGATATAAAAGCAGAGACTAATTTAAATTTAGAAAAGAAAAGAACTAATACCAAAGTTGTCTTTCAGAAATTCAGACCTACTTATTAACAGCATCTTTCCCTACAGGCTTCCTAGTTTAGTTTTTGTATAGCGAAGGCAACCCCTGGTGCTCTGGCTGTGCTCACAGTTCATCCCAAGGGCCAGGTTTCCCACAGTCAGACTAAGACCAAAGGGACTGGAGCTTTCCGAAGCACAGCCAGGGCCTGTGTGTATGCCACGTGCCATAGGATCTTACAGTGACATCCTGGAACTGCAGCCGCATGGCAGAGCTGGTGGCTTGAGGCCGACTGGTGATCTCCAGGATGGTCCTGAGCAGGATATCCAGCAGGCTGGCCACTATCACGTCTATTTCCTCCAGCACAGACTTTTCCTTGGGAGGAAGAAAGAATAGCACGCTCAGGAGACTGACTTTGCATGTACCAAATCTTTTTTTTTTTTTAATGGACAAAGAGAGTTCATGCCCAAATCTAAAATGAAAGACTCAGAGAAGTCAAGATGAAAAGAGATATAGACCTCAACTAAAAACAAAAATGGCTTTGCAGAACACAGAGCTCCAGAGAGTAAAGGCTCATCCCAAAGCACCTCATTTGGCTATGCAATGTGAAGCTGAGACACAAACAAAAAGAGGCAGAAATATTGTTAAAAAAAAAAAATCCAATTCTGAGGCCAGCCATCCTCTCTCTGAGGAACCTGAGCTGGCCTCTCTGGCTGTGGTCTTCCCTCACAGTGTGATTCCCTCAGGTCCTCACTGTGCTTACATAGATCTTTCTAGCACGGCAGTCACACAGATCATGCTCCAAGGCTTGCTATGTGCAAATGATTATTCTTATAAGTTTTTTTTAAGCCTACATGTAAGCATAAGGGACTAGAAAGCAGTCAGGATGAGTATCCTGGTTACAAAGAGCCCTGAGGTTAGTAGTCATGGGAGGGAGAGAGGGAGAGATGGCTCAGTGGTTAAGAGCATTGCCTGCTCTTCCAAAGGTCCTGAGTTCAATTCCCGGCAACCACATGGTGGCTCACAAACCATCTGTAATGAGGTCTGGTGCCCGCTTCTAGCATGCAGACATACACACAGACAGAATATTGTATACATAATAAAGAAATAAAATAAATAAATAAATATGAAGTGACTAACACTATCCACACTTCAGGACTCCAGAGAGAGTATCTACACTGCCTACTTCATAGAAGACATGGCTTCTTAACATATGTGCATGAGAAAACCTGGGCAAACTGGCTCTGGGCAAAGGATACTTTTAAAAACTGTATTTGGGGGATATATTTGTAATATTTGCATGAAAATTCCCAATTTCTCCAAGTGAATTGGTTTCAGGTCTAAATTTATTATGCAAAGTTCAAAAATCTGATTGTAATTTCCAAATTTAAATAGAGGAGAAATAGAAAGAAGTCATCTCTCCTGCAGCTTTTGGCTGTTAGTCTGTCCAGTGACTGGCTAGTTTTCACTCATGGTGACCGTATCCCAGCAACCTAGTCAGGAGGGACTTGGATCTTTGTGGTCAAGTGGTCAGACGGAGTTTTTAAGCCAGGCAAATGGCTTCTCCCCGCTGTCATTCTCTGTCCTGTTCCCCATCGTTACTGGGCTTCCGGTAGCGGGACAGTGTGCTATCCCTTGCTGTGTATGAGCTGCTCATGACAGGTTCAGATCCAGGTCTCACAGTTTCTCTAAAATGCCACCCCTGTTTCTGCACCAGCAGGGCTCTCTTTCCCCACTCACTCCCCTGGGGTTGTTCTCATCCCTGCTCTTCAGAAGTCGATCACAAACACTGAAAGAATGGGGAAAACAGCACAGACTTTAATGCGGACTGGGGCAAACTGGACACTCAGCCTTCACTGTTCCAACCCCTCCATCAACCTGCGGCCGAGGAGCCCAGTGTTTGACCAACAGCCACAGACTGAGGGAAGGAAAACAGGACACCCTCCCTACTCAGATTTCAGAGCAGACACTGAGCTGAACATAAACCCCAGACATTGTTCCATGTATAAGGAAGTTCCATGTTCTCACTTTGCGGGGCACTCTAAACTCACAGTAATTATACTGTGTCAAGAGTCAAGCAAAACAGGACTCCTTAGAGCCATAAGGGAAAGACTACAGCCAGGGTTGTAACAGCTGGACTATAAGGTACTTCTTGTCTCCTGGGGGCTGTCCTTTGCTTCTGTAATTTCTACAGGACTAGGCCCAAAGGTCATGGCCAACTTCTGAGCATCATCACGTGGCCTTTCCCAGATCAGATCCAAAACACCACATCATGCAAGCAGTAATTTGGTTTTGCCACACAGCCTTCATCTCACCAAGATTTAAGACACATGTGGGAGGCTTTGAGATTGCTAATTTTTCTCACTTGGTGCTCAGTTCTTCCTTGAAACACACCTTTAGGAAGCCAGGCTATTCAAGGTCACTCTAAAACCACGATTACTTTTGGATTGTTTGTCTGTTTTAATTCCTTCTGAAGAAACCCAAGAAGTTCAGCCTGGCTGAAAATGGAAAGTGAGTCTCTGGGCACTTCTCAGTGGCGTGACTTCTTGGAGGACATTTAAGATTTTATTTATTTGCAGAAGCATTTGATGAGAACCACACACTCTGACCTGCGGTACTCACTGAGCTATTTTTCTTGATGAGACAGAATACGTTGCTAAGGATACGTGCGCACATGATCAAGTCCTTCTGTTCTTGCAGGTGGATGTGGAGGTGGTGCAATACGACAGGCAGGAGAATGTACCTCGAGTCTGTGAGAGAGGAGCCATTAGTGTCGCCGCTGCTTGGGTTCCGCACAAGCCTCAGCCGAACCCTTTCTGGCTGTTTAATTCCATTTTGATTGTCAACCTATTAGCACACGGTGGTACAGGGGCCCTAGCCCTATGAGTTTTATATTAACAAAAAGGAATACTTTCCCCCAGTGCACGATTCCTGTAGTCAATAGACCTCTCTTACTGAGCCCTAGTTTCATTCCTGTCTATCGCCCCATCCTGAGGGTGTTTAACCTCCACAGTCCTACATCAAATGTTTCTCTCGCTGTCTCCCACATTCTCTCTGAGGCAGAGCACCAGTGACATCTTACTATGGTAGAGGAGGACTTGGCTGTGTCACCTCCCACCCCGCTGCTGACTTTTCGAGAGCTACTGCGCAGTTTCTGGTTAACATTATGACGATGCGTTCAGTGCTCCTGTTGTGATTTCTGGGCCTCAGCACAAGACTCTGTTTTTGTATTGCTTTGTTTTTCTCTTATCACTTTCAGAGTTAGTGAGGAACTATTGTTATCCGTGGTATTTGTATTAAGTACTACGTGCCTTGCCTTGGCCCCTTCAACCTGAAAGGCAATGGTTCTCAATATGTGGATCGAACAACCTTTGACAGGGGTTGCCTAAGACCATCGGAAAACATAGATATTTACATTACAATTCATAATTGTTGCAAAATTACAGTTATGAAGTAGCAATGGAAATTACTTTATGGATGGGGTTACTACAACACTAGGAACTGTATTAAAGGGTCACAGCATTAGGAAGGTTCAGAACCACTGCTGTAAAGTGTCCTGTACTTGGGGAAGCTGTCCTGATTTCCTCTCATCTGAGACTTCAAATACATCCCCAATGGGACCCTCTTGATCTTGCCATTCATATTTTCCCATGTTTGTGTTCCATTTTTCTGGAGATTTCTGTACTTCCTCACCTACCCTTTCTACCTATTTCTTACTTCTGCCATTTTGCAGCTAATGTCTTTGCCCAGTGCAGTGTCACGGGTTTGGAACCTCTTCAGTCACACCCTCCAGTCCTTGACCCCCTGAGACAGCGCACAGCCCTCTGGGTAATGGGGGGGGTACTCTCGGCATTATCTTTTTCTTTCAAGTGAGTTCTTTCTATGTTCTCATTGTGGCCTTTGACTTTTACATGGGAAGATTTCGCTGCACCTGGTGGCTTTGCACCATCTGCTCCTCTTTAGAAGCAAGAAACAACAACAACAAAAGAAAAAACAAAGAAATGCACGTGACACAGGAGCGAGGCTTGGGGACTCCTGTTTCTCTTGATGTCTGCCACTGTACCCCCAGTGCAAGGACGCCTGGCTTTTAGTTAGGAAGGGAGGAAGGGAGGAAGAAAGGAAGGGAGAAAGGGAGGAAAGGAGGAAACTTTACACAGAACTGCAGGCCTTCTGTGAGCAGCACACCCCAAATGGCACCTTACTTATTTACACAGCAATTATCTGACAAAAAGAAGCAGGAACAGAACCTGGAAACGGAGGAACCAGAAAGCTCTATGTAGTCATGTTTAATTGGGAGAGAGGGCAAAGTTCATCTGATAGGGTCCCAGTGCTAGAGGGATTTGATTTCTAAAAACTCAATTTGCAGCCAGCTGTTAAAATATCTATGAGCTAGGGGTGGAAAAAGGGAAACAAACAATTCACCTGTGTTGAATAAAAACAGGCATGACCATCTAGTCTGGAGAACTGCTTTGCTCCAGGGCCAAGGCAACCAGTCAGTACAAAATATAGGATTAGGAGGTCAAGGCCTAACAGTCTGAGTGGCTAAAATTCTAATTCTTACCTTCATAAAAGAAAACAGGCCAGACACTCTCATAAAACTGAAAGTTAAAACCAAGCCCAGATCCCCTACAGGTGAAGATAAACGGACTTCGTATACACTAAAGCTAGTATTTGCTATATAGATTCTGCCTTTGAAAGGGACAATGCTGTCATACTCCGAGTCTCAGACAAAACTCACAGAACACAGGTCTCCATGGCTGCAGAGAGGGGGGACCCTTTGGTTTGATGTGTATCCACTGAAGTGGATAAACCTAGCTGTTGGGAATTCTCTACGGCACAGACTAGGAAGATTGTGGACAACCAAGAATCTTTTGATATACTCCTCCTTTAGCTTAGTTAGAAACAGCCTGTCTTAGCTCCCTCTACCAACCAGCTTTAGATAAGGATCGTTGGTGTTGGAATCTGTCCAAAAAGGGTGAGGTTTGCCAGGCTCAAACTGCTCATCACTCTCTACAAACTGGACCCCAACATGGACCGGCCATCAGGAAGGCACCAAGGAACTACTGGGACTGCTGGAGGGCAGAACTACTCTCCACCCAAAGCATGGCGCTTAGCAAATGTCTGTCTGTGGAGAAGCCCCAGACCTGGGAGGGCCTGAAACTGGATTAAAGCCACCAGGAAGTGAGTCAGAGATGTGCGAACCTGGAAAGACATCTCTTAGACACTGGAGCACATACAGCACACACTTGGTAGACAGCACAGTGCTAGGGATGCTCTGTGTGTAAACTTGTACATGCACCCAAGTGGCCTAAATTCCATGAGGACACAGCACAGAGGCCATATGCTTTCCAATCATGCTCTCTACTCGCCCCAAACTCCTACCCCACGTTCACTGCTGTGATGTTATTCTCATGCTCACCCTTAGATCAGAAGTTGCTTTCCCTATAAGATTAAAGAAAAAATATATACATGCATGGCTTCAGTAGCATTTACTATTACATACCAATTCCTAACCATGACTCAGTGTTCACTCACAAAAAGCCTCTTTAACACCTGAGTGCACTAAATGATATTAAGGAAGTGAGAGACAGATTTGCCTTTAAGATACGAAGAAAACCCTGCTCTCTGCAGCTTTCTGTGGAGATGGGAGAGAATGGGCACTGAACTGGACATTTAATTATTTATCTAGAGTTGTGCTTGCTGATCCAAGAAGGGAAACACAATAAACTATGAGCCCAGTAATGGAATAACCAGGGTGGGAAGGACATCTCTGCAAAGAGGAGAGTTAAACGGTACCCTGAAGAATACATGAAGAGTGAACCCAGGAAGACTTGGAGAAAGTGGATTGCAGAGAGAAGATGGGACAGAGCAGACAGGCAGGGACAGATGACTACCCTAGAAGATCAATTCTGATGCATGGCCCCCAAATAAACAAGAGGGAAATGACAGGGGTTGGAGCAACACTGTGTGCTGTTTCCAAGGATGATGCTGGTCACACAGAAGATAGGAGGAAGGAGATGTGGAAACTAAAGGCAGAAAGATGTGTCAGCAAGGCTGGGGACTGGGCTGTGGGGGAGATTTTAGGGCAGATGGGAGCCATGTGATGAGTGGCAATGAAGGGTAAAAGTGAGAAGGAACGTTGTGCTTGCTATCGGCAGATAGGAGCACACCACGACAGAGAAGAACGCTGCAACTTCAATAGCAGACCAGGGGAGAGGAGGAGCCTGGGAGATGGTGACGTGCAGAGGTGGAACAGCTGTTTGTTGAGGTTTGGAGCTCAGGGTAGGATCTCGCCTTGAAACATCAATTTGATATTGGATCAGGGACACATGGGACATTGAGAGGCTCTGGGTAGAACGGACCTCAAGCCTCCCTCAGATCTCACACGTTGCCTGGCAAAGTCCCCTCAGCACTAACTCTGCCACATCTTACCATAGAACCATTTGTTCAACATCGGCTACTCTGCTAGATCAAAAAAAGACCAAGGGCAGAGACTGTTTAACTTCCATGATATTTACGATTTAATTTCATATATGACTGTAGGAGCCGCTTGGGGAAAGAAAGGGTTATGTGTGGGGTGTGCAAGCTGCGGATGAATTGTTCATATGCTGGAGGATGGCCTCAAACCCATGGGAACATAGGCAGCACTAATGGAATTCAGAGGGATATTTAAAGAAAAAGACATGAGCCCTGCGTGGTGGTTTACGCCTTTAATCCCAGCACTGGGGAAGCAGAGGCAGGTGGATCTACAGAGTTGGGTCTACAGAGTAGGTTCCAAGACAGCCAGGGCTACACAGAAAAACCTTGCCGCATATATAATAAATAAATAAATAAATAACACAAGAGAGAGGATTGGAGGATGGGAATGGGGAAGTACTGGGGGGAGAATTTGGAGAGTGGAAAAGATTTAGGTTGATATGATCAAGATACAATGGGTATGTAGGAAATTGTCAAATAATTACAAAATTAAATAAATATATGCAATACATTAAACTTATAAAGTTAAAAAGGAGTATTTACTGGATAAATAAGTTCTATTAGGCAGTGGAAATAGGGCCTGGCGTCTGTCTTTACTGGACACAGCTCAAATGGGATGAGGGCAGAAGGCACCTGATCACAGTCCAGCACATCTGCTGTGCCCATCCTGAAAAGCATCTGGATGAGGCTATTCCTGTCACAGCGCCAACCGCAGCAGCTGCTGCAGCACTTAGACTGGCCCTGCACTTCATTCCCTTGAAAATCTGGGCCAGTGTGGGTGAGTGACGATGGAGCCTCTTCTCCAGAGATGCGCTGGCTGTCACAGGCCAGTACTAAAAACTCCAGGACCATGGCAAGAGAGCAAAGTGGAGACTGAATCCTGAGTACCCAACATGAAGTTACAGCTAACAGATTCCTAAGCCAAGTCCAAATTATCATGGGGTAAATCTGTGACAAAATTCAGGACAGTCTACGGACAGCTTGTGGAAATGGTTGACTATGGTTCAGGGATGTGGAGGGTGTGTAGAAAGGCCTTGGCCCTTAGTCTTCCCTCAGGGTAAGACTGGGAAAGAAAGCCGAGAACAGGGAAGGGGTTGGGGTAGGGGTAAAGTGTCCAGAGAAAAGGGGACAGAACACTAGTGATCCTAAGATCCTAAGTAAGTTTTTATTCTTTGTCATTCTTTATTCTTCTGTTTGTTTAACCCATTGCCTCTGTCTCATTACTCTCCTGGGAATTGCTTTTATAATATATTTTTATAGTACATAACTAAGAAGAAATCTCCATTAAAAAAAAACCCAAGACCTTTATACTTTTTCAACACATGAACGCAGGTCTAAGGAGGGAGCATCACTGGGTACTCATCAAGTAGAGTAAGGATTTTATTCTTGAGGTTAACAAATTAACATAGAAACCTAATCAATCATTATGCCAATAATTCCTAGAATATGCTTTAAAGTAGCATTATATTCTATTTTCTTCTCATTTATATCTTAATCTTTAAAAAGATTTACATGTCTGTGTGCTTGTGTGAGTGCCTCTCACGTGTGTGTTGGTGCCCTCAGAGGCCAGAATATGGCATCGGATCCCCTGCGGCTATTGTTACTCACAGTTGAGTAACTGAACTTGGGTTCTCTAGAAAAGTAGCAAGTACTCTTAACTGCTGAGTGATTGCCCCAGTCCTTTCTTATTTTCTATTACAGCTTTCACCCGTCTACAAAATTACGGCTGTAACTGGGGAGCCCTAAAGGGCTATTCCTTCTGAAGACTTGTGCATAGAATTGCTACCATAAGCTATCTGAGTCTTCTTTTTCCAGGTGAAAGCGGGGAGTGCTGGCAGCTTGGCACCCCGAGAACTGACAGCATCTCATCCTAGAGTGGAGGACATGGCTGGCGTGGGGGAGCCCAGCAGTTGGTTCTCCGTGTCTGACTCTGGGGTCTAAACAAGCTATTTTAGACACTAAACAGTGGCAGTCCATTCCTCTTCTGCTGCAGACTGCTCAGAATGCCCAGGACAGAGGGGCATCTCACTGTGGAGCAGGCAGTCAGGTCTTATCGCATGGCATGTGTCTGACACACAACTGTTCAATCATAAGCAAATAAAAATACGACGTTCTCTAAGGGTGGCTGCCGATTCCTGCTAAACAGATACCAAGTAACAGAGACAGAGCCACAGCTGACTCTTAAAGCTCCTACAGAGACTCTCTCTGATCTGCAGCACAGGAGACTCTCACCGCCTTTCCCTGAACGCCCCCTCCTGACTCCCAGCCTCCACACCTCCTCCCACGCTCTACTCACCAGCTCCCTTCCCATCATTGCCAGAACAGTCTGCTCTAAAATGCAAGCCTCCTCTACTCGGTTTCTCTGGAGAATATTCCCCATACAGGATTCTATTACATCTTTAATTTACAGAACATTCTAGGTCTCTTGGTGGGCTTATCCTGCTAGGGTCAAATTCCCAAAAATTAAATTTTATTTTCTTAACATGTGGTCCAATTGTGGACCTTCTTCTTTTTATGGCGAACACTAGTCCCCTAGACAGATTGTACACTTGGTCAGATTCTTCCTGCTTCTGTATCATGAACCACGCCCCTGCTCATAAAAGCCAACCTCAGTAATAAATTACGTATAGCAAGTGTCTTGGTGGTGTTTACTCTAGGTTGGAGATGTGGAGCTGTCATGAAGAGAGAGTCAAGAATTAGTCCTGTGTTTTCAGCTGAGGATTATCGCTTCGAACACGCCCATCCCCACCATCGTACTGCCATCTCTGGGTTACAACTCAGTCGAGAAAGAATCATGCTGTGATTTCCAGTCCTCGGGATGGAACCCTACTGCATTGCTCTGGTTTTCACTTTTAGCTTTCAGAGTTATTGAGGAATTATTGGGATCTGCGATATTGTATATTTAACACTATGTGCCTTTCCTCGGTCCTTCCAACCTGTAAACAGGGGTCTCAATCTGTGGTCACGTGTTGTCCTCTATCTGCTTGCTATGTTGAGTGGGCTACCCGGGGGCCTTTTGTGTTGGGGTTCTTTGCTCACCCTGCCATGCTTATAGTTACAATTTTATATTGTCCTTCTTCTAACCCCCATCTAGTTATTTTCCTCCATTTGTGAGCTCAGGCATTTATATTATACATTTGGTTTTCCTCCCAATATCTTTTCACTCCTGAGGGTACCATGAATCAACCTGCTCATCCCTTGAGTTCTCTGTGAGAGAGTTTGAATGCCATGGTCACTTGGGACTCTCTCTTGGTTTCCCTACTATGGGAAGTGGCCTGTGATTTAAACACGGCCGTTTCAATCTTGGAAGACACCCAGGGACACTTCCTATTTTTCTCTGTGAAGACAGGCTTCTTCTGGGTATGTTGTACCTTATCGTTTACACATGACAGCCTTTGTTTTCTTCCATGATGAGTCAGCGAATGTCAAGCCAAGCATCACTGGGCAACTACGCTGGCTGTGAGCGGCTTCTGCTTCTCCATAATCCATCAAGGGGAGTGTGGCCATAGCAAGGGCACCCAGGCTTCTTAGCTCTTCTACCTCCTCCATGCCATATGGCAACTCTCCACTTCCTAATCCTGACTGGGCCTCTCCTCCAGGGCCAGGCACAGACCCTGCAGAACATCTCCGGAGCAACCTTAGCAAATATCCTCACCAACTTTTACAGAGACCTGAGTATCTTAACTTCTGAAATGTGTTGGCGTCTTTTCTTAAAAAGCTCTCTGATCTTGCTTTTTCTGTTTTGTTCACTGAAGGTCAGGAATTCAAAGGAACTGTGTCTGTGGAATGAATAAAATCCTCTCAGATAATTTCCTTACTGTTGGAAACCTATTTTATGACCTTAGCTGACCTTTTCGTGTAGGACTTTACCTAATAAAGAATCATCTGGTCCGTCTATGGGAAACAGAGCCGAAATCACAATTCCTGTGAGACAGGAGTCAATCTTCCTCAGTTTGGAGAAAGCAGATTGATGCCTGAGTTAAACTAGGGACTTGGTCAGCCCCTATCCATCCCACACCTCTGCTCTTAACCCTAGAGGGGTCCCCCAGCTGCAGAAACACTACCCTTTAGTTCCAAGAGACAAAAGTTTGGAAACTACAGAAGGAAGCAGTATCTTTCCCTGGAGCAATGGAACTCAACCTTCTGAACACTTCGACCCTTTAAAACAGTCCCTTGGGTTGTGGTGATCTCCAGTCATAAAATTATTTTGCTGCAACTTGGAATTTTGCTTCTGTAATGGAACATTATGTGAATACCCGTGCTTTCTGGTTTCCTAGGCTATGCCTAGGGAAGGGACATGTGGCCCCAAAGGAGTCACGGCTGACAGACTGAGGAGCACTGCTCTAGAAGGGTGGGATTTTTTTTTCTTTTAATCAAGAGAAATCAAAAGTAGTAACTTTCTTTTACATCGATTGGAGCATTTTTGATTTCAGCAAAAGGAAAAATAGAAGACATTAAAAACAAGTCTTCCTCAACAGGAGAACAAAATGAGTGATGATATAGTAACTTAGTAAACACTAGTATTTTATAACAGTAAAAGGTATGCACTCCAGCTATATCAGCATGGAACAACAGCCTACCATTTAAAACAGAAACAAAAGAGTGACATGCACCATGACATTTAAAGATGAAAGAAAATGGAAATGTGTGGGGGACAGGTCAATCAGCTTGTCTTATAATGAAGGACTAGAAGATAGCACCCAGAATCTCTGAAATTCTGGAAGTTTCTATAAAGAAAATATAATGTGAAAGGAATGGACTTTCTTTTTTTTTTTTTTTTTTTTGAGACAGGATTCCTCTATGTAGCCTTGGCTGTCCTGGAACTTGCTCTGTAGACCAGGCTGACTTTGAACTCAGAGATCCCCCTGCCTCTGCCTCCTGAGGCCTGGGATTAAAAGGTGTATGTAATCATCAGCTGAGAAAATATAAAAGTAATGAATTCCTTAATAAAAGACCTAAAGTAAATACTTGATGTTAAGATTTGTTCATGATTTACTTATTTGTTGTATCTTTCTCGGTATGCTTAAGATGGTTTATGACAAAATGATGTATTTTTTCAGTGTCTTTGATATTATATACTCACATATACATTCAAATGGAAAAATAGCTCCAGAAAGAATCTATCTTAAAAACTTCTTAGCTGGTGAATCACTTCAAGTATGTTTTAAAATGAGGAGGATACTTTATTATTTTCTTCAGAAAAAGAAGAATCTGAGAAGCAAGATAATTTAAAGATACCTAGTAGAGCAAAATCCATCTGGTAACTGACAGCTTGATGCTGGTATACCATAAAACACAAGAATACAAAGAACTTCTAAACATTTTTAGAACACAAACTAAGGTGGTTTGGGTGAGGCTCATCTCTTTGAATATTTGGTTCCCAGTGGGTGGACTGTTTAGGAAGGATTAGATGTGCCCCTGTTGGAGGAGGTGTGTCACTGGGGGTGACTTTGAGTTTCATTCGCTCACTGAACATCAAACGTTTGCTCTCAGCTACCGTCCTGCCTGCCTACTCCCCATTACGCTTCATGCCGTGATGATCACAGACTCTGAAACCCTCTGAAACTGTAAGCAAGCCCCCAATATAATACACCTTTAAAAAATAAGTTGCCTACATATAGTATCTCTCCAGAGCAACAGAACAGTGACTAAGCCAGTATCTACATATGAATCTCAGATGGAAAAGGTAGCTTTTTTCTTGCTCCATATAACAGGAAATCTACAAGGTGGGCAGGGGAATCATACCCATACTACTACGAGCTGTGATTACAATCGATAATTTATTCAGTACCTTCCCCACTTCCCTTCTTTCTTTGGTCATTGGATCTCACTATGTGTACTTTGCTCAAACTATCCCTAAACTTCCGGATCCGCCTGCATCAGTCTCCTAAGTAGCTGGAACTACAGGGGTGAGGCATTGTGCTTGGCTTATTCGGTCTAGAAATGACACTTTGCTAGTCACACTTTTATATCTAATGGATAAACATATTTCCCATCCAAATTGTTAGACTTTGGGGAAAGTATTTTTCATTTTGAATTGCTCCTTTGACCTTTGGACATAAGCTATGGAAGAATGGCTAGAGAGTCGCCACCGTACCTGGGTTGGTGTAGAGCTGGCTCTCCACGGTTTTGCCAATGCACTGAAGCTTAATTGCCTGCAGGGAATCATCCACATGCATGATGGTCGGCAGGCTGCCCAGAGTGTCCTGCACCAAGTTGGCCACTTCCCGGACATCAAAGAGCTTCAGCAGTTCTGAGTACACAGCCGGAAAGGAGCTTAGGAACACAGCCTGAAAACAAGGAGGGAGTCTGCATAAATTATTGATGCCATAAAAATAAGATGTAAAATGTCACCAAGTTTAAGGACTGTCACAAGTATTCTTAAGGAGAAAAATAAATGAGCAAAAGCTCTGTCATCTAGAGCTCTAACCGGCAAAAATTTCAACCAAAACAAAAGTGTGTGGCAGATAGGAAAGGTGTTAGAATTTAGAAATTGTGTTTAGAATAACACAATAAAAACTGAAGCTTTTGGAAAAAGCTCCAACATTAGCAAATGACTGGCATCTACCCCACCGAACCAGCAAAATACAGCCAGCCCAGCCGTATTTGCCGAATACACATGGCTGAGTTCTGAGCTGTGGTCACTGAGATTATATTTCTTTTTTGAAAAATTTTCTGAACTTCTCATTTAAATCTCATTTCCCTTTAAGAAGCCAGACACACCGGTTCCCTAAGGCATTTGGTTTGTGATTGGGGAGGAAACCCTGGACAGAACAAGAAAATGTGGCTATACGTAGCAGCCTCGCTTCTAGTCAGCACTGTGACTTTGGGAAGTCCTTTCGTCCCGTGAGCTTTAGTTTCATGGCTGTCAAAGAAACAGATCGCTAGAGTAGTTCCCCACATTGTTCCATGTATGTAAAAACCACAAACAGTTTTTAATGAAAACAAATCTACTTATCATTTTTTAGAGGAAAAAAATCAATATGATTATTATACGCCAAGAGGCATAACTTAAAGAAAAATATCTAAAAACAAAATCAAGTGGGCTAAGATCGAACATTGCAGGGAAGCCTATGTGGAGCCCAGAGAGGGGAGGCAATGGAGCCATCAACCAACCTCACATCTGCCCAAGGAGGTGGGCCATGTATATATAACATGCCAAGACTCCTGGACAAACTGGTTTTCTAACACGACCCCCGACTGTGTGCTTGAGTGGACATGTTCTGATGATTCCAACACGGAACCAAATTCAAAGCTCCTAAGCTTAGTGCTTATTCAGTGCAGCACAATGAAGAAGAAGAGCCAAAACTCTATTCCTAATGCTAAAGCTATCAACATTCACAAGATGCAATAGTTATGATTCTTTACTCTTAAAGATTATAGATTAACAGATAGGACTGAATGCATTTATGGAAACCGTATAGTGTACATCAGTATCAGGCAGTCAATAAAAATATTATTTTTTTGTAAATAATTTTAACTTTTAAATAATTGTTTAAAATCAAGGTGTCATGTGGGGCTGGGCTATTCTCAAACACACTGTGTAGCCAAGAACAACCTTGAATTCCTCCGATCCTCCTGCCTCCTCCTTCTAAGTGCTGGGATGACAGGCTTGTACCACTATCTCTGTCCTGAGGACGGAACCTAGGGCTTTGCTAGTGCATTCCAGACAAGCAGTCTTCCAACTGGGATGAAACCACATATTCTCAAATACACTTTATTGTGGCTTCTTTCTATTTCGAAATAAAAACAGCATGCTTGTTCTTCAAAAACTATGCTTGAATATTCTTAAAGTGAGTAACTTGGATTCCCTGCTAAAGACTATTTATATAATCTTCAATGTACTATGCAAAGAACTGAGTCATAAAAATGAAGTAAAATCAATAAAAGTAAAATAAGAAAAATCAACGAGCCTATATTTCTGATCAAGAAAGTCAAATTCTCTTTCTCAGGTATCCCTTAAAATATTCCTGAATTCTGTATTATACTTCTTTACTTCAAAAAAACGGTCTGAATATGCCTGAAATGTAAAGTCCCTTCATCATGTGGCCACAGAAAAGCATGAGGCAAAAGGACTTTATGATGAGGGCGGGAAGCCAGTCGCAATGGGACAGATAAAAGCTATCCTTGAAAATAATAAAAGTACAATTTGGTTTTGACCTTCCTATGCCCTGAGACAAATCGGGAAAGATAATTGCAAGGAATTTGCAGCAAGGTCTCGGGCCTTTGCTCCTTCTGCCCTTCTTCTCCAGGAGGGTCCGGGGCAGGAGTCAGTGCCCAGGATGGGAAGTAGAGGTCCGTGGCAACACCTGCTGAGTTGGTTGTAGGTAAGGACTGTCTAAGGGAGGGCTATCCAGGCAGGCGTTGTTGTCAGGTTGGATTTTGGCTTGGAGGAATAAATGAATCTCCCAGGCCTAAGATAAGCAGGCCGATTGGGTGGCAATCCCTTGGCCTAGTTGAGTGCTGGGAAGGTCCCTTGGCCTTCAGGAAATCAGAGTCTGCCCTGGGTTGTAACTCATGTGGGAAAGACGCCCACAAATTCAAGTCAGTAAGGTAAGTTTCTGCTTTTAACTCAGCCAAGAAATGTGGAGCAGTGGGATCCTTGGTTCTGGATGATGCAGATGAATTCTAAGATGACCTTTGTTCCTGGTAGCTTTGCAATTACTTTATGTTACATTGCAAAAAAAAAAAAAAATCTGTAGAAAAAATGAAGGATGCTACTTACCCTGACTCTTAAATATAGAGATAACACAGATGGGCCTAACCTAATCACAACCCTTTAGGTCTTGTTGTTGTTTTTGGCTTTTGGCTTTTGTTGTTGTTTCTCATTCAGCTGCAGGAGAAACAACTGAATATAGAGACAACACAGCATACGGCTGCTGGATTTGAACAACCATATGTGAACACCATTCCGAGCAGCCTCTAGAAGACAGAGCACCTCCCGTTCCTCCAGCCTTTACTGGCAGACTTAAAATTCTGCCAACAGCCTGAAAGGTCCTGTTGTTTTCCAAAGCCTTCAGGAAGAAATCAAGTCCTGATTTTGACTCTGGGAAACTCTGAGGAAAGAATTCAACCAAGCCTTTGTAGAGTTCTGACAGACAAAACTTCAACCCAATAAATAAAGGTGGTTTTAAAGCCATTGAGCATAAAGTATGCCAGGGTCAACAGAAAAGTAACATGTCACATCAACCAAATTATTGCCATCCTACTTTTTTGAAGAACAGTGTAAGGTCAACAGTGAACTGGTACGGGAAGGGATGGGCCATTAACCTTACTACCAAATATCGGGGGAGGCAATGTCCTTTTGTTTATTAAAGGAAACCAACCTCTCACAGTCTTACATTGACTCTGACTTTGCATCAAACTAAAAATAAAGCCATCACAGAAAATGATGCAGAGTACAGAGAATGACTTCAGTGGGATCATTAGCATATTCAGAAACTTTCTATACTCAAAATCTAACAGCCAAAGTTGTCTCTAAAGCTTGACTGTGGAACAGAACTCTGAAAACCAAGAGCAATAAGAGTCAGAATGTTGTAAAAACAGCAAGGCTGCTATACCCTGCAGAACCATCACAATTAAAGGTACCTGGTCTCCAGGATTAAAAAATGGTTGAAATAGATGTTTCAGGTGAAACCCTAATTACAGAGGCTTTTGTACAAGTAGTAAATCCTGAGAACTCTAAGGAATATGTGGTAAGCCTACTGAATTATTCTCAAATTATTAACTGCTGCAAGTCAAGTCTAGTAAGGTGGATGTTTGCTTTTGAGGTCTCTGGCAAGTTCTCTGATGTGATTGCATTAACTCTGGAATACAAAATGACATTTAAAAGAGCCTGTGCTAGTCAGGCAGTAGTGGTGAACACCTTTTATAGCAGCACTCTGGAGGCAGATGCAGGCAGATCTCTGTGAGTTTGAGGCTAGCCTGGTCTACAGATCTAGTTCCAGGACAGGCTCCAAAGCAACACAGAGAAACGCTGTTTCGAAAAAACAAAACCAAACAAAACAGCCTGTGCTATATGCTGGCCCAGATGGAAGATAACTCCATATCTATAAGGAAGAGAATGACAAGACCTGCTGCCTGCACAGTCAAGAAAAGCACAGTGCTGTAATCAGAGACTGTGGGCTTCTGGTCCTAGGTCATTGTACAGTAGGCCTTCCACATGCCATGACTCCCAGTCCGTCAACACTGGAAGACCCAGTTTGGTCTAACCTTTGATTTTAAGCTCTTAGCTTTCTAGCAGAATGGTGGGAGGCTGCTTCTCCACTTGACAGGGTTTAATGAAGCCATCAGGATTAAAAATATAAAAGGAGAATTAAGAAATTACAGAGAGACATACCAAGACTTATCTCTTGGAATGCATATAAGGCAATGCTATTTTGAACGTAGATGGATCCTGAACTTGAAATGCAATAATAAATACAACGTGAAACACAACAATAAATACAAAAAGAAAATCAGAGCCAGGCATGCTGGTTCCTATCTGCCAACCCAAGCCCTTGAGAGGTAGAAGCCAGACTAGGTCACACAACACCCTGTCCCAGAAGAAACCAGCCAACGTATTGGTGCAGGTCTGCATCCCAAGCACACACACATGTTAGGCTACTGCCAGTAATAGAATTTGGCAGCATGGGCTTGGTATTGGTCTTAGACCGTCAGTCTTGGGAAGGTTACAGTAAACAAGATAAAAGAAAGCAACATGGAATTTAGCAGAGTCCAAAAGAACGATGCTCAAAATGAGAGATTAAAAAGCAATATGAGGCTGAAAGAAAAGAAGCAGGACGGACTCGCTCTAGTGAAATTCAGCCCCCCCCCTCAGTTGAGGGTATGTGTTTTGCTGAACGGAAGCATGGTTGATGCAAGCTGCCTCTACTCCAGTGTGGGATCTGTGATGGAGCTGCTTCTGCTAGGCCGGTGCTTAGAGCCCCAGGATCTTCAAAGCCTAACCAGGTGATGGGTAAACTACAGGAGGAAGGCAGCTAGGCTGCACATTGAGCTGGTGAGTGAAAGAAAACAAACTGTGGTTGTTGCAGGGATCGGAGGTAATTACCTGAGACTGAGATAACGCTCCGGCCCCTTTGCTCTCTTGGGAAAGGAAGAAACGGACAGACATAAGGAGCTCCTGGATGCAGCAGCGGAACTCCTCTTCATTTTGCCCTCCCGTGGCAAGGGAAAACAGCCTTCGCGACTGAACTATGTACTTAAAAATGTATTCTTGTGCCTTGAAAAATATAATGTTAGAAAGTTAGCTTCAAAGAACTCTGAGAGTATTTATGTAACAATGACATAGCATAGAAAAATCACAGAACAGTGTTAGACTTTTAAATAATTCATCCAACAACTGGAGGCGCAGTGAGGGTTTGGAATGATATGCATTTAGAGAGGAGAAGCCGTTCTTCTTTGATGCCAAAGGAGCACAACATGTTGAAATTTCTTTATAATCCTAAAGTTAGAAACGCTGAATATTTTTGATCTTCAAATAGTTATGTTTTTAATTTAACTGACGAAGCGATGACTCTCTTCAAAAGTAACTTGTCACTTAGCATTTGGTTTTCAAACAGACCAAGAGAATAAATTGATAACAAAAGAAAATGTCCATTTTGTGTATGCATAAAACTTTATGTATACATTATCTCCTTATCTACTGACAGCACATACAATAGTGTCAGTGTGAATCAGGGGAACTGCTAGGGCTAGGACTCCCCTTGAAGAATTTCGATTTTTTTCTGTGGCAGTATTGGGGCTGAACCCAGAGCCTCACGCTTGCTAGGCAAGCACATACTACTGAACTATGTCCCTTGTCCCAAATCTTAAGAGAGGACTGAGAGTTGGAGTCTATCCTGGGAGTCTACCGTACAGAGAGGGGGAGGGAAGAAGGGGTAGGAAGAAGAGGAAAGGAATTCAGGAGCTGGGAACTTGTATTCTTCCACATGCTGGAAGGTTATGTTAACACCACTGTGGGCTCAGTACACTGGGTCAATTATGAGACTCAGTTAAGCCTTGGGTGTCTTCATTTTGATCCCTGTTAGGTGACCCTATTGTCTCATCAAACTGGGGATAAAGGTTTCTCAGAAGCTCTGTCAGGGGTATGAAGCAGACAGACACTTCCAAGTTTAATTAGCTGCTCATTTGCAGCCTTTCCCTGTGTCCCTACTTCTCCTGCCCATCCTGAATGTCATCTCAAGGGACAGGAACCCAGAGGAGCAAGGATACAGGGCCCAGCACGTCCAGTGAACAGGTCTGGCAATGCCCCTTTCTAATTTCATCAGCTCAGGAGCAGATCTTTGAATTGGAATGTCAGGAATGTATCATCACCAATTACTGTCTGTGCAGAAGAAACCAATTAGGCCGCGATCATCTCGCGCCAGCTTCGCGAGCCTCTGTTAGCGGTTCTCAACCGCGAGCGAGCGCCATTACCTTCAGCACCTCCTGGATATGCTCCTGCCGCTCCGCTTCTGTGATCCTGTCCACGTACCACTTCAGCACCTTGATGAGATCTCTGAGGCACGAGCAGAAATGTGCAGATTGCAAAAACGGTCAGTTCTCAATTAAATGACAATCAATTTGACACAGCCATGCGTCAGGAAGCCACTGCCTTCTCCATACGGTCTCCTGCCAGGCTGCTCTAGGATGACTTCATTGAAAACTGCAGGTCCACATCATGACCGGCTTTGACACTTAAGACGGAAACACAGCGCTGCCCACCCAGACTGCCCTCAATCTGGAAATGTCCTGCTGACCTGAGAGCTGTCCTGCGCAATCCTGAACAAGCTCTCATTGGGGTTCTTCCTTCACCACCTCTGTGAACACTGCAAGGGTGACTTTTAGCTACAGGTGAGGAGAGAGTGTGTGTGTGTGGGGGGGGAATGAAGACAAACTGGTCCACGGCAAGCCACACTCCTGCAATCAGGCCAGCTTTCTCACCAAAAGAACAAGGCTTACTGGGAAAGCATGCCCTGGAAGGCGCATTTCCAGAAGAGAAAGTGGCTCTCTGGTTACTGGTTTATTGTTTCTTAGTTTAAGAAACAAAGCCAAGAGTAAATAAAGTAAATAACAAAGCACCACTTGTGAGATTGCAGTCTCACTGGAATAAGAGCATTTCTAGGGAACAGCTCAGTCGTAGTTTGGGTTTGGTTTTTTTTTTTTTCCGTTTTCTTCCTCTTTTTTTTTTTTTTTTAAATGATGGAAAGACAAAACAAGCAATCACAAAACCCGTGCACTTCAAGTTAGCTGGCCAGACTCCATTTAGCTAATCCCCGGCCAGGGAACAAGTCTTCACAGAAGAGCACATCGCACAGGGCCTGTTGTCTGCCTGGAGGCGATTTCTAACTAGGCTTTCTGGAGGCAGGCAGGGCTGAGGTAGGGCATCGCTCACGGCCCTTCGCTGTCCTTATATAACCCATGAAAAAGAGGCAGTCACATCTAACCGTAGATGTCAATGAGTAAATGGCTTGAGTCCGGGACCAGGTCTGTCCATTAGAGCAGCGAGCAAAGGCACTCTGTAAACACTAATGGCTGAATGCACGACCTGGAACAGGGATGAAGGCCAAGGTTGCTTTCTGTTTATAGTTATTTGTTTAAGTCATACATAAGGGAGTGCAGTATAAAAATAGGACTTCTACAGTGAGAAGGGCCGTGACATCTTGGACCAAAGCACACCAGGTGAAATGGGGGTGGAAAGAAAGGTACTAGGTTCAGGGACAGATTTCAGGAGTTCTTGCTCCTCTTTCTCCTTCTCTTCCCTCCTGCACCTTGTTTCTTCTTCTTTCTTCTTCTCCTCTTCCCCTCATCCTCCCCCTTCTTCTTTCCTTTTAATAAAATAAGCTATAGCCACTGAGCAGGGGTTCTTGAGGAGGGAAGACAGGACTCTGTAGCTGAGCTTCATATCTGCCCCTACTCCCCTATGTCTTCCTCGGCAGTTGCGTAGGCTTCTGCATAAGTGGAAGAGGCACAGCTGCTACACCAACTGCATGGTAAAGGGCCTTACCTGTACGCAAGTGCTCCAGCAAAGTGACTCTCAATATAAGTGTCCATGACAGGCTTAAAATGATGGAACTTGCTATCCTGCAGCAAATTTATTATGTGGACCTAAGAAGAAAAGAGTTTTATAAAACTGAGTGCCAGTCATTTCTTTGCCTGTTAAAAATAAAGAAGGAAACAAACTCTTACATTATGGAGCGGTCATTTCTGAGACAACCTTCCTAAAGCCAAGATGGGGAGGCACACTTGTCTCCTACTATTATCAAGGAAAGGTAAACTTACCAAAGAATCAAACACTTTAGAGCCATATTTTTGGGAATTTTCATCTAATATTCCAAACAAGGTATCCAGTGTGTCTTGTAGGAACTGTGGATTAAAGAAGCATAAGGCAATGAGTAGGCCCCACTCTCGCCCTCCCAGGGTGCTGGGCGCCCAAGCGGTCAATGAGGCAGCGTATACCTTTACTATCTCCGAGCCATCGATTTCTTTTAACTTAGAGAGACAGCCTGTGATCTTGTCCGGGTGGGTTCTCCACTTCAACAGATCAAGCATATCACCTTTTCAAACAGAAAAGGAAGATTAATTGCTTTCATAAAGGACAGCTTTCCTCATGAATGTGCTCTACTGGTAAAAGCCTACTTCTTAAATGTAATGCCTACCCCACCACCACACTGGGACCCCCCCCTCCCCACACTGGGGCCCCCATCCCCACACTGGGGCTAACCTCTCTACCCTGGGATGGGATTTATTTAAGGGTGTGTTCATTACTCCCCTAACCCCCAGGGCTTGCTGCTCAGTTCTCCTGCTCCATGGTGGTGCTGTCCAGGAAGGCTCTCCATCCCTTCCACATGTTCCTGCCTCGCAGAAGCACTCATCTTTCCCTGAAGTTGTCTATACCTCAAATAGACTGTAAACTCTGAGAGAGTAGTGGTGAGTGTGGCCCAGATGTATCCCTAGGACTAAGAACAGTGTAAGCAGCCAACAGATAGATATCTGCTGTGGCATTTTCTGCCACCCCCTAGTAAGAGTTTCCTAGGAGGTAGGAACCTGTTTGATTCATGCTTACAACACTTGAACACTCTTCCCAGCAACCGATTCCACCCAGCAAGGAAGGTCTTCTTGATTGTTAAGACAGCTCAAACCTTAGGATCACCCACTGTCAATAGGCTGTGACAACAAGCCCATTCTACTAGCAGACGATCTAGTGAATCTTGGGATTTAAGAGATCTGTTGCTGGCTTTCCAGGCCGTCTTCTACCACAGCTTATGAACAGGCACACAGCCCTACCTCTTCCAGGTACCATCTGATAGGTGGGTTCATGTTTCAATACCCCTTTAAGACTAGAAGGGACAAACTTTGCCCCCATCTTTCTTGGGCAGAATTTAGACTGTTTCAGGGAGGTGACATCATGGCCTAAGCTTCCTTAATCTCCAAAGGATTGGGAGTGATGACATCTGGCAGTCAATAAGGATAGGAAGAACTTCCAAGCTAGGGAAGGCATGGGTTTGAGGAACCTGTAAGGGCTAGCCTCTGTGCTTAGAAGCCAAGAGAGGGGCCAGAGAGGATTTTCCAGATTGAATACAAAAAAAAACAAAAAAAAAAACAAAAAAAAAAAACACATCAACGCTTTGGTTTCAAGATGAACCCAAATGGGGCTTGCTGAGAGACAGAAAGACCAACAAGGAAACCATGACAGCAACCAATGATTCAAAACTCTATAGAATGAAGGAGGAAGTTAAGGTCAGATGGGCTATATGGAGACAACAGGAAGGGAATCAAGAGGGAAAACTGAGAAGATGGACTTAAGAGTAGAAATTCCATTGTAAATCAAGGATTCTTAATATGAAAAGTTAAACTTTGAAATGCTCTGGAAAACCTTAAACGATCACCGTCCTCCCACAATGGGGCGGACAAAATGCCAGCGCAGCATGTTGTATAAAACCATCCTTCAGGCTACACACATAGGTGCCCATGAGACAGGAGTGAACCTTGTGTTTAGATTCGGGTCTTATTCTCCAAATAGTTCACACATACGCAAATATCACCCAAAACCTCTTGCTCACTAAACACTGAGCCCTGTGCCAAATAGGAATGTTTATCTACAACAAACAGAGATAAGAAAAGGAGGATTTTTGAATAAAAACATGGAGAAAATTTTAAGAAACTGATTTGAAAATATAAATTTATAAAATTATAAAAATTGTACTATTCATTAAAAAAAGCCCTCACACTGTTTAGTATTCATAGCTAAGCCAGGCATTCTGCAGCAGCACAAGGGAACCCTTATGAAAACTGCCTGGTTATATTTACAGTATCAGACATTTCAGAGCGAACTCTACAATGGCCTCGGCCCATTACTCTTCTGGGTGGCTTGCTTTGTCCCTCTCTCCTTACTCTGGCATCAGATTGCAGAATGCCATCCTTCCCTGGCATCTTGTCTTTTGAAGTCTCCCTGATATCTCATTTCCCTTTGATTCCCATTATAGCCCAGCCCCAGCCCTTACTCCTTGCCCTGGCTCTTCCTCCCATTTATTTAAAGTAGAGGCAGCTGAAGGACCCCAGAGCCCTGAGCAATGTGGACAGGAAAGAACATTCCTGAGGGAGTAGTGCGGAACTGGGTACGGGGACCTCATGAACACAGCCAGAAACCTGAATGGAGTATTCCAGACATTCCCATCTTTCCTGGAAGCAGGCTGATGAATCTCAGTGAAGCCTGTTATACTTCAGGGAATGAAAGAGCAAACAAGATATGTCTGTTTAGGTAATCTTCCCAGTAGAAACAAAGGCATCTTAAAGGGACAGTTGTCATCTCTTTAGCTATCAGACTAAAGAGATATCAAAAAATCGACCAAAGGAACAGGAATTTCCCTTGAAGTCCCATCTTGGGAAAAAGAAAACGCTGGAAGCCTGGTGCCACCCAGAGGAGAAACTTGTCTCCGGGGAAGAGATTCCTCATAGTCCAGATAATTTGTTATACCATCTTGCAAGACAGACTAAAGTAGAAACAGTGATGATGGAAAGGACCACACCTTGACTGTGATGACTCAGTTAAGTATATTCCATGCTCTCTCCTCAAATCTAAGCATCACATCAGGACCCTAAAGTAGCTCACTAGATTTTTTATTTGTTCCTATCTCCAATGTTACCGCATTGAATAAATCTCCTTTCCACTATTAAATTGCCTGTATGCTGGACTATTGAGAACAGGTGGTCAAGCCTTATTTGCTAAGCCTATCAGGGCCCAGGTCAGGACCTCAACAGCTGTAATCAGTTGTGCACATACAGTATTCAGTGGTTAAGCAAAATCTCTTAGTTCCATTTCAGCCATCTGAAGATATGCTAGATGGGAATCAGAAAAATGTTCCACCACTGAAATGATTGATTTTCTACATTCTATTCAGGGAGCATTTATTAAGAAACTCTTTGTATCTAGCTTAACAAGTATAAATGAAGATGTAATTACTCCTTAGTAGTGTGTGTGTGTGTGTGTGTGTGTGTGTGTGTCTGTGTGTCTGTGTCTGTGTATTTGAGACATGGTCTCATGTATCCTAGGCTGGCCTAGAACTCATTACGTAGGCAGAAAGACCTTGAACTCTTTGATTCTCCTGCTTTCGCTGGGATTACAGGTGTGCACCACCACACCTAGTCTCCCTGTACAGAAGTTTGAAGAATCTGCACTATCTGTCCATCAGAAATATCTGCAGAGCGGTCTGGATTTGGAGCACTAGCCATGTATAATGTTGGATTGCACAGAGAGAAGAAGCATACCTCTCAGGAATCCTGAGTGGAGATCTGCTCTGAGAGACTCGTCCTTCAGAGCACAGCATCCACTAAGTATCCAGTTGTAATGGAAATGTAATTTGTGGGTTTGTTTCCAAGTCAAGAAAAAACAATGCACACCCTCTCAGTCCAATCTGGAGCTGGAATTAATTCCAATTGGCTTCTATGTAGACGATATAGAGATGTATGCCAAGGATGCAAATCTCAGAAGGGCAGACTGACTCCCCACCACCAATCCCTTCCTAGCTTTTGAAATACACTATTGATTTCTTGGCTCATTCTGAGCTGACTTACATTGCCAAGGTTACCTGATGTCAACATAGTCACAAAGCATGTGTCAGTATCCTTAGAGAGTCAGGAGTCCCTACATACTCATCCCATCTTCATACAGTCAGATATTTCATATAAGGATTTCATGAATAATTGATGATATGGGATTTCCCTCTGTATGCTGCAAATACCACTGGTTAATAAAGAAACTGCCTTGGACTGTTGATAGGGCAGAGAAGATCTAAGTGGGGAAAACTAAACTGAATGCTAGCAGAAAGAAGGTAGAGTCAGTGAGACTCTGTGAGCTGTTAGCTGGAACCTTGCCAGTAGGCCACGAGCCTCATGGTAAAATATAAAATAATGGAAATGGGTTAATTCTAGATGTAAGAGCTAGCTAGCGATACACTTAAGCGATTGGCCAAACAGTATCACAAATAATATAATTTTGGTGTGATTATTTCGGGTGTGGGCAGCCAGGAACGTACAAGCAGTCTCCGACTACAGGACCTGGTTTTTCCTATCTTATGTTTATAATTCTAACAACACCCTAAGCCCCAGAACTATAGCAAATTCGGGCAATGTTATCATTATTTACTGTGTGGTAGGTAGGATAACAACCCTCAAACATATCTACACCGTAATTCCTAGAAATGGTATGTTTACCTGAGATTGACAAAGAAACTTTATAATGTGCTCAAATTTCTGATAACAAGAAAATACAACTGGGTTTTCCAAGGAATGTCACAAGGCACCTTAAAAAATTGCAGAGTATCAGAGTTAGAGAAATTTGAAGATGTTGCCCTGGTAGCTTCTGAAGAAGGAAGGGGCCATGATCCGAGCAATGCAGATTACTCCTAGAAACTAGAAAAGATGAGACCAGAAAAGGCTTTCTTCTACAACCTCCAGAAGAGACGCAGAATCACTAACATGAAAGGAACTTATATCTGACTCCAGAGTCATTGTACATTTCTGCCTCTTCAAGCCAGAAAACTGGTAAGGATTGTTGTAGCAACAATAGACAATAAATAGAAACCCAAAACATCCTAGTTAGAACATTTAGTTAACAGTAAGTGCTACATGGACACACAAATAGCCCATGTAGGATGAATAGAGATTTTGTCTGGGGAGCCAGTTGATTTTGTTATCTTCATAACCTCCACAACAAACACCTGAGGTTTGGGAAATGCTTTATAGTCACCGAGTCAAGATTTAAACCATTAAACACTGGATACTAAGAAAGTCTAGGAAACCTGACCACAACTTTGTGTCTCATGTAACTATGGTAGCCTTGCCATGCTGCCGAAAGGGAATTGGAAGGGAGCACTATTATAGCGCTGTGCTTTGCTGCCTTTAAGACCCACATTTGGAGACAACCATGTCTTTCCACAGACTGTCCCATAACACACACACACACACAGCTTAGATATTGGAGTTGCATGAAATATAATGCCTTGTAATGAATCGATTCCTCTCAACATATTGCATCTAATTTATTAATATGGTATTCAGGGTGCTAGCCAGAAGCCTTCTATGGCAACCATGAAAAATTCAAAATGTTTAATTTACTTCTTTCATTACAGGCACAGTTTTCAAAACCATTTGCCAAGGAGATGCACTTGCTTTATTAATCATAACTTGCTAAACAATCAATGACATAAAAAGCAATGCTGCACAGAAAAGCACTATCCGTCTAATTAAACAACAACAAAAACAACAACAAAACAAGCTTTATTATCCTAAAGCCTGCAATTAGCACTGTTTACGGGGATATAAAAGCAGAGATTTAAAGTGGAGGCACTTAGATCTTGCCTTGTGTTAAGTGCAGCTTGATTTTTAATGGGTTATTTGAGGAGTTAGTTGACACAGCTTTCAACACTGGGTTAATTCTTAAGTCATTAAATTTCATGCAAGGGGTCACTACTGTTTTCACTTGATTAGCAATCCTAAATGAAAGGATCAATAGCTTTTTTTTTTTTTCATGACTTATCATTTATGTGCCTCTACACGGGACACTTAGCTACCCAAGAGTCAGTTGCTTTATTTGTACGTTGAGAAAATTGATTCCCCTTCGATGGATAAGTGACCGTAGATGCCCTGCACTTTTTTTTTCCGTTTTTTTCTTTTTTTTTTGTTTTTTTTTTAAATTTATTTATTTATTGAGCTTTTCTAGGACAAAGTTCTTAAATACTTTAATCCTTGCTGAATATGCTTACCAAAACACACACGGTTCACAATGCCCTTAGGTGGGGGCTGTCAAGTAAAATGGTACCATATATCCCTTAGGTGGGGGGCTTTCATGCATTACCATTTTGAGTGAGTTTTGTAGAGCAGAGAAATGATGTTATCCAAAAGGACTCCTTTGTGGCCTTCATGGTTTGATTATTGTTCCCAAGGAAGATGACCTTGGAAAACGGAAGCTTGAGGTAGCGGGTAGTATCCTGAAGGTTTGTGTTTTCTTCACACTGTGAAAAAATATTAAGATGGGAAGCAAGATCTCAGAAGAATTGAAAGACCCTACAGACCCCCTCCTCAAAACC
>NC_022009.1:75433157-75436145 GCF_000317375.1 Microtus ochrogaster
CTTCATTGGAGGAAAAGGTCCTCTCTGAGGGTCTTTCAGAATTATTAAGCATAATTTCCTCTTCTAGCATTTAGGAACTGGAAATCTTCCGGATAGAATTATAAACAGAATTTGGTTTTTTAGGAAAATCCACCAACAATGTGTAAAAAGAATTAAGTATGGATGTTGAACTCTGATCAATTTTAGCTGAGTTTCTAGCTCTGTCGCTCCCAATGTGAATGTTCTGGTGAGGATATTGAAGCACTTGGGATTCCTGCTGTCCTTGCCTAACACCTCACTGTCTTGTAAGGAGACTTGATGTATATAGGCTTTAACATGGTCTGGGAGACACTGGAAATGCCAAAGAAATCCCATTTGACAACCATCGGAAAAACTTTTTCAAATGATGCTGATACTTATCCAACATGCCATGTAAAAGCTGTTGAACCATCATCACCTGAACACCACCAGTTAAGGAATTATTTCAGGTCATCTAAGTGTCCCGTGGAATAAGGAGAGGCTCTATTCGTTTTCCCAGTTCCTCCCCCCCTCCCCCAGACTTCTCGCAGCTCTGTAGCAGAACACCTGTGGCCACCTTCTCTGCCCCTCTGTTCCCATCTCCTGTGGATCCCACAGACCTTCCTTTCTAACATCCTTCCTCCCAAGTGTGCCTTTGTCTCAGCATCCAACCCCAGCAGGCAAGCCCTACTAACTGAAGAGCCACTCCTCCTAGGGCAACAAGTAGGCTGACCTTGGAGCCCACACCTCCAGATCCACACCTCCCCCAGATCCAACCTCCCAGTCATATCACCCCAGCTCTGCAGCAGGAAACCTACTGAGGTCTCCCTTTCCTCTCTGACCCCATTTCCTAAGGATCACAAAGGTCTTCGCCTCCATCCTTCCTTCCCCCACCTCATCCCATTATCCCAGCCTCCAATGTCAGCAAGTATATATACACCCCAAGAACACACCAGCTGAGCAGGCCAGGGAAACAGGTTCGCAAAATAATGTTTCTAATATGCAGAACAGAGCCACCACACTTTCCTAAAGTTTAGGGAGGAAGCTGAAACCAAGGACCAAAACACTCATCTATCAGAGACAAAGTCAGATACCATCACCCAGACCTACAATGATGTCCAGTTGTCATCTTAAACCACAGCCAACAATAGTCAAAACAATATGTCTGTACTGAAGCCCAGCAACCCTGAATATTCCAAGATAGCTGAAGCCCCAAAAAATATCTGAAAATAGGCTGTATGAAGATGATATTGATCCATAAGAAATGAATAAACCCCTTCAATAAATCGAGAAAAACACAAACAAATAGTATGAAAAAATGAATAAATTGCTTAAAGAAATCCAGGAAAGCACACACAAGGCAAGGAAATGAACAAAATAATGCAAGACCTGAACATGGAAGTAGATTTGAGGAAGAAAACCCAAACTGAGAGATTGCTGGAAATGAAACTTTGGGGATTTATAACAGGAACCACAGGGGAAGGTTTCACCAACAGAATACAAAATATGGAAGAAAGAATCTCAGGGTCTGAAGATATGATAGAAAAAAATGGATACATTGGTCAAAGAAAATGTTAAATTGAAAATTTTCTTCATATAAAACATCCAGGAAATCTGGGACACTATAAAAAATACCAAATCTAAGAGCAATAGGAATAGTGGAGAAGAAAACCCAGTTCAAAGGCCAAGAAAGTATTTTCAGCAAAATCACAGAATACTTTCCTAACCTAAAGAAGGAAATACCTATAAAGTTAAAAGGAACACACAGAATACCAAACAGACTAGAAAAGAAAGTCCCTTTGGCACATGGGTGGTTTGAGAGAAGACAGTCCCTAAAGGGAGTGGCACTATTAGGAGGTATAGTCTTGTTGCAGTGGGAATGCTTTTGTTGGAGGAGCTATGTTTGTATTGCAGAGGACTTTGAGGTCACTTATGCTCAAGATACTGACCAGTGTGTTAGTTCACTTCCTATTGCCTGCACAAGATGTCAAACTATCAGCTCCTTCTTCAGCACCAAGTCTGCCTGCACACCTCCATGTTCCATTATGATGATAATGGAGTAAACCTCTGAACTGTAAGTGAGCCACCCCAATTAAAAGTTTTCCTATATAAGAGTTGCCGTGGTCATGGTGTCTCTTCAGAACAATAGAAACACTAACTAAGACAGTACATAACAATCAAAACATTAAACATACAGAACAAAGAAAGACTATTAAAATTTCCAAGAGAAAAAGATGAAGTAACACAAAAAGGCAGAACTATTAGGATTACACCTGACTCCTCATTGGAGATTCTAAAAGCCAGAAGGTCCTGGGCAGATGTGCTGCAGACTCAAAAAAAGGGAAAGACACACACACACACACACACACACACACACACACACACACACACCCCAATACCATCAACAGCAAAATAAAAGAATCATAATCACTGCTCATTAATATCTCTCAACATAATTTGTCGCAATTCCAACAATAAAAAGACAAAAATTAACAGAATGGATGCAAAAACAGGATCCAACCTTCTGCTCTACCCAAGAAACATACCTTAACATCAAAGATTAGCTCAGAAAAAGGGTTGGGAAAAAATATTCCAAGCAAATGGACCACAGAAACATGTCAGGGTTGCTATTTTAATACCTAACAAAATAGACTTCAAACCAAAACTAATCAAAAGAGACATGGAAGGCCAATTCATACTCATCAAAGGAAAAATCCACCAAGATGACATTTCAAATCTTAGCATCTATGCTCCAAACACAAGGGCATTCAAGTTTGTAAAAGGAACACTACTGGCAGTGGACGATTTCAATACTCCACTCTCACCTATAAAAAGGTCATCCAGATAAAAGCTAAACAGTGAAATCATGTTCTAAACCAAATGGGCCTGACAGATAACTACAGACCATTTTCACCCAAACATAAAAGAATATACCTTCCTCTCAGCACCTCATGGAGCTTTCTCCAAAACTGACCATATACTCAGACACAA
>NC_022009.1:75436915-75437816 GCF_000317375.1 Microtus ochrogaster
ATAACAACAGACAGCAAGGAAATCCAGAGCATCATAAGGACATACTTTAAAAAACCTGTACTTCACGAAATTGGAAAATCTAAAAGAAATGAACAATTTTCTCGATAGATACCACTTGCCAAAGTTAAATTAGGATCAGATAAACAATTTAAACAGACCTACAAACCACTAGTTAAATAGAAGCAGTCATTAAAATTCTCAACAATAACAAAAAAGTCTAGGGCCAGATGATTTTAGCACAGAATTCTATCAGATATTCAAAGAAGAGTTAAAGTCAATATTCTCCAAATTATCCCACAAAATAATTACACACACACACAAACACACACAGGAATACTTCTCAATTCATTTTATGTGGCCACAGTCACACTGATACCCAAACCACACAAAGACCCAACAAAGAAAGAAAATTACAGATCAGTTTCCCTTGTGAACATAGATATGAAAATATTCAATGAAATACTTGCAAATTGAATCCAATAGCACATCCAAAAGATCATCCACTATGGTGAACTAGATTTTATCCTAGAGATATAGGGGTGGTTTGCCACACAAAAAAGATCAAAAAAATGTGATCCACTATGTAGACAAACTGAAAGAAATAAAAAACCCACAATAGATGCACAAGAAGCCTTTAAAAAAAGACAACACCTCTTCAACCAAAGTCCTGAAGAGCATTGCTGGAGGGAGTGCAAACTTGTACAGACAATTTGGAACACAATATGGCCATTTCTCAGAAAACTGGGACCTACCTCAACCCAGCTATACTACTCCTAGTCATATACCCAAAGGACACTCTACCATACCATAAGGACACCTGCACAACTATGTTCACAGCAGCTTTATTCAAAATAGCCAGAATCTGGAAACAACCCAGATGTCTATGAATCAAAGAATGGAT
>NC_022009.1:75438571-75439849 GCF_000317375.1 Microtus ochrogaster
ACCCAGAAGCTGGACAGTCCAGGTGCCTAGGACAGAACCAAACACGACTTGCACACACAGAAAAGTCAATGAAATGATTCCTAATGATACTCTGTTATATTCATAGATCTTTGCCTAGCCTAACTGTCATCAGAGAGGCTTCACCCAGCAACTGATGGAAACAGATGCAGAGACCCACAGCCATACATTAGGCAGACTTTGGGGAAACCTGTGAAAGAGAAGGAGAAAAAATTATGGGAGTCAGAGGGGTCAAGGACACTACAAAACACCCCACAGAATCAACTAATCGAGGCTTGTAGGGGCTCAAAGAGACTGAACCAACAACCAGAAAGCCATCATGGAACCGACCTAGGCCCACTTCACATGTTACAATTATGTAACTTGATCTTCTTGTGGGAGGCTCCTAACAGTGGAAGCAGGGACTGTCTCTGACTCTGTTACCTAATTTTAGGACCTTTCCCTCCTACTGGGTTTCCTTGTCCAGCCTTATAGGAGAGAAGGTGCCTGGTCTTATCTCAACTTGACACACCATGGCTGGCTAATATATGTGGGAGGCCTGCCTTTTCTGAAGAGAAAGGAGGAGGAGTGGTTGGAGGGGTTGGGGAGAGGGACCAGGAGAAGAGGAATGAAAACTGTGATTGGCGGAAAAAAATTAATTAATTAATTAATTAATTAATTAAAAAGAAGCCCGAGAGTGATTAGGACAACAAGGAACACACCTAAACACAATAAAGACAGTTTACAGCAAGCCAACAGCCAACATCAATTAAATGGAGAAAACCTCAAAGCTATTCCACTAACATCAAGAGCAAGAGAAGGTTGGTCACTCTCTCCATTCCTGTTCAATATAGAACTTGGAGTCTTAGCTAGAGCAATAAGGCAACTGAAGGAGATCAAGGGGACACAAACTGGAAAGGAAGAAGTCAAAGTGTCATTATTTGCCAATGATATAATAGTATATACAAGTGACCCTGAAAATTCCATTGGCGAACTCCTAAAGCTGATGAACACTTTCAGCAAAGTAGCTGGGTATAAAAATAACTCACAAAAATCATTAGCCCTTCTAGATAAAAGCGACAAACAGATTGAGAAAGAAATCAAGAAAGCAACCCCTTTCACAGTAGTTTCTAATAATATATACCTTGGGGTAACTAACCAAGCAAGTAAAAGACTTGTATGATAAAAACTTCAATCTTTGAAAAAAGAAATTGAAGAAGATATCAGAAGATGGAAAGACCTCATATGTTCATGGATCAGTAGGATTAACATGGTAACAAT
>NC_022009.1:75440416-75445272 GCF_000317375.1 Microtus ochrogaster
ACAGATAACTTTCTGAACAAAGCACCAAAAACCCAGACACTAAGATCAACAATTAATACGTAAGACTTCATGAAACTGAAAAGCTCTGTACAGCAAAGGACAAAGTCAATCAGACAAAGTGGCAGCCTACAGAATGAGAAAATATTTTTACCAGCAGTGTATCCAATAGAGAAATAATACTCAAAATATATAAATAACTCAAGAAATGATATCATAAAACCAAAGAACCCTATTTGAAAATGGGGCACAGATCTAAACAGAGAATTCTCAGTGAAAGAAATTCAAATGGCTGGAAGAGACTTAAAGAAATGTTCAAGGGCTGGAGAGATGGCCCAGTAGTTAAAAGCACTGGTTGTTCTTCCAGAGGTCCTGAGTTCAATTCCCAGCAACCACATGGTGGCTCACAACCATCTGTAATGAGATCTGGTCCCCTCTTCTGGCCTGCAGGCATATATGCAGGCAGAACACTGTATACACAATAAATAAATAAATATTAAAAAAATGTTCAATATCCTAAGCCATCAGGAAAATGCAAATCAAAACTACTTAGAGATTCAATCTTATACCAGCCAGACTGGGAGGCCAGATGGCTATGCTCTGGATCTAACGGGTGCCATGGAGAGTCTACTGTGGGTCAGCCATCATGGCCAGGTTAGTTCCACCAATCCTGGTTGGCTTCACCTGCCCACCAGCACAGGACACTAAAACCTTAATATCCAAAATATGACACATGAAACCTCAATAGCTTCCAGTAGCTAAACTATATCACACGCAAGCATAAAACATAACCTCAATAGAAATAACACTGTGAACACAAAAGGCATTTTAAGATATTCTTTCAAGAATAGGGGAGAGAAAGAGAAATAGAGAAATAGAGACAGGGATAGAGAGAGAGAGAGAGAGAGAGAGAGAGAGAGAGAGAGAGAGAGAGACTGTATATTTTACACATCAGCTAAGTAAATAAAATCATGTAACCACTCTGGGTAGCAATTTTAATCCATTTCTAAAATTTTTAATAAAATAAAAAAATTCTGATCACATATATTTTATTGTTCTTCAAGGCTTTCAGCATACAGAATTAAAATATAATATAGACCCCACACATTTGAAAACCAATGTAGGCCACACTTATAAGTATTTGCCAGGTCCTGCTAGGCACTTCACAGATACATTTTCTTTCATAACAATCCTAGGATGCAGAACACTGTGACCAAGGCACTTACGTGATTTGCCTAATGATGCAGTATTACTCAGTGTCAGCTTCGGGATGGAAAAGAAGCTTGTCTCAATAACACCACGTGACACTGCCTTTCTCCACTACTCTCTTAACTCACTTTTAAATTTTGAATGTCTTGTAACTTTCTTGATAAATATGGAATGTCAGGTTAGAAAGAAAACAAAGTCACGTTCCCCAAAAGCTTATGTGGGCCACACACCATGGCAGAGGGCTCCAACAGGAGTGTGTAACTAAAATGACCTCCTGAGAAATAAGGCGTGAAGTTGCTAGTCTAAGTCTCAGAACATGGGGTACAAAAGGGATTGTGGGAGCTGGCTCTTAGGCAGGGAAGCAGACAGGCAGAAGGAGCATGGCACCTGAGCCTGGGTCTACAGCTGAGGATTATAGAGAACTAAATTGAAATTGCAGAAAGTGAGAGAGTCCTCCTGAAATTCTATAACACCAGCTAATGAAAAAATAGATTCAAATAATTTGAGTGACAAAATATCTTCTTGTGAGAACTTTTTCTATAGGAATAGTCACTGCTAATATTATTATAACCTGCTAAATTTCTAATATTTGCTCATACTTCAATTCAGTAATAAAAATTGAACCAGGAGCCGGATGGAGGTGGTGCACGCCTTTAATCCCAGCACTCAGGAGGCAGGTGGATCTCTGTGAGTTAGAGGCCAGCCTGGTCTACAAGAGTTAGTTTCAGGACAGGCTCCAAAGCTACAGAGAAACCCTGTCTCAAAAACCAAAATAAAACAGCAATAACAAAATCAATCAGGAAAAAGGCACTAGTCGTGTTTTGAAGGCCTCACACCCCAGAACACTGTGCCATGGGCTTTGACTGATTTCAAAGCTGTGACAAAGACCACTGGATACTAGCTCTGCTGTGGTAGGGAAGGAAGGCTGTGTGGGGAAGGGGGTATTAAAGCTCCGTCATAAAGCAGAAGAGGAAGCAAGGCAAGGGAGGGAAGATACAATGCAGACAAGAGCAAGAGGCAGGGAGGGAGGTGCACACGTGAATGAATCAGTGGCAGAGAGCCAAATGCCAAGTGGGTCCTGGAGTGGAGCCAGGGACAGCCACGTGAAATTAGGGGAAACTTTCGGTGAAACTTTCTGTTTGACAGAAACTTACAAAAATACCTTCCTGTAATAGTATTTTATTAGCCAGACAGGTTTACTTCTAATGTGTTATTGTTTATGCAGAAGGTTATAACGTAAGGAATTGGGTGCAGCATATGTGGGTATATTCCAGCTTCTCTCTTAATTGAAAACAACCGCTAAAACCCACAAGTATATGCATTGTAGTATGTCTGGACCATGGGGTTTTTCAACATGAAAAGTTCTTGGAACCAGCCCAGATACCTTAAATAAGAAGACCTCAGTAGCTAGGCAGAGTTGAACATGCCTGTGGTGTTTGCTACTTGAGAGGCTGCGATTGGAAGACTGTACTTTGAGGCCAACTTAAGGCGACTTATCAAAACCCTTTCCAAATAGAAAAGGAGAAGGCTAGGGATGCAGCTTGCTGGTACAACAACGGCCCAGAAGTAAGGATTCCTTTCCCCAGGGTCTGTAGCCCCTGGATAAGCAGCAGTGATATGGTGGAGGTTCCTATGAGAGGTGGAAATAGGTATCTCGGAGAACTGATGGGACAGAGGAGTGGAGACAGCAAGGCCAGACCCATTGCACAAGAGCTGGGAAGGGAAGAGGAGATGTACGCCTGTTAAAGAAGGAAGCCGAGTGCTGCCGTAGGCTTACATCCTGAATACATGGCACTAGACAGGAGACAGTTACAGATGCAGGGGAAGGGAGGACACGGGAAGAAAGGGCTGGGGCATGGAGGTAGAACTACTGTCTTTGGGAAGAAGGCATCTGGCCTCATCCCCTCAGACAGGAAGCAGGAAGAGAGACAAGAGGGCAGATAAGGGACCAGATGGCAGGGAGAGGGCACAGGAAGTTAGCAAGGTTCCTGTCTGGTGGCTTCTGTTTGCCCAAGTAGGCACAAAGGAATTCTAGGCTCCAGCGATGGTAGACCTTCCCCAGCAGGAGGAGTATTATAGAGAAAACTGCATGATGCTTAAACAATACATTTTCCTCTGTACTTCATTTTATGAGTATTCTCTCATAATTCCTGCTCAGTTCCTGCTCTCTGAATTTTAATGTAATGTAATGCCTACACCAGCATACTTTGTTCCAATGCTTTTTGTTTGTTTTTAATAATTGTGTTCATCTTCAAAATACTGACAAAATAAGAAAAAATAAAAATAAAAATAATTGTGACTTAAAATAAAACAAAAGTTTTTATAACAAAGCACAGATAAAATTAAAAGTAACCCTTAACTTAGTAAACTTTCCTCTGAGGATATATAAAGATTTATAAAACAGTATATATCTGTAGTACAGACAAAACTATTTCTAAGATTTATTTAATCCCATTATAATAATAGGAAGGACTTTGAGATTAACACCCCAGTCCATGCAAACAAATTTGTTCCTACAGTAAGATGAAAACAATAAGTCATTTAAAAAATGTTTCAGGGTTGAGGAGCTCAGCAGTTTGCTTGAGACCTGCCTAACATGTGCCTAACTGGGAAGCAATAGATTCATCCCCAATATCAAAATATATACAGGTGTGTGTGTGTGTGTGTGTGTGTGTGTGTGTCTGTGTGTGTGTGCCATAGAGACAGAAAGCTTAAAAACAATACTTTCAGGAAGACGCTGTAAATATGTATATGTGTATGTATATATATTTGTTTTTGCACAAGGTCTCACTGTGTAGACCAGGCTGATCTTCATCCCGAGACCCGCCTGCGTCTGCCTCCCAGAGTGCTGGAATAAAGCAGTAACCCACCATGCCTGGTCTACAACCTTATTTTGAACTCTTCATTTCAGTCATTTTCCCCCTTTCTAAAGCTTTAAGACATGCGGCCAATCACGTGCGCTGCTTTTCAGTCTATCATCAACAGGGACTATTGGTACCTTGTGCACGATGAGCTCGTGTGTGCCGTCTGGAAGAGTCCTCCCGTCTTCTTGCATGAGGGGAACAAAAGAGAAACCAAACAACTTCTTCTCTCCTTTCTCCTTTGCTGTAGAGGAGAACAAAGACTTGCTTATTGGAGTACATGTTCATATAACCGACATCTTACTTGGAAGAAGCATGAGCATCAATGACTATAGCCCTGCCCCCTGCACATGCCAGGGCCCCGACACAGTGGAGAACCGCTTCCGTGGTAGGACACCTATCTGGACCCTGTACTCAGGCGTCCTAAACTTTAGGTTACGTTCCCTGCCCGATTGTTTCCACAGGACTCCGCATCAGAAACTGTGTTCTATAAAAGAGTTTGGACTGCTTTTCTCTCCTCACACCTTACCCCAGCCCCTCAACAATAAGCTTCACTGGGGCAGAATTCTCGGTTGTTTATTCTTTACAAACAGTATCTGGGACATAGCAGGATCTCAACCAATAAAGCGTGATTTAGGGCAGCCTGGCTGTGAGGAGCAGGGCTTCGTCTATGGCCCTCTGAAAGGGAACGTTCAAGCTGTCCTGGTCCATGTGTGAGGACAGAGACAGCCTTAAGGCTGTTCCCTGGATTCTGCCACGGCGTCTGGGAAGAAAGTACAACTTGTCGGC
>NC_022009.1:75445676-75475991 GCF_000317375.1 Microtus ochrogaster
CACTTTTTCAGACCCCTCATTAGGACAACCCTGATGCCGAGGATGCTAGCTGTTATTTACAGGAAACAGAATGGAAATCAAGGACATTAAGCAGCTTGCTCTAGATCTTTCAAGCCATTCCTGCCCTTCTAGCAATCTGTTTTTCTCCAAAAACAGAGCAAGCGCTAAAAAGCTTTGAGTTGAACTGCATTCTCCCTGGTGTGTGGGCATGTGGGCACGTGGGCATGTGGTCACGTGGGCAGTAAGGGAAGCAAGCTGGAGTCTGTGATTGCTGAAGCGTTGTTCTTTCCACAATGAAGGTAGCACTGGATCATGACAGTTGAGCAGGACAGCTCAGTTTCGGGACACAGACTTTGATGTCTGGGGAATCTCGACCATTATGCAAGAGTTTCAGCCATCCACTCTTCCCTAACACTGTCCCCATCATCTGATGAAGGGCATGTGCAACCCCTAACAGGAGGACATCCCTGGATATGTGAACTCATTAAATGTGTGCTTTGAAAGATTTCCTTTCAAAGTAATTAATCTCAACTCTAGAGAGAAAGTGGGGAAAGACCGATGCTTCTAAAAGCTCATCAGAATGACAGCAGAAGTACCTAGGGTGAGGTCCCCACAACACAGTACCGAGTCAGCTCATCTTCACAACACTGGTTCAGAAAGAATTCCTGAACCTTATTTCACTATCTTTTTAAAAAATATGTAGTTTGCAATATTCAATTAGAAAAACAAAGAATAAAGATTCTATAGCAAGCAAACTTAGTCAAGATGAGAGACAAAACAATACTTTTCTCAAATTAGCCTTGTGTTATAAGACACGGATGTCTGAGACGGTGGCTACCCGTCCTTGGCTATTCAGTCTGCATCAGTGAGCAGAACGAACTGAACAAGCGTCTGCAGAGGCTGATATCCCTTCCTCTCAAAATACCCCAAGTTCGCCGAAGGCTCTTCCCGACTTTCCAGGTCATTGCTCTCAGAGTTTCCTGCAATAATCCTCCCTCTCGGAGCTCATTCCTGTATCTCCCCCATCTTCCCGTCTCTCCACTTCCTAGTTCTGTGTCCCCCCTCCCCCATTCACGCTGCCTTATCTTTGGCCTCCCCACGTCCACTGTAACTCTGTCCTGGTTAAATCTAACTTCTGGTTCATTCCACACACACTAGACTGTTTCACGTCAGCTACTGCATGGTAACCCAATGGCTCCTTAGCTGGACAGCTTTCTCTATTTCCCTACTGAAGTTTCTCGTTTTTCTAGCCCTACCCCATGGAAACAGCTGAGCATTTCACTGCCTCCCTAGTTCGACCTTTTCCAAACTGCTGTACACCTGACATCACACAGCGCATGGCCTCCTCAGACTGGCTTTATGAACGCCTTTGTTCACGCTGTGGCGTTCACTTAAGGCCTTTTCATGGACCTGAACATTTCTTGTACACGCACAGATCAATATCTACTTTAATTTTTTGAAATTGAAATATAATTACATAATTTTCCTTTTCTGATACCCTTACCTGGAACCCCTCCCTTATACTTGGTATTAGGGAAGCATTAGGGGCCTCTTCCCTTGGGAAGACTCTTGCTCTTGCTCTCAGCATTTGCTAGCTGCCTGTAGTTCTTTAGGGTTGGGCCTATGAGGTTTTCCTCTCCCATGTTATGGCTACAGGTGTTACCCTTTTCCAGGTCTCGTTTAGATGGGCATGATGACACTTTATGTGTACTTAACGTCTCTTTGCAAGATGGAGACCACTGGAGAGAATCACAACAGATCAAAATGCAGAGAACAAGCGACTGTCTGTACCCAGGGTTAATGTCTACAACCTGACTCCCATTCTTAAGGGTAGGGATCATAGAGCAAGAGGCAGCAGAAACATTGTAAGAGGAAGAACGGGAAGTGTGCTGTGACATTGCGTCTCCTAGAAATGTCAGAAAAGCAACACCAGCGAAGTCTCATCAACAGGGCTGCCACTTATATTTGAAGTGTAGACTATTACTTCGCTGTCAGTGTGTACCACAGTTTAATCATCCATTTACCCACCAAAGGACATCTTGGTTGTTTCCAAGTTTGGGCAATCAGGAAACATCTGTTCTCAACAGCTGTGAACAGGTTTTGGGTGGACATAAGTTTTCAAATCAAAGAAGCAAAACTGCTAGAATGTGGCGAGGCTAAGCGTCCTTTATGAGACACCAGCGCATGGCTTGCGGCCTCAGCATCGGTGAGTGAGTCTGCGCCTGGCTGCTCCGCAGCGCTGCCAGTGCCTGGGAGTTTGGCCATCCGAGACTATCACTTCGATGTAAAATTCGATGATAACACATGATGTGGCATAAAACATCTGTGTGCGTGTGTGCTAGCTGCACAAATCCCTGGTCTGTGTGCATGTGAGCTAGCTGCACAAATCCTTGGTGAGAAGTCTTCAAGCTCTCATCCGCATATGTTCACTGTCTTATTATTACTGTGTGTTAAGAGTTCTCTGTATTTTGGATCACGGTCCTTAATCAGGGATGCCTTTATCAGACAGTTTATTCTAATCTGTGCCTTACCTTTTAAATATTCAGATCATATCTTTGGCAGACAGAAAAATATCTCTATTTTTATTAATCTTTCCAAACAGTATATTTTAACCATGTTCTCCTAACTCATCCCAGACGCTCTCTATCTCCCTACCCCTACAGCAACAGGAAACATGACAAAAAGCAAAAAGCAAAACAGAGGAACAAAAGTAGAACCTATCAGACAAAAAAAAAAAAAAATAATGAAAGGCACATGTGCCGGCCACACACACACAAAGGCCATTTTGTGTTGCAACTAACTACTCCTGGGTTTGGGGCCTGACTCGAGATGTGTTGATGTACCCAGTGATACTGCATTGAAGAAAATTGACTTTTTCTTTTTCCAGCATGTATCAATTGCAAATAGTTTCTCGGCTAGGGTTGGGGCTTTGTGGATACTTCCTCTTTTCAGGGCTGAGATTTTGTTTGACTTGAACTTGGGTGGTCTTTTGCGGGCTGTCACAGACTCTGAGTTCGCATGTGTGTCAGGCCTGTTCTGTCTGGAAGATGCTGTCTCCCTGGAGTACCCACCACCACCAGTTCCTTCTGCCTCCTCTTCCTAACAGAGCCCTGAGCCTTAATAGGAAGGAATGTGGTAAAGACATTCCAATTAACATTGAGAGCTCCAAAGTCTCTCACGCTCTGTACATTGTTGGGGACCTTACTGTTACTTATCACTTACTACAAGGGGAAGCTTCAGATAAGGGTTAAACGATACTCAACTGAGCCCCAGCCTAGGGTGGCTGCTTTGGATCCCTGGTAGACAGACTCTGTGGGTAGGCAGGGCCACAAAGAACTGGAGACAGATCAGAAGAAATGGGTAAAAGGGGCCGCCAGGAAGAACTAGGAGATCTTGTTTCTGCACCAAGAGGCCTAGTCCCTAAGACTTTCAGCAAAAAGATTTTAATCTCAGTGCCCTCTAGCTCATCAGCTGACATATCCGACCAATTCTCTCTTGGAAAAAGCACTTTCCTTTAGCCATCTAGATTCCTTGACTGTCCTTCAACCCCTGGTCTAGTCCTTCTCAAGGTCGTTAAACAGCCACTCACTTCCCAGATGTAAATGTGCCCTAAAGAGACAGATCCATTCTGGGACTTCCCTGGCTATCAAATTTACTACTCAAGAACTTCACCCAGTCTCCTGCCTTTAAAGACATCAGACGGATGCTGTGTGGGAGCCGGACTATGCTGGATCAGCAGCTGAAATGGGCATCTTTGCCTAAGCTGACGTTCTATACAGTCATGTTTGTGCTTAAAGGCTGGAAGAGTTGCCATGGGAATTATCAAATGTTACAGATCAGGGAGAGCCTTGCCGCAGGTACTGCCTATTAAATATCTACAACGGACGACTAACCTTCAAGCTCTTATTTCCTAGTTTACGTTTCCAACCCAGATTTCATTCATTTCCCATCCACACCTTGGATGTGTCGTGGGTGTAAAATGTCTACTATGTAAAGTTTGATTTCTGCCACCCACCCCAAACAGATGGTTCCAATTGTCTACCCACTTCATTAAATGAAATTATATGAAATATATGGTTTTCCCGATACATATGGACCCACGGTAATCTTTATAACTTAGCACAGTAAGTTAAAAACGGAGACATAGATGTTATCAACTTCCATATGTGATTTTTTTCCTTACTAACCGCAAATTTTCCACCTTTCTTTTCATATTAAAGAAGTAACTTACTGACATTTACGCATCCCCAGAATCACCATGCTAACTTGTAGGGATTGTCAGTAATAAAATAAAATAAAATAAAATAAAATCTGTAACACTGTGACAGCTCAGCAGTTGCTGGGATAACTGACGTCGTGACTAATAGGCACTGTACACGGCACAGATACACAGGCCAAAGAAACGGTTTATAACTCAGGCTGGACAGAGCAGGACAGCGCAAGACTTCTCCAAGCTACCCAGAAAAGCATGCAATTTAAAACTTAACTGAAAGCATGGGAAGCAAACCTGCAGATAAGGGGCGAGCACAGTCTTACCCATTGGGCATCTGCCTGGTGCTGGTGAGAGGAGGAACCTTGCTGTGTGCAGGGATGTGGTTCCAGCACCTCTTAAAGTGGTTGGAACACAGTAGGTGTTCAATTTTATAAAAAAAAATAATTCATCTTTATGAATAGATAATATTATTGCGAGAATACACATGTGCACAGGAATGCCTGGGGCTCGTGTGATGAAATTACTTCACTGCAGTCTGTGGGATTATGGGGATTTTTTCTTTTTCTTGGAACTAGTTCTTCTGAAGTAAAACAACAACAGCAACAACGAGCCGTGTTTTAAGTACAAGGATGAGAGGCCAGCAACTGAGCAGATCTGACTAAAGCAGCCTTTGTTCTGCTTTCCAGGCTGTGCACTATAATGACCACCGCTATCAAGGTCTCTGAATGCCCTGCGCTTTCTCCTTTGTTTCCCTCTGGTTCTCTTATTTTGGAACTCAAAGCTAATGACAGGTCCCATGTAAGAAGCCTGGGAGATAGAGCGGCATAACAGCACCACCCCAGGTCTGTCCCCCACTCCCCCACCCCACTTGAGTACTTCCCTGGGACTCCCCTGAAAATTCAGAACTCAAGAACTCGCTCCTCATCTCCCTGCACCTTTAAACACCCTCATAAACCCGATCTGCAGAGACTTCAGAGTCCATTCTGAAAAACATGTCATAGGTCTGAAGCTCAGGTGAAGAGCAGGACCAATCAGATGAGGTCATCACATCTCTTGGTAATGCCCTCCTTCCCTGATAACTGGAAGAAGGGACCACTGTATCGCTAGTGATGGGATCCTTCTGATTCTCTTGTTATTTTGCTCCCAAAGCAAGATTCGCTAGAACCTTTCCAATCTGGTCGTGCGTACAGTTCTGAGGCACAGGACCTATCAGAAGACCCCTGCTCTAGAGCTGGTGGGGGCAGAAAATGGGCTTGAGAAGCTGGTAAAGGGAGCGAAAGAGGTGACATAGAACTGAAAATGTGACCAATAACGTCCACAGGGACAAGCAGCACGGTTCTGTTCTGAGCTCTTTAAATCTGTAGAACGAGATAACTGTTCTATCTGCAGTCTCTCCCTGCTGACATTATATGTCATTTTACCATCACCCAGAACGGTATGTGATACAGACACAAGTCAACAGAAACCTGAGCTTCACCAATGTCTTCCGGTAGCCTCCCACGCCCAGAAAATTCCAAGTGGGCTTCTCGGAGCTGAGTCAGCTTCCTGAAGGTCAGGATTGCCCAAACCCACCAGACAGGCATAGTTTGTCTGATGCTGTGTCTCCCCCTTCTGTTCAGATTCTCTAGGTTGTACATGAGGAACCGGATTTTTAATGAGAACAGCCAAATTACAGAGAATCTCTGGGCTTTCTGTGATTTTAAACTCTCCCCCTTCTTTTCCTCCTTTTCTGTCCTAGTTTCTCCAGGAGTAGGCCCCCTCACTTCCAGGACGCCCACTGCTTGCTTGCTTTTCCCCCTCCTTTGTTGCCCTTTCTTCAGATCTGCCCACTTCAAGCACAGGACCAGTCTGGAGCCCACAGAGCTGCAGGGGCCGGTAGTGCGGGGGCCACTCCCACACTTACTCGAACAATGCCGGAACTCAAAGCGGATGTGGGAGCCCCGGAACTTATCCACAGGAATGGGAAGTTTCAGCAGCTCCGACCACCGGGGGCTGTTGTTATGATAAAGCACGAAGGAGTGATACTCCGTAGCAGGTGGCTCTCCAGAGCCAAAGGAGATAAAATCCTAAGAAAGAAGCAAGTGAGGTAAAGTCAGCTTCCCTTAAGGCTGCCAGAGGCAGAGCATTCGCTACCGTCTGCCTGCTACCCAGGAAGCATTGCACTGGACATTACCCCCGCCCCCCCATCTCAGTGTGTTGTCCCCGCATTTGGTCTGCCTAGTGAGGTGACGGTTTGATTCTGAGCCTGTCGCCCAAGGCCTCTGGTGCCAAGGGTAGGCCCTGATGACGTGAGAATTCGACTCTAAGGAACCAAGTCCCGAGTCCCCTGAGGTTAGAGACTCTTCTATGACCCAGTGGGTGACCATGAATGCCCAGTTCAGCCTTTAGAACAGTGGTTCTCAACCTATGGGTCACGGCCCTTTCACAGGGGTTGCCTGAGACCAATTGGAAAACACAGATATTGACATTATGATTCATAACAGTAGAAAAATCACAGTTATGAAGTAGCAAAAATAATTTTATGGTTGGAGTACTGCACTATAAGGAACCGTATTACAGGACCACAGCATTAAAAAGGTTGAGAACCACTGCTTTATAAGAACAGGAAAACATACTTCTCCACCAAGCTGGGTTCACAGAAAACACTTCTACCAAGAGTGGGTCTGTTATTACTTCCTCAACAAACAAATAGTACCAAACTCCCCGAAATGATCACAGTTGGAAAGGCAGCCAGAGCAAGGGTTAAACCGCCACACCAAAGGCCGTCTAGGGTGAACATACCTTTAAGGGCTGTCCATTACTGTCCACAATGAACATCGTAACTTCCACGTTTCTGGCCACACTCTTTCCTCCTTTCTCAAATTCTCCCCTTTCTATGGTGATATATAAATCATTCCTCATTTCACCTATTGGAAAGAGTAAAAACACGTTACATACATGAGGACATGGAATACTCTATCAAGCGAAACTTTAGTTTATAAAAATATGTGGCATGGTTACATGACGAACATAAAAGCCTCAGCACATTCACACTTTAGTCAAACGGTCTCCGCCCCCGCTGCCAGTCCTGGAGGAGGACACCGCCAGCATTAGCCGCATCCAGGCTGCAGTGTGTAGCAAGTGTGCACTTAGGAAACAATCAGGGCGGCTGTGTAAGAGGCCGTTGTCGTCTGTCTCATCATTCCCCAGTATTTCCTTCATTCCATTTATGAGGTGTGACTGCAAAACAACAGCCCAGCAGAGGTAACTCACGGAAGCCTGCATTATTATTTTATAGACACATAGCCCTTTAGAGAGAAGAAACACCTAAGCGGAATGAAATGGCAGGCCCTGCAATGAGTATAATTACATAAATCCTTCCCAAAGTCCATGGACAAAATTATCTCACTGTTGAAAGAATCCATATTAGTGCTTTCTGAACAGATGTAGAACAGTTCAGTCACACACATAAACCCAACTTAGTATTTCAGAGCATCAAACTGTAAAACAAATAAAAAAGAGTCTAGATTCAAACTTTCTCAAGATACACAAAAATCATCTGTATTTTTACTGTTAGCAGTGTCTGCTAATATTACCCCTTTCTTTTTACTCCAAGAAACACAAACTGAAGCCAACTAGCACACTTTGAAGAATGGACTGAGAGTGGATTGGTCGGCATAGCATCATTTCGGAGACTCGGATGGGCAAGGTTGGCACCTCAGCTTACGTTACAGAACTTTCAAAGATTTGATGAATAAAATGCAATTTCCTTTTTTAATTAAAAAAACTTCCTCTAAGGAAGCAAATCACCAGAAGAAAAAAATAGCCACACAGTATATGCAGCTGGGAGTTTTGTCAAATTCTCTGGCTAAAGCTGCTGCTCTAGCTCTCCGGGGGCAGATAGGACATGTCTAGTCCTGCACACAGACAATTGCTTATGCTAGTCCCCATGCTGACCAGAACACAGGCAGGCAGAAAGCAGAGGAAGCATGAAAGGTCTACAAAGCATTAACCCTTAACTGCCCTTTAGAAGAGCACATAAAACATCCATTTGTGGAACAGATGGTAGAGAGGTCTCATGAAGTTTAGAATTTTCACACAGCTCAATTTCACAAAACAATCAATTTACAAATACTGGAGAAAAGCAACATTTTTCAACACATTAGCTGGGGGTGATGGTGCACACCTTTAATCTGAGTACTTGGGATGCAGAAGCAGGAGGATCTCTGTGAGTTCAAAACCAGACTGGTCCACAAGCTCTGGTCTTGTGTAATTATTTGTGTAGAACTGACACACATCTTCTAACACAGCTGAAACCATGTCTGTCTCACTGCTATCCAATGCTATGTACATGGGTGCTATACTGAATTGTTTAGAGAACAATGAAGAGCAAAGAGAAAGGTCTGTCCATCCAAGATGCTTTCAGTCTTAGGTTACTGAAGCTGAGGAATGTTAGCTGTGGATACAGAGGGCCAGCTATATATAACCTTTTCTCTACACATGCAAACTCTACTTTAATGATATTTATTTTAGAAACTCCATCACAGAGTTAACAAAGGAAGTGATTTCTCTCTGAATCAAGAGACTTGACAGAGAGAGCTAGGATGCTAGTGTGCAGTGCACACGTCTGTTCAATGCGTGTGTGGAAGGTCATTTCAGCGATTTTCACACTAATGGGATTTGTCAAATAAGATAACAACATTCAAAAGAAGGTGCTTAAAAGATGTTAGTTAACAGATTCCTGGCTATGCGAAGTAGGTAAATGAACCTATGAACCATGAACCACAGGCTGACAGACAGGGGTTTTCCCCTGAGAATTTCTCATAGAGTTGGTCTGCCTTTCCAATCCATAGAAGCATTTACTGTCCTGGAAAAAGAAAAATGATTGGGTGCTTTCTGATGTCCTCTACTGGAAGGCCAGAGACACTCCAACTTCAGCAAGACGAGGGATGAGGGAGGCCTGGAAGGTTTGCTCCGTGTCTGTAGGGTAGGCGCAGAGGATGGGTGGTCAGGGGACGTGCTGCCCACATCACACAAGTCTCTTCCCACTATCCACTGAGCTCTGCGAGCGCTCCTCCGTACAGACACACTATCCTAGACCCAGGAAATGCCACAGTGAGCAGAGTGGGAAGTTCCGTAGATAGTGAGGTTTTTGTATGTACGTTGTGTGCAGCAAACTCATGCTTGTGTCTGTGTGCACATGCTTAGAAGCCAGGCATTGATGCTAGGTATCTTCTTCTATGAAACGCCATCTGATTTTTGAAATTGGGTGTCCCACTGAGCCCAAAGCTGTGGTTTAGCTACCAAGACTGCCCAGCATGTCCTCCTGTCCCCAAACCCTAGTGCTGGGGTTGCACATGCCTGCCACCGAGCCTGGCTTTTATGTGGGTGTTGGAGAACTGAATTCCTTAGGCTACAGAATTTGGAATTTGGCTACAGAGTCCTGTCCCTAGCCCCGTGAGTCAACTCTCTAATAATGAGTAAAATGTAAAGCATAGTTACTGGTGGTAAGTGTTGTGATGGAAAGAGAGGCAGACAGCACTCACTGGGGACAGAGGAGCAGGAAGAATTTAAGCAGGCAGTAAGAGGGCCCTCATGAGAACAAAGCAGAGCAGTCCATTTCATCAAAGGAGCAAGGCAATAAAGGCATTAGATCCTCAAGTCAGTTCTCAAAGTCAGCTGAATTCATGATACCTGGATTCTTCCATCCCTTTAGTATTAGAGAAATGCTGACTTCGAACATGTCTAATATTGTTAGGGTCCAATGACAATCAGAATAAGGAGATCAAGGCTCTAGTCCCCTCTGCCACTGTTATTCTCTGATTCTAGATAGGGAAATAAAAACTGCTGGGACTCTGGTTTCTGTGTCATGAAGTAAAGGTAGAGGTAAAGAGAAGAAAGTGTTAGTCAGGATCCTTTAAAAACTTCATCATCATCATCATCATCATCATCATCATCATCATCATCATCATCATCATTCGGGTGGGGACATGCCATGCTGAACACGTGGAGTTCAGAGGACAATTTTTTGGATGAGTTCTGTCCTTCTACCTTTAATGGATCCTAAAGATGGAGTTCAGGTCATTGGCCTTCATATAAGCACTTTTAACCTCTGAGCCATCTTGCTGGCCGCTATGATATCTTTGCTATAGTGCTGTCTCTGTGACTTATAAAAGAACTGGATTATAGTACATTTAGACGTTAGCAGGCCAAAGAGGTCAAAATGCCAACATGGATGGGGGCTTCTCCTTGTTGCACTGGAAGAGCTGTCAGCAGGCGAAGCTGTCAGAGAAGAAGGGTCACTTCCCTTGTGGCTCCTGGTAGGTTGCTCATTCCCCAGTGGATGACCCCACACCCATGTGTATATGGGCAGCATGAACTGGATTCATGAGGTTATTAATTAATGAACATGAAATCAGGAGGGAACAGGGTAGGGACACTAGAGGGAGTAAGAGGAAAGTAGTAACAGATGAATGTGACCAAAATATATTATAATTGTTTGACACTTTCACTGAACAAAAACTCTACAAAAATGGGGGGGAACCTCATACAAGTGCTTTAATGTTCTGCTCCTCGACTGTTCCCATTTCTGTGACACCCTCCCCTCATCTTTTGCAGATCCCTTAGATTAAACAAGATTCCTCTGCAAAGAGAACCCACGACGAGATGAACAGTCCTTCTGATGGCATTCTACAGATGCCGCTCCCCAGGAATTTTGCAGCTTGCTATGTTCCAGTACCACAAGGTGCCACATTTTGCCAAAATATGCAGAAGGAGAAAGTTGAAATGAGATGAGTGCTAATTAAAATCCATGTCTTTGAGGACTCTGGGAAAAAAACTGATCAGCCCAACTGTGTTAGGAAAGCATCTTGGGTAATGATGAGACAAACCACAAAGTAAAAAATGGAGTCACAGTGCCAGTGTGAGGAGCTATTTTTGTGACAATGTTTCTAACACCACACATGCCTCAGGTTCATTACTCTGCGAATTTGATGTGTGTGACACGCTCCTCATTAGCTAGCCTCCTGGCTAGGAAGCCTGCGCACGCCTTAAGATTTCTCAAAACGTTGCAGGCAAGATGATGATAAGGTCACATCAGGGGGAACAGAGCGAAAGCCCTCCAGTGGATGCAGTCAACAGGATGACTGATGACCTGACCTGATGAGCAAGGATAGCCTCCGTCACAGGATACACCCTGAACCCTTGATGCTGCCCTGTGATGGCTCAGGACATGGGCACAAAATGCACGTAGGCCCAATCGTGTAACCATTGTACGGAGCCATAGCAGGGCCAGTCCAGCTCTTTATCTGTGCATTTAAAGTTTATGGAGTTAGAGAAAAACTATCCCTCAGTTAGGAAGAGAAAAATCTGCGAATGGCTTCGAATTTTCCATGCACTGAGGTAACTAATGACGGCAACTGGAGAGGACTAAAAGCATGCCCACCAACGCTTGGCGCATTCCAGATTTCTACTGGAGGGATGCTAAATCTATACATTTCACATAAAATTTTCTCTTGTTTCTGTCTTTTTTTCTTAATCTTTTTTTTTCCCCTATTTTTTGGGACAGGGTCTCACCATGTAGACCAGGCTGGCCTCAAACTCAGAGATCTGCCTGCTTCTGCCTCCTCCCAAGCGCTGGCTTAAAGGCATGTGCCATCACTCCCAGTCCTATGGAAAAATTTAAAATTTCTAAAATACCTCTGAGGTCTCAAACACTCCCTGTCTTGATAGTTTTAGACAGGGGAATCCCACTGCAGTAGTAGCCCCCGCAATATGAGCAGCAACAGTTCGCTTTTCTGAATGCCTGCTATGAGTGGGGTTCCTTGCAAAGCACTTGAATGTCCAGTTAGAACTTTTGCATTTATAGGAAGGCACGCCCCATTCCAATTTATCAATGAAGCTGAAGTGTAGAGATTCTGATGCATGTTTGAGGCATGATCAATAACTCTCTCAATAGAGAATTCTGCTGTTGTCATTAGACTTCAGCAAGAAAGGTATTCATTCTGCATTGGTCAGACTAGCCTTGAAATACTGCTCTGTGAAGTATGTCCATGTCTAGTCTGTTCTGAAGCTGGAAGGAAGCCCCATATCTCTCTAGTCACCGGCGCCCTCTTACTGAGAGTGTACCATCCCTCCATGTAACCAGGGGGTCAGATCTGAGATCAGCGATGACCCCTGTGTGATGGACAACCATTACAGGTCTGACCAAAGCTCAGTGAACTGTAGTTAAATTTAGAAAATATTTTTACAAGCTTAGGCAGGCCCTCAATCTCTGATCTTCCTTCCTCAGGCTTCAAGTAGCTGGGATTAGAGGCACGAGGAATCCTGACCAAGTAGGGCATATTTTTAAGGAAGATTAAATCATATCATACTAGCTCGAATCTACTCTCTCTAAAATGAGGATTACTGCAGGATTAATTCCATCTGTTAACACGCTTCTTTACCAGTAAGTACTAAAGCATAGTAATTTAAGTGTAAGTACCTACACTTAAAAGAATGAAATTCCTTTAAAAAGACACGAGGGAAACATATTTATTATATTCTTCTCCGAGACCTATAAGCCACAAGTTATTTGGAAAATAAATTTAAATAAATCTTGAGTTCAGTATCCAAATTGTCTCCGGATCTCAGCTCCTGGCTCCTCCTGTCACCCTGGCCATTAACTTTAACTCTTTTGAGGGTTAGAAGCCTCAAAGATTCACAAAAAGCTACAGAACGTACAAATGACGTACTAACCGAAAGTATGTTTAACCAATTATTCTGTGAGCACATCTTCAGGGACAGGGCACAAGCTGGAAGATGGTGCAGAGGGAACAGGAAGGAGACAAAGAAAGATCTACCCAGAATATTAACCTGGAGGAAGAATGGGCTCTTAAGGGGTGTGGGGCAGAGTCAGCCTTTCATGACCTTCTAGACACATAAGTCAACTTTGGTCCAAGACGTCTGGTGGAACTCAGACCTTCCTCATACTCAGAATGTCCTGGGCCTGGTTTGCATAGGGTCTGTTAAGATATTTAGGGACAGGCTGTCCAATATAGTTACTGCTGCCATGTGGCAACGGAGCAGCTGAAATGTGACCTGGCTATTGACAGATGTGCCGTGAGTGTCCAATACTCAGCAGCTTTCAAAGACTGAAACTGGAAAACAGTGTGAACAACTCATTAGAAAAGTTTCGATGGATCACCAATCAAGGCAATACTTTGAGATGCACTGAGTTAAATAACATATGCTGTTACAATTAATCTAACCCCTTCATTTTTCTTCTTAAACAGTGGCTACTCGTTATTTAAAATTACATATGGATTCCCTCTACATTTCTGGGGGAGAGCAGAGATTTAAATATGTTGCTGTCCTCCCTCAGAGACCACAGCATGAAACTCCTCTCAGAGACAGCATTTGGTCTGCATGCCACAGTGATAAGGCATCTGAGAAAATGATTCTTTTGTAAATGGAAATTGGTATACTAAAATAATTAACAGTAATAACAATACTTATAAAAAATAGACAGTGAATAACTGACCCACAGACTTGAAAGCACAAAGACTGTGCCCCCTCCTCCTCCTCTTCCTCCTCCTCCTCAATATCAGGTGATAAATGATTGTCTTGCATAATCGCAAAGCCAAGAGAAGAACTGCTTCCAGGTTTTCAGTTTCAAAAGGAGGCTCTGGTTATATCCTGTGAACCTAAACCTGAAAAGGAGTTCAGTGTCTGCTTCTGTCTGTCAAGGGCACAGGGCACTGGTTTACAGAGGGTATCTGTGCTAATGAGCCTGATCCTCTTGGTAGGAGATGTGCCTTACCTGCCCTGACCCCATCAGCACACCGGATGCAAATGAACTTTGAAGGCCTGTCTAGAAAATGAGGTGGGAGGAGTCCTGCGTGTGGACTGTCCACAGGGCTCTGTGAGTGGAAACGTTGTTCATGAATTATTTTCTCCCCGGCGCCTTCACCTCATGTTCTCATTAAGCCGCTGTTAGGAATGAACTGGCTAGTCTAAAACAACAACGGACGGTGGAGCAATGGCCGCTTTCTCGCTGTGAAAATCCCCGGCAGTCTGAAAGCTGTTCTCGGATGTTTAGGCACACGCATATATCTTTTTATCTCTACCTTATTTGGAAAATCAAGAAGTCAATGAAGATAACAACAACAACAACAAAGACTTAAATGCTTTTGAAAAGGTTTTCTTGCTGCCTGATGCTATGCAGATCTGCGCGTGTCTGAAGGGACTGTTTTCTTGGACACCATGAACCATACATTACAGAGTACTGACAGGAAGGGACAGAGGCAAGCCTTATTTTTCCAGCTCCTTCCATTATTAAAACCAGACCAAAGCCATATGAGCCCAGAACCACCCAGACGATTCTTGAGCCAGAGAAATGCCACCTTGCTTTATACTTTTCCATTCCTAAGTGAAACTGCCCAGGGACTAAGATGAGGAATTCTCCTAGCAGCTGGCCACACTCTGCTCTAAATATGTTTTTTATATTAGATTTGCCGATAAATTAGCTTCCCAGTGGGACGAATGTTTTTCTTTTTTGTTAAAGAGGAAATACCAGTTATTTATAGCAACTAGAGGAAATAATGAGTGGCTACAAGAGCCACGGAATAGCATGTCACCAAGTAAACAGGTCTATAAACAGTCATTTTCCACAACAGTTCCGCAACATGCTTCGGCGGACCAGGCCAGGTCATCTCAGAAAACCTTCCAACTGTCCTCCAGCCTGTCCTGCATGCATGCATTGCAATCAAGAGATCACAGGGTACACTGGGCAACGCGGAGCAGTTTGGGGCCTTTCTAAGCCATTCTACCACTGGGCCTCAGAGCTGGGTGGTGGGTTTGGTCCCCCGAGTTGTGGCAGGTGCCTACTATCCGCACTGAGGAGAGCAATAACTTGGGGGGGGGGGAGCTGAAATCATTAGCTCTGAAGACCCCACTGTATGAATAATAAAACAGAGAAAAATAGATAAAGTAAAAAAAAACCACTCAATATGTAATATATTCTTATACTATATTAAAAGAAAGGGTTTAATTTTAAAGAGGCACTGAAAACAATCTCTTAGATGAAGAAATAGAGATATTACAGTTTGATAAGCACACCCTCTGATCATCACCCCGGGCTACTGTTCAGATGTGCCCGTCCCCTTCCGCACCTTATAAAACTTGTTTATAGACATAAAAGGTACTCACGGAAGCAAGTTGGCCTTCACTGAGAATGGCTTCTTTAAAAATAATTTCTAATAATATTTTGATCACCTATATATAACTCCTCATGTTTTGCGATTATATTTTCCTCCATGTTAAGAAACAAAAGCAGCCCTCTGAGGACGTCACCTAATATGACCTAATCTTCTCCACAAAGAGAGAAAACACTGGATGACCTCAGCTGTTCTTGTCACCATAGTCATATGCGAGATGCAGCCATGGCCCCCAGAGCTACTTAATTTTTCATTTAATTTTAAATTAATAATTTTTAATTTGTTCATCATCACATATCCCACTTCGTTTCCCCACATGGACCATATAAACTTTTCAAAAATGACAGTCTAAAATTTTCCCACATGTCCAAACCAGAGGAGAACATATGCAAACTTCACCATTTCGGGCACCAAGCCACCTACCTGGCATGATGATGTTAGAGAAACCCAGCTTCCGCGTTATGGACACCCCATGAGAGAACACTGAAGAGTATTCTCTTCGGATTTGTTCAATGTCTCCGTGCAGCAGCTGGAGGGAAACTGCTAACCCTAAAACAAAGGAGAGGCACTCCAGTTACGGCAAGAAGGCAAGGACCCACGCTACCACGCTGTGCAAGATGAGAATGAGCTTCGGCAAGCTTGGGCTCACGGTATATGTTTTTTACTAGCCACCCAAAATTGATAGAAACTAGAAATGATCCCTGAGTAACACGTTCCCAGCATGAGCACTAGAGTCTTCCAGTGTCTGGGAATTGGAGAATCTACTGGGAGAGAATTAACAGCAAGAAGCAAGCTTCTAGCCATGGCACCCCATCCTCCAGCCCTGGCTGTCTGGAACACACTTCTCTGCCGATACTTCATCTTGAAATAGACAGTGGGCAATGAAATCAAAGTAGAACTTTATTCTTATTCAACTTTACAAGGCCTATAGATAATGACCTACCAAATATTAGAGGCCTAGTGACAATTCTTAAGACATAGGCATTCAAGAATTTTTAAACATAGGATTTTTCTTGAAATCAAGGCAACAAAGAGGACTGCACTAAAAAATCAGTTATGTTCTTATTATGACATAATACAGAAACTGAAAATGGCATTATTTTCTGAGAATTTCTTAGGATACAAGACACTTTGACCAACGAAAAGGAATCTAGTGAGTGGCAAAATTATGCTTTTCTTTTTTTTTTATCTCAATTACAGTGACATTATCACAGCAGGATAGGCAGAAGATGATGCTTATTCCATATATAATTTCCTCAGCTCTCAGGCAAGAACTGCAAAAAGGGAACTAATGTGAAGATGCTGGCGTGCACCCCCCTTCTTCCTCCAACATTCCAAACCAAGAGAAACACACAAAGGCACCTCCCCTGTACCAACAACAGAAAATGTAACCTCTCAAGGGGACTTAATTTAAAACAAAACAAAACAACAACAACAAACCTGGACTCGATCTAAAAGTGAGTTTAAATAGTGGGGTGAAAACAACAAATCCGTCCAGGATGATCTTTAAGCTGTGTTATTTTTGGTCAGCACCATTTCCTGAATTACCCGCTGTCATTAATTTATAATACTACAATGCTATACAAATGACTTCAATCACACTGTGATGGAAAAATGGCAAACTATCCACAGCACAGCCACACGAGGGGTTTCCTTTTATTTTTCCCTAAATAGTATGAGAAGCACAGACCACCGACAGGTGCTGTTTACCGGTTTGCTCTAAGAGAGAGGCAGTAACAAAGAGAAGAACCGAAAAGGACACCACCACCAGCCAGTCTCACAGAATGTCCGCCTCAGAGAAGAGCTGCGAGAGTAAAGTCTGGCAGGTTTCAGGACTTTGACCCTAAAGGACACGTCATGGGGCACTACTGATTCCTTCCAAAACTTAGAGGCCAGGGAACAAGGACCAAGGTGGCATGTGTTCTAATCCATCTGTCGTGGCAGCTATTCTTGCTGACACACATCCCCGTGTCCTGTCCCATTGCCCCCCCCCTCATCGCAGCCTCTGTGCTCTCCCCAACACTGTCCTTTTGCCTTCAGTCCCCACACCGCCACCACCACTAACATCACCAGACCCAGGTGTGCCACACAGGTTCACAAAACAGTTCTTCCTGTTGGGAAGGGCACTGTTCAAAACTCCCAGAATTCTTAGAGAATAAGATGCATTGGCACAGGTCTTGAGAACAATATTTCAGAAGACAATTATTTTACTGGGTCCTCTATGGAAGGATCTGATCTGGGATACTTGTAACCTTATGTAGTAAATACAAAGGGGAGGGATCTCAACAATGATGAAAAGCAAAGAGATCGTGTTCTTCAAAGTAGGAGCAGGACCAAGTACAACTGATGCTTGTATTGTTCAATGGGTGCTGCATTTATTTAGCCTGCAGTCTTCTCCTTCCCTCCTGCCCTTTCCTCCTCCCATTCTCTCCCTCTTTTCTTTTTTTTTTTTGAACAAAAAGTGAATTCTTTTTAAGAAAATTAGATAATGAAAAAAGAAGTATCTAGTTATAGCTAATAGCATCCTCGAGAAATTAAAGATGTAAAAAGGAATAGATATACTCTCGGGAAAGAAACAGATGGAGGAAACGCAATAAGGAACAGGAGAATATAACATATATCAATGTCTAGAGAGCAAGTGTCATAGAGAGGAGAGAGACCAAAGGATAGAATTAATATTTGGTTCCATCAGCCATTTTGTCAGTCATGAACTAAATAACATATATCTGTGAACATACAGCAATGCAAAATGGGAAATCATGACAAATGCATTTGCTAAAGATACTTGTTATTAAGTGTGCCGTTTAAGAAGTACATGATACAGCTGCAAGAGGCTGTCTCCGTGTTGAGCTCTCTGGCTTTGGTTCCCATCTCCAAAACATACAGACAATGACGTTAATTTCACAAAATTCTCTAGGGAAGGCCTGACAGAAAGTGCTGCCTCAACTGTAGTAGAACTGTTTGACACTGAACACTTATCTTTCACCTTATTCCTCCCAGCCCTGACACCAACCACTAGGCTGCATTCTAAGTACTGTAAGTTTTCCAACAGCCATATATTAAGAAAATATTCCTTGTATCCAGGCTTGGTGGTCTATGCCTGCAAGCCTAGCACTCTGGGGGTAGAGGCAGGAGAATGAGCAGCTCAAAATTTTTCTTGGCTCTAGTGGCATTTTAATTGTATTTTAATAAATAAAGCTTGCCTGGGGATAGGGAGAGTAAAACAGCCACACTGGTCAACCTTACAGTCAGGTAATGGTAGCATACACCTTTAATCCCAGAAGTCACACTAGTTGCCACAGAAACCAGGTGGTGCATGCCTTTAATCCCAGTGATGTGGTTTTACAATTTATCTACAGACAACTTTAATTGCATCTACCCTCCTTATAATTTTTTCTTTTTATCTCAGTACTTCCATTTTTGCAAACTTTTAACATTCAAATACTGCAGCTTATTCTTTTACTCATAGCACCTTCTGGAAGCCTCATTAGACACACACTGGTCTTTCCATTCATTTTTCTCTATCTTTTAAGTGTTTCTTCAGATTTTTTTCCATCTCATTATTCCTCTGTGTAGAATTCTGACTGAACTAAACTTTAATTTCAGTAAATCAATTCATTCTTTTCAACTGTGTTCATTCCTTACCAACGCAGTCTTATTATTTTAATGACATTAAAAGAGAATTTTCATTGTATTTAGCTCTGTAGGACCTTTGGAATCTCAGCACCAACATGACACAGACTTCATTTGCTTTTTTAAACATGATATGCCAGTGTGTAATGTCAGCAGAATCCATACGCAGTCAATATCTTCTATGCATTAGTTTTTAAGTTTTTAAAATTTATTTTATCTTATGATTGTCCTGCATTATGGCTTAGCCTTTTCTTGATTATTTCTCGTCTAAGATTCTAGAAGGTTGTGATTTTCATTGGCTGCATCTGCTTGCTCTTATTGGCAACTGAATCCTGTCACTATTGTCATGCTCATCTTGAGTGAATGCTGTCTCCCCACAGTGGTCCCACCCTTGGAGTGTGAACATGGCAACACCCAATGGTTGCATATTTACTGTTTAAAAGACTGCTCAGCTGGGATTAGTTTTATTTTTACACACAAAATTCAAATTTCATAAGTATAAACGTTTCCAAACTATCACATTAATGTAAATTCAGACTAAGGGCATAAAGGTCAATGTACCAAAGAAGATCCATCCTGCCTATTACGTCTTAAAGCTAAACAACAGCTTTCTAAGGCTCAGTACCAGGACTTCCGGGCACCACTTGTTTGGTCCCAGGCCTCACACACATTCTTGGGGCCACTGAACTTAAGCACTCCCTGCCCCCATCAGGACCCCCATCGTACAGACCAATTACTGATATTATTATTCTAGATTCCAGCTTCACCTTTACATATAGAGGCAAGAGTTCTCTTTCTTCAATCTTCATTTCTTCATCTCTTACCACGTCTGCATCTTCTGCCCTAACTCCAGACTGGATTAAAACCCGAGCCTTATACATATCCAGTAAGGTTAGTCACACTGCAGTCCTTGAACACACACTCATGTGTGAAGCAGAAGAACGGTTACATAGCTATCTAGATCAGGCTTTGGAAAGTCTATTTATTTAACAGATTGCCTCTAGTGGGCAGCTGAACTGGAGTTGTAAATCAATAAATCAAATAACCAATCAGAAATATTCTAACTATGTAGTGTTTAAGGGACATCAACCTTAACCATACTTTTTTTTTAAAAAAAAAAAAAGACCCCCTTCCTCCAAAATTTCATTATGTATCAAATTAGGGTATAAATAACATCACAATATCAATGAAACTTTTATCTGAGACACATAAACCAATTAAAAACTAATAGTGTACTTTTTTCTCTTTTTTCCAAACAAAGTCTCATCACGTAGTTCCGGCTAGCCCGGAACTTTCTATGTAGATCAGGCTAGCCTCAGATTCACAGAGATCCACCTGCCTCTGCCTCCTGAGTGTTGGGATTAAAGGTGTGTGCCGGCATGTCCGGCTGCACTATTAGGTTTTTTTTTCTATCCTGAGTTTCTATCAAAGCTGGAAAGAACAATTATGAAATATTAAAATACATGTTCTATAAATACTGATGCTAAAAATACCTGAGCTAAGAATAGATGTGTTAATCGTGCTGTGAGGTTTTCACATGTGTGCCGAAGGGCGTACTACAACTCGGATATGATTATAAATGAACCCCCAACCCAAACTACTGGGAGAGCAAAGGAAGAATAGAGTTGGTGTAGATATAACAATCCTCTTTTGTTTTATTTTCTTAAATAGAAGTTTCATGAATTTTGATGACTCAACTCTGTCCCTCTTTTTTATAAAAGTCAGCATATAAAACTACGAATATGCTAAGAAAAGGCTCCTAACTGCTTCATTTAGCTTTTTTTCCCCCAGAATAAAGAAGTTCAACAGTGAGGCTGGAATTAGGCTCTCTATTTAAACTCAGCCATGATATTAAGAAATGCATACGAATTTTTAAATATTCCTAGGTCTGCTACTGGCACAGAACAGGCAGCGGGACACTCATATGTAATTTAGTGTAGGTCAAAAATAATGAGGGTTTAAACTTGATATCACAAACTGTTTTAGACGATGAGAACCAGTCCCAGCAGGTTGTCCTGAACAGAGACACTGTGGAAGTAAACACACAAAATCCAACCTGCAACCCAGTCCCCAGCAACTTTCTTTTCTCTTTTTACTAATTTTAGCACAACAATCTTCAAAGCACTTCTGATTATCTCTAGGTTATATTTATTTTTCTTCCAAATTGGATATCCAACCCCTTTTTAATTTTGGCAATTTGTGCAAAAAATTCAAAGAACTCATATTCTCCATGAACTATCGCATCTCTAAGGCATTGTGCTAAAGTCATATTCTAAGGCCCCCAGAAGGTTCTCACGTTGTGAGCAGAACATGAGGAGGCACTAAGGAGTCCTGTTTAATAAGTATTCTGGGAACACCTTAGGGGCTTGGTCCTCAAAGCCAGGGAAATCATAAAACTCCCCTTGGGTTTGACGGCCCCTCCCATCTCCCCACTGTTATCCTCTGAATTGGCACCAGGAGGCAACAGGACACCCCTGAGTTACATGTCAGACAGCTGACAGCATGACTCTTCAGTATAAATCCTTTCATTTTTATTTTATTACTCACAAAATGAATACTTACCAAGTGCTCACTAGTCACTAAACAAAGGACATTTTAAAATGTATCACTGAAACTACAGTTGAGCCGGGTGGTGGTAGCACACTTTTTTAACCCCAGCACTTGGGACAGAGGCAGGCAGATCGCAGTGATTTCAAGACCAGCCTGGTCTCCTAAGTGAGTTCCAGGACAGTCAGGATTGTTAGACAGAGAAACCCTATCTTGAAAAAAACCAACCAAACCAACCAACCAAATAAAAAACTACGGTCAAATATGTATATACTAAGTCATTCAAATTTTGTCATCTTGGACAGTCACAAATTAATATCATTAATATTGATACCACTTAAATATGGGTAGAGTGGGAGAACACATCAGTTCTGACGTGCTGGAGCAGCAAGATGGTAGATAAATGGTCCAGTTGAGAACAAACGCCCCCATGAGGCCAATGCTTGGAATATACACATACACTTGTGTTCTTTCTCTCTGCCTTTATCTAAGCAGCCACAAGGGAGACACTATCCACATTTAGGGTGGGTCTTCCTGAGTCAAATAATATGATTAAAAAAAAATTCCTATAGGAGTACCTAAGCAGCTTGCCTTCAGTTGGTTCTAAATCCAGCAAGTTGACCATCAGAGTTAATCGTCATGCTTCCCAGGACCTGGGTCGGGGTTAGCCCTACCTGCTCGACTCTGCTAATATGCAGAAGCACTGAGAAACACGTGTGCACTGTGTGCCAACTATAGCTGCTGGTCCGCAGACCTCCTAGTATCAAATCTCAAAATTTTGGGAATGCTGTGTTTTCTCTGAGGAAGTAGTTAGCCAATGGCTAAAAAATTATAGAGAAAATAAGACAGGACTGACTCACCAATCAATGGATGTCAAATGAAGGAACAGGAGAGACATCCAACATTACTGACTTTCACAGTCTTATCCAGAAAGTAAATTTACTGGCTAGAGATGAGAACTGGAGAGAAAGCCATGCTCACTTGAGGGTGACACCATCAGAAGGCTTGAATGGTTTCTCTTGACTGTTGTTTTCCATTTTAATGGTCCACTCTTTATTCTGATTCCAAATAGCAACATTTTCAGGCATACACAGGTTTATGTCAAAGTTTTTGCTTACATCTATTAGCTTAGGGGTTTTATGTATTTGTTCATTCTTACAGTACCTTTTATTACCTATTCTTATTTTTTTCATAATACCAAGCAAGTAAGAATCTACTGGCTCAAAGTCATTCAATAAAAAATATACATATTGCATATTGCATAGCGATGGTACTCAGAATATACTACCCCAAAAGAAGGAGCTGGACTATTTTGGAAGACATAATATGCTAGAAGGTTATTCTGACCTCTCCTGATTTTCTTCCATGAAAGGGGTCAAAATTATGGCTCTTTATGCTCGAGGAGAACATACATATGTATGTTCATGTTCATACATATGAAAAGGAGTTCTTCCAAGCAGCACTTAAAAAAACAGGCTTCACTAAGAAGGCCAGTTCATCGCCAGGAGATCAGCTCTACCCACGCTTTTCTTGGTCTTCCCTCCCTTCATTTGACCTGTCCTAAAAACACCAAGGCTTGCCCACTTCCTTCCTCAGCGTTCCTAACACAGGTTTCCACCTCAGAATACATAAAACAAGCCTGCAATACTTTCTTCTGTTGATCGTTCTTAGTTACAGAAGGGTCAGTCAAGACGTTAGGACAGGTGAAGAGCAGCTACTTTCCCTACACGCTACAGTAGGATTCGTGATGATTTAGCTCATTCAGCATTTTGTCTAAAATAGAGAATCTTCCACACAGCAATCCTGGTGCTGTGGTCTGCACAAAAATGGCGTATGGGGGCCATTAGGAGGTCTGGCCTTGCTGGAGTAGGTGTCTTATTGGAGGAAGAGTGTCACTGGTGTTGGGTTCTGAGGTTTCAGAAGCTCACTCCAGGCCAGTGTCTCACTTTCTTTTCCTGCTGCCTGCAGATTGAGAAGTAGAACTCCCAGCTACCTCTCCAGCACTGTGTCTGCCTGCAAGCTGCCATGCTTCCCACCATGATGACAATAGACTAAACCTCTAAACTACAAGCCATCCCCAATTAAATGTTTTCCTTTCTAAGAGTTGCTGTGATCATGGTATCTTTTCACAGCAAGAGAAATCCTAACTAAGACTCCTCGTGATCATTTAAATACTAGAGAAATGTAACTTCTCTAGATAATAACTTTAGACTCCAATTGCTATTTCCTTTAGCCAGGCAGCCTTCATGGTATCAACCTAGGCCCTTTACAGATATGTGACAGTTGTGTAGCTTGGTCCACTTATGGGACCCCTAGCAGTGGGAGCAGGGGGCTGTCCATAATGTCTTGGTTGGCTTTCGGGAACCTAGTCCTCATACTGCGTTGCCTTGCCTGGGCTGAATACAAGGGGAGGCACTCAGTCCTACTGCAACTTGATATCCAATGCTTTGTTGATACTCATGGGAGGCCTGTTTCTTTCTGAACAGAAACAGAGGAGGATTAGATTAGGTGAGAGGTGGAGGGGAGGGAACAGGAAGTGATGGGATGGGATGAGGGAGGGGAAGGAAGGGGAGGTGATGAGAAGGAAGGAGGGAGTGGAGGAGGGGAAACTGTGGTTGGGATATAAAATAAACGAATAAATGTAATTAACAAAACTATCTTGGAGTGTACTTTAATATTATATTAAAACTTTTAAGATATAGATGAGTGACCTTTTGCCTGCATAGATGTATGTGTACCACATGCATGTGTGGTGCCCACTGGGGCCAGAAGAGGGCACTAGATCCCTTGCAACTGGAGTTACAAGGGTTGTGAGCTACCATGTGTGTACCAGGAAGTGAAGCTGGGAAGGCAGTGGGTGCTCTAAAGCCCTGAACCACCTCTCCAACATCGTTAATATTCTATTTTGAATTATATAAAGGAAAACTGAAAGGAAAAAATTTTTAAAGGGTTATGACAACTACACATGATATAGCCTGCGTTTTCTTGTGTTACAAAGAGGACAATGAGAACACTGTCAAACGTTTAATAATATCAGAAATATTATTATAACAATATTGAGCTCCTGATTTCGAAATTGTACACTGCATACAGTAGTTAGCGGTAGAGAAGCACTGAATCAGCAGTCTGTCCTTAGGTCATAAAGAAATACATATATCCATGTACGATACAAACACACACCTATATGAATGTGTGTATAAGTGCATAGATGTACATACAAACATGCATGGAAGCCAGGAGTAAAGAGGTGAGCATTGAAAATTTCAACCACAGCAGGGCAGTGGTAGCACAAGCTTTTAATCCTAGCACTCTGGAGGCAGAACAGGTGGATCTCAGTGAGTTTGAGGCCAGCCTGGTCTAGAGAGTGAGTTCCAGGACAGACAGAACTGGTACACAGAGAAGCCCCAAAATAAATAATTTTAGCCACTCAGTAACCCTGAACCTAGTGCTGTGTGCATAGATGCACTATTCAAATTTGGGAGTACTCGTACTGCGAATCCAACAAAATGTAGGGAAAAAAAATCCTATGGGAAAGGAGAATTTGTATGACTCATTACTTTTTAATTGAATAGAATTAACTGACCATGAAATAACCTTCAAAAAATAAGAGAACGTGGATTTATAATTCCAAAATTCCAAAAATTAAGAAAATGTCTCGCCATGACTGAAGGGAAGTGCTTGGCTGGAAAGGCTGAAGGTCCTAAGGTCTGTGTTTTAAAAGGCTGTTTGGAGCTTTTACTCCGCGAAAGTTCTGTACACTGACCAGGCTGGGAGATGGGCAGGGCTTGGTGTGAGAAACTAGAAGGGATGGGGCAGGGATCAGAGGGGTCTAAGTCACACATGTGCTGCCGGTGGAAGTCCTGGATGGCACTCAGACTTGAAAGAGAAGCATGGGAGGGTGGATGCTCTGAGGACAGGAAAGTCAGCAGAGCTTTACAACAGAAACCGGCACAACCGGCATCTGCCCAGATGCCAAGGAACTCAGGTATCATAGTGGACAGCAAAATGGGACGACTCTCTCCATGGGGATGGAGCCTTTATATAAAGTATTGTGTTACAATGGAAACTTTCATTCCCAAAGGTGGTAGCAACTATGCTTCATTTGTTTGTTTGTTTTTGCAGTATAGTGGTCATTAGCAGAAAAGGGAAGGTTCAGGACTATGGTGGTTTATGTCTCCTTTTCTGGTAGAGTCTCATTTAAGGAGCCAGGAAGTTGAAGCAATCGGGTGACCCAGGAATGTTGATATAGGACATAAAAAAGGTAGAGCCCTGACCCAGCATGGCAAGCATGCAGTGCCTCCTTCTGGAGTGAACAGAAGTCATCAGAAGGTCAACAACAACTCAGTTAAAAGTAATCAGAAAGAGATGTTAGCTAGCAAATCTACAGAAAAAAAGACAGGAGACACAAAGTGTAGGAGAGGTTAGGCTGCCTCTTAAAGACTCAGCCAGACCCAGCATTAGTACAAAGAACAAGCAAACAAAAGACCCAGCCTTTCTAGGAGTTAAATAAGAAATCGTGCTAATTAAAAAAAAAAAATGGAGCCAGGTAACTTAAAATAAAATGTAGAGTATAGTAGGGTGGCTTCAAAAGGACCAATAGTTCACACACACACACACACACACACACACACACACACACACACACACACATGTATCTCCTCTATATAGCTATAACCTATAAGATGTGATATATTCTATGACACACTGCTACTCAGATAAGACTGTGCACCAGAGAACTCATGGCAGCACACGATTATTGCAGTCTCTAAATAAGCATGCATACATTCTCTCTATGTGAAACCACAGCCAGCGCAGCTCTCCTCTGCAGCCTCCTTCAATATGTAAACTCTATGCTTGCTACCCAGTGTGATTCCATTATTGTTCACTGACAGGTAGGGATGCAGGATTTCTACTGCACCTTACTGTCAGGTCTCCCCACTTACCCAACCATTACTATTGCTTAGTTTTTAGCTTACAGTAAAAACTTGAAGGCCCCAAGATACGACAGCATGGAACAAATTCAGATCCTCTACTGTTTCGAATGAGAGAGGAAAAAAAATTTTATATAAAGAATTATACTTGCAAGCCTATCACTATCTAGGGAAGTGATGAACAATGTGCTGAATGTTTTTGGACAGCAAAGATAAAAAGCAAACAAACCAAAGCCCGCAAGAGCCGGCCATTCCTATCTAACGCAGATGGATAGACGGTCTGATGTGAAAGTGTCGGGAGAGGCAGCCCGGCTCATGCACCCACCTGCATTGGATCCAGTCAAATTGTAGCGCGCATTCAGCTTTTTGATGATGTTCTCGTGGATTTGATACCACTCACTCTCTGTATTACACCTGTGGAAACGCAACCATTTGGTTAGTCACTAACACACAAGTCCCAGGTGTGAGAGCACAGCCCGCTCTTGGCTAGCACAACTAGAGCGTGCTTTTCTTCTTGCTGTCCTCAATGGCTTGCCATGAGGCCTACTGAGCATGCTTGTCCCAGCTCAGGCAGAAATGCTTGACTTGGCAGGAGCTGACAATCTACCTCAATTCATTGAGTGGAAGGTGTTGAGGACTAAGTTGTTGATAACAGACTGAAACTTTCACTATTAAGTGAGTTACGTCTGGGGGCAAGTTGAACACGTTCTCTGCAGCTTGCTTTCTTCATGTGTTAAACTTGTGCAATTATCATAGTAGAATATTAAATAAACACGGCTGAAGTATTGCCTGGCATACAGTAAATGCTCAATAAATAAAGATTCTCATTAGAAAATTTTTGCCTTCTGTAACATGACCAGGTCTGGCTAAAGTCAAAAGGCAACCAATCAAGGGAAACAAAATCAATGCTAAAAACCTACACTGGTGAAAGCATGCCAGGATTTATCCGAGGGCAATGCAAAATACTTCCCAATTTTCCATGCCTCAGAGACATCACACAATCATTTATTTTACCTTCAGACTGTCTATCCTTTGATTTTGGCTCTTCTTTTTCCTTTTTTATTTATTTATTTTTATTACTTTTTGAGGGGGGGCAGTAGTGGGGATTGAAACTAGGGCCTCATACATGCTAGGCAAGTGTTCTACCACTACGCTAAATAGTTACAGGCCTTGCTTTCAATTCTTGCTACTCACTAGCTCATGCTACCTTTGCATGGCTTACGGCACCAGCTGGACCATCAGGGTTCTTAAGGGCAGGATATAGGATAGTTGTCATCTGAGTACCATTGAATACTTTGGACATAGTAAAGCCTTAAAACTACCAGTTGCATAGATGGATAAAAGGATGGATGGGTGGATGGAGAAATGGATGGATGGGTGAGTGGGTGTGTAGGTGGATGGATGGACGGATGGATGGATAGACGGATGGGTTGATGGATGGGAGGATGGGTGGGTGCACAGTAACTGGATGTCTCACGGACTAGTAACTCCTCATGGCTAACAAACATTTGTGTCTGCTGGTCAATTGCTCTAACGAGGTTGCAGAGAACTTTCTAAATAGATGTATTCCTAAATAATTCTGCTATTATCTTTTATAAGCTACGAATGCTCCCTCCTGAGGACCTTGGCTATCAAAAGTCCTAACGCAGGTGACTGAAATAGTTTCCAGCTTCAGACAAGGTATTTGTTACTTTTTTTGAGTCCCAGATGGAGGTAAGGATTCGTTCACTTGAACAAACAGAATTTCTTCCAAATGGATTCCAACAAGCATTTCGCTTGAGCGTTATTAAGTAGGTTCCTTCCTACTGCCAGAGATGGCTTTCACTGTTAGTTTATTCTCTGGGGACTGTTTTGTAATCAGCTGAGTCGACAGTAGAAAGAATAACCAATAATATATTTTGATTCTTAAGAAAAAGAAGACAATGAAAACATTACAAGGAACAGCACAGTTTATTTTCAAAATGGTCTTTTTCAGGCTGTTGCATAATCAGGGGTGACTCCTGTTACTCTCAGTCACTCAGTCTTCCCAGGGGTGAAATAGACACACTTGTCACCACACCTGGGGAGCCTATGCTAGGAAACAGCGAGGCGGTGTCTGCAAAGACTTTCGGCTTCCTTCAGTAATGCTCTGCTCTCTCATGCACACATCACTAGACAGGGCTGTGAAACAGCATCCAAGAAAATGGAGGTAGATGAACTGGAGGTTCAGGTTACAATCCCCTCCCTCAGCACCTGGGTGAGTCTCTTCTGCGTGAGCTGATCTAAGCATGCACTTCATGGGCTTGCTGTAGGGATGCAGTCAGTGGCACAGCACATGCAAAGGGCGAATAGAGTTCTTTTACACAGTACATGTGATGGCTTCAATAGGAATGGGTCCCACAGACTCATGTGTTTGAAGGCTTGGCCCATAGGAAGTGACACTATTAGGAGGTGTGACCCTGTTAGAGCAGGTGTGAACTTGTTGGAGGAGTGTGTCACTGTGGGCATGGCTTTGAGGGCTCATATGTTCACCCAGGGTGGCACACCGTTTCTCCTTCTGCTGCCTGAGAATCAAGATGTAGAAATCCCAGCTGGTTCTCTAGCACCATGTCTGCCTGCATGTTTGCACATTTTCTGCCATGATGATAATGGACTAAACCTCTGAACTGTGAGCCAGCCTCAATTGAATGTTTTCCTTTGTAAGAGTTGCTGTGATCATGGTGTGTCTTCACAGCAATTAAACCCTAACCAGGACGGTGTGCAACCCAAGGAAAGAGGGCTGTTATTAGTCACTGTGGTCTCAACTAAGCTATATTTTATGATGATGAGTAGCATTTAAGAAAACTATCAGAATGGATTTAATCACAACCATTAATGATGAGTGTTGCCATGAGAAAAGAGAGTCACGAGTTGTATTGCCTACTACTTTCAAGATGTTTTCAAGTTTAAAATGAAGGTCATAGGTTTAGCCCACTAGAAAGAGAAAAAATTATCTCTAGTACAAAACCAGACGCTATAGAAAACAAAGTCTGGTTGTCAACGAATTATTGAATGTGCTTTGGTGGCCTCACCAAGTGGAAAAGTAGATAAATCCATGAACCCCTGCAGCTGTGGTCACAAAGTCATCTTGTGACCAAACATTGGCAAAGGACCAATTGTACTATCACTCCTCCCCCCCCCCAAAAAAAAACCACCCTACAAAAACAAGACATCTACTGTTATATAGTATAATCAGCAGCACAAGTGTGCTCATAGAACTGGCCTACAATGCGGTCCTTAAACCCAAAAGTGGATGCTCTACTGTGTCTGCCTGGATCATGATACTGTCCATCAGATCTTAGCTACCAAGGCTACGTGGAGGTGTCAGGGTAGGCTGATGCAAACACATGTTTACATCATCAACTTAGACATCATTTAACTTAAAATCTGGTCTTGATCATAGGATCTTTTTAGGAGTATTAGGGGTTTAAATTAACTGAGACACACTCCAATACAACATTGAAATCTTAACCCCAGGATCTTGGAATATGACCTTATTTGGAAAGAGGGTCTTTTTTTTTTTTTTTTTTTTTTAGGGTTTCTCTGTAGCTTTGGAGCCTGTCCTGAAACTAGCCCTTGTAGACCAGGTTGGCCTTGAATTCCACCTGCCTCTGCCTCCCTAGCGCTGGGATTAAAGGCATGTGTCACCACTGTATGACCCTATTTTCTTATAGTTTTAAGCAAATGTAGGGGATTAGAATTTAAGAGAGTAAAAGTTAAGTACTTGTCATCAGGAAACACAAAAACATCAAACACAATCGCTGCCGGAGATTTCAAAACAAAACACTGTGAAAGAACT
>NC_022009.1:75476091-75489193 GCF_000317375.1 Microtus ochrogaster
CCCGGCTGGAAAGAGGGTCTTAAAAGAGATAATCAAGTTATAATGAGGTTATTGGGGTAAGCTTCGAACCAATATTATTGTGTTTTTACAAAGAGAGATATAGACACAAAGACTTTTGTGCACCAAGGGTCATATGAAGATGAAGGAAGAGGCTGTGGATGCCGTAGCAACAGGAATGGATGCCATAGTAACAGGTATGGATGCTGGAGAGAGCATGGAACAGATCTCTACATAGTCCTTACCCCTGAAGGAAGCAAACTCACTACAGCTTCACCTCGGACTTCTATCCTCCAGAGCTAACTGGAAGATGGTAAACTCGCTGCATAAGGCAAGTTCCTCAGGCTCTGTTACTGAAGCAGCTCCAGTCAGTTAACACACAAAGCAGGAGGGCAACCAGCCGGGCTCCCTCCAGTGATTCTAACTCATTCACAACTTTCTAAGGACAAGTTAACTGTGTAAAGAAATGCTGGTATGTTGTTTAATAGCTAAAGGAGATATCTGTCTGTGTCGACGGTCGACCAAAACCAGTAAATTGCATTCATTGCTTTTCCACTCTGCGGCTCCTCCATCTGGCAGTGGCTCATGGGCTCATCTGGAGCAGGGCTGCAGACTGGAAGGGTTTTGACAAATGACTCAAAAACACCTTTTCTCCTATTGTTCAATTATCCATTAAATGAACATGCACCAGGCAGGATCCTCAGGCACACCCAGTGACCATGCTAAGCCCACCACATGCATGTTTCTTACATGTAGACTTTCAGGACTAGGTCATCCTTTGTCTCTCCTGTTAGAAGGTCCGCGATGCTGAGAACCGCACAGCCGAAAGGTCGCCGGTACTGAACGCTGCAGGCGTTCTTCTTTTCCCCTGCTCCCATCCGACCTGTGCAGTTAGTAAGCAGACATGACCATGAAGACATGTGAGTAAATGCAGCTTAGACACAGACACAGGTACAGGACAGCTCACATGCAACGGAACCAGGTGCTGACAAGGAAATGCCTTAGGGCAAAGGAGACTTCACTTCAAATAAGGACTCATGTCTAATCACACATGTCTGACCTTGAGCAAGAGGCTTAAACTCTGAAAATGAACAGAACATGACACATGTGTAGAAACACAAATATTGGAGTAGATCTTATGTATGGGAAGCATCTTCTTGCTTTGATAACTCGTGAAATCATCCCATAATGTACAAATCATTAAGAACAGTTGTGGTACCCATTCCATCTTCTACCTTAAATAATGTATATTCAAAATCACTTAAAATTTTTAACTTTGGTTCTATATCCTTTGATACCATGTCCTGGGACATGACTGTAACCCCAGCACTTGGAGGTCAAGATGAGCTTCTGAGAGCAATGCCACCTTGGGCTGTCTAGCAAGCTCCTGTCTCAAAATCAAAAACAAAATGATTCACATATGGAAGAAATCAGATTGGAGCCTCTGAACATAACAAGCACAAGTGATCAAATGCCTTGACCCTGCCTGGGGACACAGGCACGTTCCAACTCAGTCCTGCGGGGTGCTTGTGGGGTGGTTCTGACAGTTAAAACATTTTAGCTCATTTTAAATCTTCAAGTGATTATAATAATTTTAGTTTTTCATATGGGTGTTTTGCTGTGCACCACATGGGTGCAGTGCTCGCAGATGCCAGAAGAGGGCACCGGATCCCTTGGAACTGGCATTATAAACAGCTCTGATCTACCATGTGAGGGCTGGGGATCAAATCCAGGTCCTCTGGAAGTTAAGTGTGCTCAACCACTTTTTCACCTCTCCAGTCCTTGTTGAGTATATTAATACATGCAAAGGGCGCATTGTTTCTTATTGGTATTTAGCTAACAGTCATTATTTTTGTAGACTACAAACAAGATGCTGGAGCTGAAATAGTGAGCTAACAGAGATGGAAATTAGTAAACTAGAACCCCAACAGGTCCGTATTTTATTTCCCATCTGAGCAGCACTCTACAGTGTATACGGATGGATCTGGTACACACACACACACACACACACACACACACACACACACCCGTCTAATCTTAAAGAAGAAAAAAAAGATGGCACTGTTCGATTTGCTATGTGTCAGTCAGTCTTTCTTTTTTACCATCCTTCTTTCTCTAGTACACGCTGTGGAGAAGGCGGACTGAGAAGCCCTGCTCTCTCTGGGGAAGACCCTGCACTAAGCTTCCCCAATTTGCTCCAGTTGGTTTCCCCCCTCTCGTCCCTGGACACAGTCTGAGGATCTCTTTTCTGCCTCTGTGGGCAAACACAGCTTTGGTGCAATCACAGCCAGAAAGATTTGATGCTAGTCTTGGTGTTCTCAGCTGTAAGACTGATGATAACAATTCAGTTCTGGGTGGTTTCCAGGAAAGTCCTCTCAAAAGGAGGAAAGAGGAGAGGAAGATACAGTACTGAACAGCCAGCTAAGCACCACAAAGGAAGAACAGAGGATGGTGTTACCTAGGACTCTGGGATGAGCAGAGGTTCGAAACCTAACTTCTCTTTTTATGTTCCTTCTTTTCTTTCCAAATCAGGACTTGGCCATAAATTCCCAGAACTGAGGCGTTACTGCTTTTGCTTTTGGCAGCCAGTAAGGGTCAGTATGCCCTTTTCCCAGTAAAGCAGGTACAAGTGACATTCTATAAAAAGCAAGAAGCATCTGTCCTTGACAGATAATAATCTTCCCTTTAATTTCACTGCATCAAGAACACTGTCAGATAAGTCTTAACCTTTCTCAAGTGCTTTACTTTAGTTTTATTGCTGATTAATTTCTAATGATGGAACCAATAACTACTGTGTTGCAAGGATTTAGTTGACCAATAGGGAGTAGGGATAGGTAGGTAATTCCTACATCAACATTTATTTTGATGACTTATGATCATGAAAATTTTGTGAGGGGGAAAACGACAGTCACTAACAAGATAGCTATATCTTGCTATATACATACATATATACACATACATATATATCTTGATATACACATACACACTATACCAAATCACAGAGACCCCATGGGTATCACTCCCAACAGCCACAAGTGCAGAACTTACCGATTCGGATAATGTGTACAGTGATGTAGATGTCCTTCCTGAGGTCACTGCTACCTAAATCCTAGTGAGAAACAAAGGTTGGTTATTTTAGAATTCTTATTCTGTGCAGCCACACTCAAAAGCTTTGTGTGGTCTCTCACAAGCAAGGATGAAGATCCACATAGATATCGGCCATGGAATGCCTGAGGCAGCAGGACACTGTTCAAATCCAGGTATAAATACAGCACTGCTGCTGATGAGCCCATGGAAAACATTTAGGAATTAAGACCATCATCAGACCATTGCTGATCAAATCTCTTATTCGTTCATTAAGCCCTTGAGAAATGTGCACTAGACAGCCAACACCGTGCCTGGCCCAGCCAGCCACCACCAGGCTTTTGCAAGAGTCTCCCAGAGTCGGCAGTACTCTAACAGGTGTTTGCAACAGAGTAAAAAACACAGCAAAAGAAGCAAAGTCCACTGGGATTGAAGTCACGCAGAACTCCAGCTATTGCGATCTGTGAGCTATTTAAAACGTTTAAGCAGAGTCACGGCTCTATCTTTCAACCACTTAATTCTGCTAAGCAATAAAGAGAGGGTGCACTTACCACAAACAGAGAGCAGTGTCGGTCCGGTTTATCCGGGGCCTTAGGAAGCCCATTTCTATTCAGTCTCAAGAAAAATCTCTCACTACAAGGGAAAGACAGTTGAATACTTAGGAAATCATTCCATATTTATCTTTTTCTAACTGTTCTTGAAAGCTCAACACCAAAGAGCACTGAATACAGCAAACACTTCATTTCTGACAGAACTGGCAAAGCAGGAACTGTACACAGGCATACACGAAAAATTAGCCTTCCCAGCCAGAGGATGTTTCCCCGTCAGTTATCACTGTATTGTTCTGAACAGTAGAAAACAATGCACATCATGAGACAGTCCAGTCCAGTCCTCCCTGTGTTTACAGCTAAGCTGTTTCAATGATTTACATCATATTGCTTAATTTAGATTAATAAATGCCTTTGTAGTTCATGGTCTTCTATGTTTCTTCAAAACACAGATAGATGCTTCAATTCATGAAGCTTGAATTTACTTTGATCTACAAGTAGACAGAGCCTATATCGGATAATACAGTGTCACCCAGGTTTAGAGCAAACACAAATGACTCACTCTGTCACTCAGCCAGTTATTTAAGACCATAAATGTTTGAGGATACTGTATATATTAAAGGTAATGTAGGACAGATTTATTTATGTTCAAAAATTAAAATGATCGCCTACCCAAGAAATATTAATACATCCACTATCTCTAGCTTTCAATCCCCCACTAAGTTTCAAAATCGGATGGAAGAATCAAATAACTGGCTGCCCCAGGCAGGGAACACAAAACCAATATCCACGAATGTGAAATGATCACATGATTGTGACCTTGGCTACTGCAGGTTCAGCTCAGTGAAGTGGGCGGCACACGGGGTGCTAAACATCGGCGTATAACCTACCGGCTTACACATTACATTCATCTCCATATCCTTGCCTTAAATAATGACTCTACCACTCAAATGCTACAAGGGGGACAATGAGAGCCAGAAACAGACCTCTAAGGGAGGACATGGGCTTCAATTTACAACGCCTTGGCAACACTTCTATTCTCTTTTGTGATGGATGGAGACATTTAACAGATTCAACTGCCTGGCTAACCTCCCCGTTTTCTTATATTATGCCTATTCTTGACCTCTCATATGAGACAGGGCAACCAATACACATTTATATGGGGCCATGCTCATTTCTCTTAGCTAAGCATCTTCTACAGAGTAGGTGGCCGACATAGAGTGAAGGGGGAGAAGATAAATTGCTGTGAAGTTCTTCAACTGAAATAACAATGGCCATGTGAGTCTGAAATGCAGGATGGGAGGAACAAATACAACTGGGGATGTGAAGTGAAAAAGTCTCGTCCATTGCTCATCATATATATGCATTGACATACATGCATATTTTTCTGTCCACAATCAAAGAACTCACGTGACTAAGAGTTGAAGATCATCTCTCCTCATTTGAAAGTTTTATAGTTAAATTATTTTTCTATTCTACATAAATATTGGGCAAATATTTCACTAATATGGAAAATATAAACAGTTGTGGTCATGAGCACTTGTGAGGCTGAGACCAGAGCATTTCGCTGAGTTTGAGGCCAGCCTGGGATACAGGACAGCCAGGACTACATAAGAAGTCCCTGTCTTGAAATCCAGAATGAAAAGGGCACTGTCATCTGTGTCTCTGGGATCAACGTGTGGCACTGGCTGTCACACCTGACCCCAAGGCATCAGACTAACTTTTGCTGCACCTTCCGTGCCCATGGGGATGAAGGAAACACTAATTTTGATTCAGCAGCCTACAAAGCAGTGCCTAGTTGAAATTTGTTTCCTCACAAGTTTGTTTTTGTCAAAAATATGACTCGGGATATAAATTCTAGTGAACAAAGACAAAACTCCCCAAAGATTTAAGATTGTTATTTTATTTAGTGAAAACTGCTAAGGTTTAAGTAGGCTCAAGGTTTAAAAGGTTGTGATGCCTAGCTTCACTAATCCATCACTAACATGCAGGTGCTAGTTATACCTTAGCACACAACACAAGCAGTGCGTGCCCCTGATCTGCATGGTGGACAGTGTGCCCATGCCATGCTGTGAATGGGCTTCGGTGTGAAGCTCCTTCTATCATCACTGAAACACTCTGAAAGTTTCAAACTACATTATGATTTAGCCACTAGATGATGAAAACTATGCACAGCAATAAAACTAACATGCAAAAAAACCTATCAGACATTTTATGTATTAAAACCCCAACTTTAATACTGTTACAAAAATTATTCATTGTCTATAAGTCTCATTGGTGTTTGGATTTATCCACTTTTATGTGTCTTCTGAAGAATTCTGTTTGAGAAAGAGATCCTTTTTGCTCTGTCGCTCCTTTAATTTGACTTGTCTAGACAGAATCCTGATTATTCAAGTATTATACTATAGCATATCCTGTCCCAGGAAGAACATCAGTACATACTAAGCCAGCAAAGCATCCTTCAGCTGAAGCATGCCTTGGAGGGGAGGATAAAAATAGGTTGAAAGTGGGTCCTACGGAGCAAGAAGTCGTTTGCAAGTTGTTAGAAACCAGACAGAAAATCTCCACATCCACCAACACCAGTCTATTCATTTGGGGGCACGGGACTGGTCCACAAAATCAGTTTCCTTTCAGTTCTAGCTGATAGCGCGACTACTTATCCAGCAAGTAGTTTTAGGAAAGCGATGCACTTCAGCATCTCTGAGCTATAACTCCCTACTCTCACATTTGGAGAACATCATCATAATGTATGTTTCCCGAGCCAGGAGAGAAAGCAAACAAGTCCAAGCTAGCTCACTTTAGCACATCTGGTGGCCTCGGGACAGTGACGTGTGAGGGCTAATGGCCACACACAAACGTGTTTCTGATGCTCTGTTGCAGGCTCGCCTCTACTGCAGTCCTCTGGTCAGAGTGAGAGAGAAGTACTTGATATTTTGTAAACTTACAAGTGTCTTATTACAAGATGTGCAAGCCCCACTGGGTGTTCCTATTCCTCTCTGCAGCAGAAGTTTGTGCGCCTGTCTCATACCACCAGCAGCTAGGATGTCCTTTGTAATTAGCAGCGCTGTACCTCCTCAGCCTCTACCAAGGACTTGGCAGTTCTTGACTAGACTAAACAATCTTTTAAGGCAAAACAAAACTAGAAACAAAGAATTTCAGATATCTGGAAAGCTTTAAAGCCCTCTCAGCGTTCCCTTTCTTCATGCGGCCTGAAAAGTCCGTTTCTAGTAGGAAAACAGGCAGGGTTTCCCAGCAACACCTCAACAATGGTGCCCCGTGAGCTTCTGTTAAGTCACCTAATTGGCAGATGGTAGCTCTGAATTCTAAGTCATTTCACCTTCCCTTCTCTCTATGGACATATTACATCTTTATTACATGAATTAGGATAAATAAAATGCACTGTGGTACAGTATTTAAGATGTAAACATAATATAAAAAAATCCAGTAACAAGAAAACCTATGGTGACGTGATGTTTTCTAATGCTTTCTTCTTAAATATTAAAATATTTTTGTCAGGAACACTGGGAAGTAAAAGTTGATATATCATCATTAGAGAACAAACATCATGACTCGAATTCCTTTTCTACTGCCATGGTCTCCTAGAGGAAGAACTTCACTACTGGGGAAGTTTAGAGCCACCTGAATTCTATATGTGAGCCATTATAAATCTCAACTATAAGTTCTACTGACTAATTCTTTCTTTGGAAATAAAGAACAAATCATAATTATTATTTATAACCTACCTTCATCTAACAATGTTATGAGGGGAAAAACACAATGAAAGAAGAATATAAATGAGCACCCGTGGCAAGGTGCCTGGGCAAATGTAATGAAGGAGGCTGTGGACTCCACGCCAGACTCTATAATTTAGGCTTCACAGAGATCTCATTTAATTCCCACACTGCCCTACTGGGAAGGAACTATTATCATCTCTGTCTGATGCATGAGAGAGCTGGGGCTTGAGATATCAGACAAGTTGCCCAAAAGTACATGGGTAGTCAAGGATGGGGCCATCTAATCAACATCCAGAATCTGACTGGAGAGTCTTGGCTCATACCCACAGTGGTACCCTGTCTTTGACGGAACAGAGAAATTCAGAAATGACAAAGAAGAGTAAGACTATGTTACAAGAAAGAAGCTAAGAAAAGGTTTAAAATGTTTATTTCAAAAGGTTTAAATAAAATTTAAAAATACTTGAAATGAATGAAACTAAAAAACAATTAATAACCTGTGTTTATGGAGGCTACGTCTACCATTGCCTGCTCAGGCCAGCTGTTGAATTATGAGGTCCTAATGAGACCTCTACAAATGAAAAGTACATTCCAACAGTCTGGTTTAGTAGACGTCTCCCTGCAGTGACACAGAATGCCAGGAGAAGCACCTTAAGGACTTGAAGTGACTAGGTCACCTTCTCAGGTCCTCCACCCTTTGCCTCGGTCACTCTGAACCAGGAACCGTTGGTTACAAAGTCTGTGTGGGAGGTCCTGAGGGCCACCAGGCCAGACCCGAGAAAGTCCTTTGGAGAAACAGCATTGAGTGGCCCTGGAGCAGGATAACTCCTATATGAAATGTCCTATTCAAAGAGCAAGGCAATGAAAGAATCTAATGACCAAAGTCAGAAATTTTGATATTTTTATATGACATATTATTATATATTTCAAAGAGATTTATATTTTATAGAAAGATTTTTATATTCTCCAGCATGGACTCATGTTATCACTCTAAGGCTCCTTTCACATAAGAATGGAACTGTTCTGAGGATGGAGAGTTTGAGAAAGTCACACTCCACGGACTTTATTCATAATACGGGGAGTGATTAATATCTGGGGCTGAACCAAGTGTTGCAAAGGATTCTGATGTGAATCGACCTCTAAAAAATTACGAAGAGCACTTCAAAACACTGCTGGGTAAGTCAAACCACCTGAAACTTATTTACAGCCTCCACAGTTAGCAATAGTAAAATGGAAGGGACATTTTAAGGGCATGTCTTTATAAGCCAATAGGAAAACTAAAGGAAGTGTTCTAAACTTTTATAGTCATGTAAACCAACTAAGCAAAAACCAAACCAACATTCAACATAGGATCTTAGAAAATGCAAAGCTACTAGCCTTAGGTTTCGCTATGTTGCGCTATGGTAACAGTTAACACCTATTCAATATTCCAGAAGCTGAGGGAGAAACGGCAGGAGTACCGAGAAGGCAGTGGTATAGGTCAACAGCGTGGACCTTAAAGCCTCCATCTAGAAAGCAATGGAAGGCAAGTGTCAAGGACTCTTAATGGTTTCCCCTACTTCTTCTCAAATGCTTTTTCACTAACAGGGAAAAATGCTTCCAATGATATTTTATAAGAGATTAGACCCCCAAAATATCTCAGAATGCTACCCTAAATATTCCAACCTGGCATAAGGTTGTGGTAATAAAGAAAGAGAGTTAAGAAGCAGGAAATACAGAAATCTCTGCCCTTCCTCAATCTGCCTGAAAGCAGGACACCGACTTATAAAGACCAAAGGTACCAGCCTCCTCTTCCACCTGGGAGAACAGTGTTGCCCAACAAAGACCACAGCAGGCCTCTGGGGGCCTGGAGATGGCAGCAGATGTGCTACACATAGCGCTTTTATGAATCACCCTTGGCCATTTATTTGCCTTCCCACAAATTGTTGACCCTTAGAAACTCGATATCTTCCCTTGTTTAGTCACTTCTCTTAAAATGCAGCTTGTTTTGAAGATGCTGTGTAGGCTGGAATTCAAACCACCTCTGAGAATTACTCATTCCCTGGCTACCTCCCATGTGTAGATTAAATATTCATCATCATTATCATCAACATCACCATCATCACCATCATCATAGTTTTGAGACATTCTGTTGCCAGTTTGTCTTAGAACCATGCAACCCAAGCTGGCCTCATCCTCATGATTCTCCTGCTTCTTTCTGCTTCCAAGAGCCTGGGTTAAAGGTCTGTGCCAACCCATCCAGTGTCCCTTCTTCCCTCAGTTAATCTCATCTGTAACAAAAGGCTGAGGAAAAAAAATCACCCCCTTTCACCCCAAGGCCAAGCAGAGAGCTATAACTGTATCCTTTGCTTCAACTGGTTACAAGGAACACTTGAAATGGAAAAGTTTCAAGAGCATCATGACAGGCTGAGTTAATGCTGCTGTCCCAGGTCACTGTGAAAAGTGAACAGGAGGTGTGGAAGCATCCCTAAGATACTTTCTGGACCTTGAGATGTGATTTCCCTGGGTACATGAAGGATGGAGAGCCCCTCCTCTGGTGTGGTACTACTTTCTCCTCTAATTAATGCTCAATTCATAACCAGGAGATCTTGATTTATTTTGATGAATGTTCAAAAGCATTTTTCCATGACTAATTAGTTACATTAAAGAGCCCTTTTTAGTTCCCAAAGCTCAGGTCTTAACACATCTCTATTGCTGTCTGTCTTTTATGGCTTTCTTAAGTGGCTACAAGCAGGCCACAATGCCCTGCAATCCCATGGACAAAGACTTTCTCCTTTTCCTCCCCAAGCACTGATAGGACTTCCCTTTGCAAGTCTTACGGAGAAGATCATTAGTGTGCTAATTTTAAAGCTATAGTAGCATTACAACCATGATATCTTTGAATTAAAAGAAATGGAGCTGATGAGGGAGGGGGACTTGATCGGGGGAGGGGGAGGGAAATGGGAGGCGGTGTCGGGGAGGAGGCAGAAATCTTTAATAAATAAATAAATTTAAAAAAATGGAAAAGGAAACCATAGATAGGCTGTGCACAACACAATCCTTTACCTAAGACAGCAGCAGACTTGTTAACAGGTCAGGCTAGGTTCACCGAGTACATACCAGCTATGGAGAGACTGACCATACAATCTGAGGCTCTGTCTGGTAAAGGATCCAGCTCAATGTTACATAAGAAGATACATTTTTAAAGTATAGCTAAGATTACTACAATTTTCACTATCAAAATAAGTCAATTTAAGCTCTGTGTAAAATTCTTAGACAAACATTGTTTATCTAAGATTTCGGAAAATATGTATCAAGGATACTCTGAAAAAGGACTTCAACATCTTAACAAATAACCCCAGAATTGTCAAATGGGATTATGCAACATTAAGAGTCTGTATAGCAAAAAAGCAATCAGCAGACTAAAGAAACATGCCTACAGAATGAGGGGGAAATCTTTGCCAATTTCACATCAATCAGGGGACTAATATCCAGAGTGCATAAAGAACTATATACTGCCAACCCCCAAATTATCCAATCATTGATGGGGCTCACAAACTGAACAGACTGTTCCTTGAATGAAATCTTTGTAAACACCTTTAGCCATCAGTGAAATGTCTACTGAAATTAGTTTACAATTCTATTTCCTGAACAGTCAGAAGAGTCCATTAAGAAATGGTGATGCACGCCTTTAATCCCAGCACTCGGGAGGCAGAAGCAGGCAGATCTCTGTGAGTTCGAGACCAGCCTGGTCTACAAGAGCGTTCCAGGACAGCCAGGACTACTACACAGAGAAACCTTGTCTCAAAAAAAAACCAAAGAAAGGAAGGAAGGAAGGAAGGAAGGAAGGAAGGAAGGAAGGAAGGAAGGAAGGAAAAGAAAAGAAATCAGTGGCAAACGATGTTAGCAAGGATGCAGGGCAAGAGGAGGAGTCACAATACATGGACAGTAGGAATGGAAATTGGTAGATCTACTATGGAAATCAGTATAAAGGCTTTTCAGAAAATTAAAAATACAACTGTCATGGTTCGGCCACACCACTCCTGTGTTGAGACACAGAGGACTCGAAGCCCAGGGACACTGCAGATCCGTGCTTATTTTCTGGGCTAGTCACAATAGTAAAGCAACAGAACCAGCCTAAATGTAAACCAACAGAAGAATTACTATATATCACTATATTAAAAAGAAGAATAACACAGGCCCAGAGACAAATACCACATTTCATCTCATTTGCAGGTTTGACATCTACGTGTGTATAGAAACATGTCCAAGAGTGCGTGTCTCTCTCTATGTAACCTAAAAAGTAGAAACTGAAAAGAGGGGAAGAGAATCATGGCACACTGTGAAATGAAAGCAGAATGGGGTACCACTTGGGGAGGGAAGTGCGACCAGCAAGAACTGGACAGGAGGTGAGCGATGACGAGGGCGTCATGGGAGGAGGATGGATTAGATAAAGTCTAATCACACCTGTCTGCAATGCCCTCTAGCCCTGTTATTTAGGATTCTGACTAAGAACAAGTGGGAGGGAGGCGCTTGCTTTAGCCTTTCTCCAAGAACAAGCCCTCAGCAGAGGAAGCAGAAGGAGACTCTGGCTAGGGCGACAGTCAAGAAAAACAAGGTCAGGAAGTATGACAATCTGCGTGAAGGAAGAGTGTCTCGGGCCCATTCTTTCTGGAATGCGCTGAATTTGAGCACGGTAAAAACTGTACCCTTCCCATTCTTCGAGGGAGAAGTCAATGTGACCTATTTACAGTAGTTATTCTGAGTCCGCGAAATCCTGCCCTCCTTGTTAGGAGCCCGTGTTTAATAAGGAATGTTGAAAACAAGCAACCAAAGCTCTTCCTAAGCACTTTGTGGTGAAGTAGGCATTTAAAAAAAAATCAATAAATAAAGGTTAAGAAGCCACAAATGAAAACAGAATGATTAAATGAAAACCCATGTAATTCAAGCCCCTTTAAACAATAAATAAATCTTTCATGTATTTTGTTTTTAATCCCAAAAGGATGTTCTGAAGGCTGTTTTTAATTGTTGATTTTACTTTTATTTTATGACTATTAAATCCAGGATATGAATGGTGGCACATGGCTATTATCCCAGTACTCTGCAGGCACAGGTGACACAAGCAGGAAGATCACTAGGAGTTCAAGGCCAGCCTGGTCTACTTAGCAAGTTCCAGGCTAGTGAGGACTACATAGTGAGACAATCTCAAAAAAGAAAAACAAAACAAAAAACAACAAAATGCATAGTGACTAACATACTTTTATATATGATGCTACAAAAGGAATGATTCAGAAACTGTCTTTAATTTTCTCAACATTTGTAATCTAAGTAGAAGACAAGATTTGGGAGGTCATGGTTTTTATACACCTTTCCCTAGATGAGCATTTGGCCTTAAGGGGGAAGCTACTTGCTGGCTGACTAAATGCACGAATGAGCAACCTTTAATAATTGCACAGCGACGGTGTGACATGCACAAGCCTAACTGGCAGAAAGCAGACACACCCTGCTTGGCTTTCAATCCCAAACTTCCAAATGCTTCGGGAGGAATGCCAGGCATTTATCTGATGATTTCTGTGTGCTTTTTAGCACGACAGGGTTTGCAAACGATGGCTCCCGGGAGACGGGTCTGAGAGCACAGCCCCGATTAGCTCAGTGTAACATGAAACAGCTCTTAGGGATGCACTCAACACTCTGACTCTCTTAGTAAGGAGCACATCCCCCCTGGAGGCGAAGGAGGATGGCCAAGATGAAGGTACTAATGGC